>NW_027531425.1:2713531-2750171 GCF_008692635.1 Crocuta crocuta | reverse complement strand
ATTACTGGGTAAAGCCCCTCTTCCCCAGGCCCAGGAGAAGGCCAAGGCTGGAAACATTCATGCGGTGATCATTTTCTCGAACCCTCAAAGCTGTCCCCACAGATAGTCCTTCTAGACTATGCCAAGTCCCAACAGGGCAGAACTGTTTCCGGACAAAGTGACCATACTGACTTGGTTATTCTGGTCAGCCCTGATCTAAATATTTTGTTCCCATCCTGAGCTACAATGAGTTACCATTAGTCAGTTGTCCCAATATTGAGCTGGGAAAATATGGTCACCGGATCTCTGATCCACCCTTCCTCTTAGCAACCCTAGAAAACCCTGATGATATGAACTACTTTTGATATTGCTGTAGACTGAATGTTTGTGTCCCCCTAAAAGTCATATGTGGAGATCCTTACCCCCCAGTGTGATGGTATTTGGATGTGGGGCCTCTGGCAGGTGAACTAACACCCCATTCTGCCTTCCTGAATGGATCAGGGCCTTTATAACAGAGACCCCAGGGAGCTTCCTTGTCCCTCCTGCCAAATGAGGACACAGCTGAGAAGAGGGCTGTCTACGAGGTAGGAGGTGGGCTCTTACCTAACATCAAAACTGCTGGTAACTTGACATTGAACTTCCCAGACTCCAGAACCATGAGAAGTAAATCTGCATTGTTTATAGGCCACTTAGTCTGTGGTAGTTTGTTATAACAGCCCAAACAGACTAAGACATATCCTGCTGTTGATTCCATTAATGTCTGCTGGGTCACCTAGGGACTAAGGTTCCTTAAGGTCCCAGACTATATTTATGCTTACTCTGTGTTAAGCCTCATGAATAGGTCTATACTAGTTAGCTAATGCTGCATAACAAATCATCTGAAATATTAATGACTTAAAACAATCATCATTTGTTATCTCTCAGTGTCTCTGTGGATTAGGAATCTGAGAGTGGCTTGGCTGGGTGGTTCTGGTTTATCTCTCGTGCAGTTGTGGTCAAAAGGCCAGTGGGTCAAGGTTGCAGTAGCTGAAGTTCTGATTGAGAATGGAGGATTGACTTCCAAAGGTTACCTATTCACATGGCTGGCAAGTAAGTGCTGACTTTTGGTGGAAGGCCTTGATTCCACTGAACCTGTCCATGTGGCCTCCTGGGCTTCCTCAAAACATGGTTGTTGGGCTCCAAAGGCACACCGTCTTGAGACAGAGGAGGTAGGCAGAAGCTAAATCCTATTTTATAACCTAAGCTTTGGAAGTCACATAGTATCACGTCTGCTGTGCTCCATTGGTCAGGGCAATCCCAGGCTCCTACCGATGCAAGGGGACCATTAAACCCCACCTCTCAGTGGGAGGAGCTTCAGCCACATTATAAGGAGAGTTCAGGGAGGGACACCTGGGTGGCTGGGTGGGTTAAGCATCCGACTTTGGCTCAGGTCATGATCTCAGGGTTTGTGAGTTCAAGCCCTGCATCGGGCTCTGTGCTGACAGCTTGGAACCTGGAGCCTGCTTCAGATTCCGTGTCTCCCACTCTCTGCCCTTCCTCTTCCTGTGCTCTCTCTCTCTCTTTCTCTCTCCTCCTATCAAAAATAAATAAATAAATAAATAAACAAAGAAAGAAGAGCTCAGGGAATGGGATAAATATACAGGCATGGCCACCTTTGGAGAAGACAGAGTGTCACAGCATCCTTGTGAGCCCCACACAAATGCTCACTGGTGAACTTAGCATCTACTGGCACCTGGAACTGAAACGGCTCTATCATAGGGAGCCTGAGATAAAGAGGAAAATCTAGTTCATAGTCCTAATTCTTCACCCCTCCCAGTATCCATACTCTTGCCATGAAATCATAGCATATCTTCCCTACCCTGACTCTGGCCCCAGCCATACGACTTGCCTTAACTGATACCTTGTTAGCAGATGTGGGTCAGGCAGAGGCGTTAAATGCATTTGCACATTTCTCCTGGGGTTCCTGCACTTCTGCCTTTGACAGGAAAATAAGGTGAGCAAGCCCATTGGAGAATATGAGGCAGGCAGAAAGGAGCCGATGTGCCGCAGTTGTACCAGCTGAAGAGAGCCGACCCACAGATATGTGAACAAGACCAGGGAAGATGAGAAGAGCCACCTATCCCCCAGCAGGCTTGTGAGCTAAATGAACAGGTATAGTTTTAAGGCCTCAAGTTTGGGGGTTGGTCAGTTACGCAGCATTTTTGAAGCAATCCGTAACTTATAGGGCCCTCTCCTCACGCTGTCACGGAAAGCACCCTGTGAGCTGGGGGCCTCTCTTCTAGGTCAGACTCAGTATCTATAGTAGATGGACTGACAGTCCGTCAATGTCCACATCCTAATTCCCAGATCCTGTGGATATGTTCCTTTATGTGGCAAAAGGGAACCTACGGATGGGATTAAGGATCTTGAGATGGACCAACAAGTACCAGATCAGTCTGTGAAAAAGCTCTAGGACATGATGCGGCCAAGGTCAACACCCTGATCAGGCCCGATGGAAAGAAGAAGGCATATGTTCCATTGACTCCTGACTATGATGCTTTGGGTGTTGCCGACAAATTGGGATCATCTAAACTGAATCCCGCTGGCTAAATCTAAATACACATTTTTTCACCATAAAAGAAAAGGATCTTGAGATGGAAAAACTACCAAGCATTATCCAGGTGTGTGCAGTCTAATCACAGGGGTCCAAGTCAGGGGGGAGATGTGAGGGCAGAGCAGAGGTTGGAGGATGAAGGGAGGGGGCCGAGGAATGCAGGAAGCTTCTAGAAGCTGCCAAAGGCAAGAAGACAAATTCTCCTCTAGAGCCTCCAGAAGAAACACTGTCTGTTGAAATCTTGATTTTCACCTGTAAGACGCATTGCCGACCTCTGACTTCACAACTACAAGAGAATAAATGTGTCGTTATAAGCCACTAAGTTTATGACAATTTGTTACAGCAGCAATATAAAACTAACATATCTAAGAACTGTATGACCTAGAAGCAGTCAGGTATCACTATGGGCCTCACTTATTCCTTCTGGCAAATGAGGGTGTGTGGTAGATTAAAGATGGTACTCCCCCTTTTGAGATCTGGGTTGGACTTAGTGGCTTGTTTGACTACTAGAATGTGATATTCTGGAATTTTCTAAGCTTGTAAGAAGAGAGCTTGCAGGAGCAGCTGGGTGGCTCAGTTGGTTGAGCGTCCGACTCCTGACTTCGACTCAGGTCATGATCTCACAGTTTGTGAGATGGAGCCCTGCATCCGGCTCTGCACCAACAGCACAGAGCCTGCTTGGGATTCTCTTTCCCCCTCCCTCTGCCCCTCCCCTGCTCCCGCACATTCTCTAAACAAACAAACAAACAAACAAACTTTATTTAAGAAAAGGAAGTTTGCAGCTTCCGGCCTGTTCTCTCAACACCCTTTGGAAGCCCAACAGCCGGCCTCCGTTTTAAACCAGGCCTGTCTCCCAGACAGCTGGTTACCCTTGCTCAATCTTTCACCAAAAAT
Source organism: Crocuta crocuta (assembly GCF_008692635.1). Lineage (NCBI taxonomy): Eukaryota > Metazoa > Chordata > Mammalia > Carnivora > Hyaenidae > Crocuta > Crocuta crocuta. The sequence continues at coordinate 2,746,705 of NW_027531425.1, read as the reverse complement.
GGCTACCCCTCAGAGAGCTACTGACCAACCCTCCCACCCTGCCCCAGTCCCTTCAGACTCTTTAGGGAGGTCCCAGGGACAAACCTTTGGACAGAGACTCCAGCTTCCCACCCAGTGATAGCTTGGCTCTCCTCCTTTCTGTATCATGCCTTCCATTGGCTTCTGGAAGCAGGGCCTGTCTGGCAGCTTGCCTTGGAGCTGTCATCCGGGGCCCTCCCACCCTGCTAGAAGCCAGCGGGTTAGGCCTGGAGTTTGGTGGGGTTGGACAGGGTGGTGAGCGCGGTTCCACAGAAGGCCTGGGAGTGCGGAGCCTGGGCCTGGCGTCGAGCAGGGAGTGGAGGAGGAGGAAGCTCTGCCTCTATAGGTTTCTGGATTTTCGAAAGTTCCCCGAGTGCCCCTTCACTTTAGTGAATAACCTACGTTAGTATCTGTTTTCGCAAGTGAAAGAAATCCAAAGACTTTCGCTTTCTTGAAAAAGGTGACAAACGAAATAAGGTGCGGTGTTGGTTTTGCAGGGAGCCCTCACAGAGGCAACCCACGCTCTGAAAAGCAAGAGGGCCCCCAGCTCCTTCCCCGGAACCACACTCAGCATCTCAGCGTCCAGCCGCCCCGGAGCGTTGAACTCTGTGAGCATATGGGCTCTGTCTCCATCTATTCCGTGTATCCGTGAGCAAGATGTGTCCTGAGATATCAGAAACGGCTAAGATAGGTTATTTGGGGGGAAAATATTTTTTCTATGTAAATTAGTGGTAAGTACTTCTTTACACCATTTTGGCTTACAAACATTTTTTTGTTTGTTTTTGTTAGCTTCCATGCACAAGATGGGGAGGGGCAGAGGGAGAGAGAATCTTAAGCAGGCTCCACTCGACACCATCTATAGTTTAAAGATAGGCTTTCCACCTCCTCTCTTTTCATGCACTGTCAAGTAATCTCTCAGCTTTCTATATGTCATTCATCCCTCCACATCCTTTCTAGAAAATGGTAAAGCCTAGAAGTTAAGATCCTGGTTTCTGGAGTCACAGGGGCCTGAGTTTAAACCCCAACCCACTTCTTAAAATCCAGCCTTAGGTGAGTTGCTTAGCCTCTGTGAGCCTTGGGCTTCTCTGAAGGCCATTTTTCTTTGAAAAAAAAAAAAAATGAGGCTGATAAACGTCCCTACCTCCCAGAGAGTTAAATAGGACAGACTACATCCAAGGCCTGGCATTGAGTAAGTGCTGAAAAAAATGTTTAGACTCTCACTACTGGATTAGCTGAATAACTCATTACACAACTGACTTCATCCCTGGGTCTTTATCTAGAAGACAAGGTGCTGGGAAAGGGGGAGACAGGGGTGCACGACCTTGACCCAGGGAGTTTCTGTTCTCCATTCCCACGATGGACAAGGTCAGAGGGGTGGGCTAGTAAATTCAGAAATAGTCTTAAGTTTGACAAGAGGCTCTGGGACAGGGTCGGGGGAGGGAGGGTAGACTGTTGTCCTCTCTGTTCTGTCCATTTTTCTGCTCTCATGACAGACATACTTCCAGCTTCTGTCTCCTAGTCCACAGGATAGGAGAACTTTCTTCAAGGTAAGGCTAAGAGAGAAAAGCCAGCTTTGGAGGACCGAGACACCATTCAGAGAACTGGGGAGTAAAACTGTCACTCGTGTGTGTGTGTGTCCGTGCCTGTGGGCATACTTAAAAGTGGAAGACCCTTTAAGACATGCTAAGCTGGAAGATGGCATTAAGTGAGGGAGTCATCCCCTGTTTCCAGGCATTTTTTTAATGTTTGTTTATTTTTGAAAGAGAGGGAGAGAGCGAGCATGAATGAATAGGGGAGGGGCAGAAAGAGAAGGAGAGACAGAATCTGAAGCAGCCTCCGGGCTCTGGGCTGTCAGCAGAGCCCAATGTGGGGCTCGAACTCATGAACCACGAGCTCAAGACCTGAGCCGAAGTCGGACACTTAACCAACTGAGCCACCCAGGGGCCCCTCCAGGCAATCTGACCCAACTGCCACCACCCCAATTTTTATCTGGGGACATGAACCTGTGCTTTTTGGTCCAGCTGATCTGGAAACACTTCCTGACGTCTAACATAAACCCCTCCCCCTGCAGCCCGACAAAGCCCTTTTCTCCCTCCTCAGGAGTCCCCCTCTTCTTCAACAAGAATATTTTCCAAGTCTGTGTTTGCAGCCCATCCCAGTGGGAAGCCACTGAAGGTTACATGGCTCACAAACTGGAGGGGGGGGCGGTGCGGAGTGGAGAGCGCAGGACTCGCCAGGATGCCCTTCACAGGAGTAAGTGAGGCGGCTGTTCCAGACATCAAGGCCGCCGGGACATTAACGACATAAAGGTCAAAGGAGCCTGTGTCTGGACTCTCTTCTGGGTTCCCCTCACCAGCAGGCACTGAAACACATTGTGTTCATGACCCATTACACCACCGAGGCGGCGACAACTACAAAATTGCAAAACTTTTTCCATCTCCAGCCCCTGCTCTGGTAACTTCACTGTTCATGGCTAATTCTTCCAGTTTTTCCATATTTGCCTAAGATGAATGAATGACTAGATTCAAGAGATTTTTTTTTTCAGTGAAATGTTTGGAAAATGGCTGCCAGCACTACAATGACCCTCTTTCTCTCTCTCTCTCTCTTTTTTTTTCAAGGGAGAGGGGTTGGAATAATTTTTCCTTCTTCTTTTAAAAGGCACTTAAATAGCTACGTTTGTGGTGAGCATAGCATAACCTATAAAGAAGTTGAATGATTATGTTGTACACCTGACATTAATGTAACATTGTGTGTCAACTATAGTCAAATAAAAAAATTTTTAAGGCATTTATAGTACAGTGGTCACACATCTCACATCTTCCCAGAAAGTCCCAGTTTTTTATTTTAAAAAATTGTTAATCTTTATTTCTTTTTGAGAGAGAAAGAAAGGGATGGAGTGGGAGCTGGGGAGGAACAGAGAGAGAGGGAGACACAAATCTGAAGCAGGCTTCAGGTTCCGAGCCATCAGCACAGAGCCCAACGCGGGCCTCAAACTCACAAACCATGTTTAGTGACCTGAGCCAAAGTCAAACGCTTAACTGACTGAGCCACCCAGGCACCCCAGAAAGTCCCAGTTTTTTAAAAAGTCAAATTGTTAAATCTGTATGTAAATGTGATCTAAATTTTACAAATCGTTCACAAAGTCACGTGTGTGAGAAGTGTGACTCTCTTGTTTAATTTCTATTTTGACTTTTCATTCATTTGGACTGGCAGAATCTTCAAGAACCAAACCCCTTCTCAGAACTGTGTCTAATGGATAGGGTAGAGTAGGTCCATGTCCGCTGTTTGCAGAAGCCTTGGTCTTGGTCAACGGACATTTCATTCAGACCCTTTGTCCCTGCCCCATGAGCCCTTCGGATTAACGGCTTTCTGTTACCTCTCAGCCACTTGGCAATGACTCCTGGATCCCCACCTCATGTGGAATACAGAGAAAATTCCACAAGACTTTCACCTGCCTAGATATCCCATGCAGCTCTTCTCTTCCCAGAGCCCATTGCTACCTGGAGCTGTCCCGGGATGTAAGGTCCAGACCCCCCATTCGGAGATTCCTCGTTTCTCCCTGGCATCTCCTGCTCTCCGGGACTCAGCCTGGACACTGAGTGAAGAAATGGGTGTAGGACCAGAGTCCCCAAAACTCATCAATGTCTGTGATCTGTCCCCTCCTCGAATGCCATACTTCTGAATTTCAGCAAGTGTCACTCTGGACAAGGGAAGGAGGATATTTGTCTCTCAAATCTTGTATCTAATTCCTATCGTCTAGTCCAGGGGACAAAGCCAGGCAGAGAGTGATTTTTGTTCTGCTGATACAACCCCGTCCTGAGGCGATGAACAGAGAAAGGCCTGACTTTGGAGGGGAAGGGCAAAAGAGAAGGAAACAATTGTGGGAACATAAGTTACTATTTCCAAAAGTTTTCCTGCCCGGCCTGAAGGCTTTTAATATGGTGACCACATGTCCGCTATTTTCTATGCTTGTCCCCAATTCGGTTAATTTTATTCTTTAAAAGGAGACCCTTTGTTGGATCTGTAGCTAAATGTGCTTAAAGTTGCGTCCTTTGGCAGGACTTTTCCTATAGTTATATTAGCGGGTGTGAGTGGGGAGAGTGTGGGGGGACTCTGAGGTCAGCCTCAGTTCCCTCGTGTGTGGGATGCTTTACGGCAAAGTGGGTGCCGCCTGCCGGTCGGTCCCGTTGTGCTAACCGGAATGGAATAAGGCATTTCTCAGAAACCCCTCCAGAAAAAGGAGGGGGCGCGTCTCTGAGTCCTTGCAGCTCTCCAGGGACCACGAGTGTGCCGGGCTCCCCAGCCTGCCAGGGCAGCTGCCCCCTCCCGCATCCAGACAGCTGGGGAATCCCATCTGCCGCAAGGACTCTACCAACATGGCTTCCCAAGCTGGTCCTACCTGAACTTGGAGTGGTGACAATGACATCTTTCACTCCCCACACATTTTGTCCTTGCTCTTGTCCCTTACCCCAAAGGGCAGTGTCCCTGACTCTCCTAGTCTGTTAATAGTTTACTGTTAGGGTTTGCTTCACAGAATGTGGTGTTCAGTAAAGGTGAGTCTCATGTGTGGAAGTCACACCTGAGTCCGACTCTCCCAGCGTCCCTCCCCTCACTCACCGCCTCTGGGTCATCCCAGCTACTCCCAGGACTTAAGCCAGCACCAGGCTACCAATGACCCACATCTCTGTCTCCAGTCTACACCTTCTGTCCTCAATCCCACACTCACGCATCTCCCTGCCTGCTAGACATTTCCACATGGAGGTCAAGTCTGCAACACCTCAAATCAGCCTGTCCACAAGTGGGCTCATTAATTTCCCTCATAAACCTGATCCTCCTGATACCTTGGTGTGTCCTATTTAACCGTGTTTTTCAGCTGTTGATGGGCTTGGGGGCGGGGAAACTGCCCTTAAACCTCTAGAAATTGCTTGCAAGGTTCTGTGTTATATGCTTTTTCAGATTCTGATTGAAATGACCATTGAGCTACAGCGTTAAGCCCCTGTCTGTTTCTCTGGCATCAGCCCCTGGCAGCTCCTCCCTGACCCCAACCCCCGACACTGACCCCAACCCCCACACCTCCTGAGCTGTGCTGCTTGGGCACATGGGCTCTTGGAGTTCCGGAAAACGGCATCAACGTGATGTATCTGGTCCTTCTACCTGGGGGAAGTTGCCCACCGTCTTTGCTGGTGACCTATGGCCAGTAACTGCTCTGGGAAGCTGAGCCGCCCTGCCTTAGTGGCTTCTCTGTGTCCATGTGACCCCCGTCACGCTGTAGGGCAGCCTCTTGCACCTGCGCACCTTTAATAAAATACAGTTGCTCCAGTTCTGCCTCCTCCCTGGTGAATCGGGGGATTCTGAGCTGCATCGCACGGAGAACCACAGTTGTAGGGTTTCTTTGTGTTCCTGTTGCTTGGACCGACCAGACTACGAACTCCTTGAAGTGGGACAGGGCATGCAGAGCAGTGCCCGTGCCCAACAACGGGAGCGAGCACTGTCACCATTCTAGAGGCTTTCCGTGCACCAGCCCATTCAGTGCTTCATAAATCCCCACGAGATACTTAATGAATCCCATTTACAGATGAGGACATATTCAATGAATGAATGAATGCGTGAGTGAATCATGCTTTCTAGAGAGCTGATTGGTTTAGAGAAATCTGAATATGATTCATTTCATAAACATGACTTTTTTGGGGACAAGAAGTGTCTCACTCTGTTCTGATCATGTCTAGGGAGGGGAGAAGGAGAGAATCCAGGAACAGATGTCATTATTTTCTGGAAAAGAGAACCACTCATGTGGCGGCAGAGACAGACCAGGGCTTCCAGAAACCCACCCGCGAAGCCCCAGGATGGTCCAGCGTGTGTCAGCCTCCCTCCCGCCAAAGATGAGAGGATTTGGCACAGGACAGACCCAGAGAGTGACACCGTGGGAGGGAGAATGGTGTTCTTGTTTCCCATCACTCTCTTCTCAAGGCCGCTAGCCCCAAGGCTAGCCTCTAGCTGGCACCTGCTTTCTTGGGGCGGAAAGTGACTGGGTGAGTAGTTTATATCATAAAGTTATCACAACCCACCCCTCTCACCTCTGCAGAAGAGGCAGGGCCACTATGCCCATCCATAGTTCCCCATAAGCTGAGCAAGCTCTTTAAGACCCCGGAATCCCGCCCCTTACCACAGAATGGTCGTGGGACACTCCCCGCCAGAGGTTGTTTAGATGGGCAAGAAGGATTAGGAAAACAATGCAGAAAAGTCCGTGAGCAGGACCCCAAATCACGTCACAACCGCAGCACCTGGGTGGCACCCATCCTCACCCCCTTCCCATTTTCCAGTGTCCCTACCTACCCTTCAGGGACCACGTCTTCCAGAAGCCTTCCCGGAAGTTGCATCTGGTCCTCCTCTCTCGCGTTCACACACAACTCCACACCAGGGATCTTTCTCATGCTGATCCTTCTGTCTCCCCAGTAGGAGGCTGTGGGCCTCCACATGCACACCTCTCCCCAGCGGGCGTCCCGGCACATGGACTTCCCTGAGGGAGCTGGCACCCCATGGGGTTCAAGAGATTCAGACAGTCCGTCTGTTCCGCTTCCAGATACCCGCCTTCCAGTGAAGTCAGCCCCGGCTGTCAGACCAGGGGGAACAACTTGCCTTACACTTCAAGGTAGATTGTAGGGTGGTCCCATCACTATTTTCTAGAAAAGAGATACAGCAAGAGCTTAAAAGGGTCCTGAACGCTCGCCCCCGACTTCTTGGTTTCCAATCCCATTCTGCCACTCACTCAGTGTAAATCCATAGGCAAGTTCCTTACCCTTGCCGCACCTCAGTTTCCTCATCTGTGAAATGGAGATTGTAGCTCTCGTGTGAGCGGATGAGTGAGGGTGTGCAAAGTGCTTAGAACAGGGTCTGCTCATAATGTGATCCTCTCGTTCTTGAAACTGATGTGACTCCCACATAGTTTCATGTGATTCTCACAGCTGGAAAGTAGGTAACAATACCTCTTCTTCACAGAGGAGGGCATCAGGCTTGAAGAAGTTCAATGACTGGCCTCAGACAGCACAGCTAATAAGTAAGCACACAGTTACTCAAAGCCAGGATTCTGAGCCCCACAGACGTGGCATACGGAAGCCTTGAACTCTGGCATCCCTGCCGTTCTTCCTCCTCCCTTCCTCTGGCATTCCTGTGGCTTCCCGACATGTTCTTGAAGCCTCCCAGTTAACGGTCGGCCTTCCCACCCCAAACCCACCGTAGGCCCGGGAATGGTGACCCCCCTCACCACATTCCTGCCTTTCTGGTCTCGGGCAGGGAGCCTGCAGGAAGCTGGGCTCCAGCAGCCGTGCTGGTGGGCGCTGTGGGGCAGGCGGGAGCCTCGGCCCTCACCTGGCTCTCCCGGGACCCGGGCTGCACAGGATCCTATAGATCGTCTCCTGGCATCAACCTGACAGGCATGGCGGGCCCAGCTGCCCAGGACCTGGTACAGTGGAGCCTTGTCCGGTGGGGACGCCACAGACCCTACGACTCTGCCACCGAGACAGCCTGGCAGACCCGATGCGCCGGGAAGGGGGCTGAGTAAGAGCCCTGGGACAGACTGAGGACCTGCTCTGCATGGGAGCCAGATGTCATCTGAGTGGCAGGCAATGCTGCATAGAGTATGTGGGTGGGACCCTCAGACAGGACCGGCCTGGACAGAGGTGTGCCGGCAGCCCCTTATAAGCGCTTACGTAAATTGCTGGGAGGAGGAATGCAGGTCCCTTTGGAATGTTCTAGGCTTTGCAACCCAACTCACAGATGCTGTCTCATAACCGCCTCCTGAGTTGGTATTGACACCATCTTGGTTTACAGGTGAGGAGCTGACACTCGGAGCTGCTGCCTCCCATTCAGAGGTCTTATTACGAACCTCACCATTGAACAGTTGCAAAGCCAGGAGACCAGGCAGGTCCCGGACTCATGAGCAAGTAAATTGGGCAGGGAGCAGGGCAGGGACAGGATAGTGGGCACTGCCCGCTGCCTGCTGATCATTGCCAGGTGGGAATGCAGCCTCAGGATTGCGAGATCTTTGGATTTTTCCAGAGAAGTTGAAAATCTGGATTTTTAAAATGTGAAATTTCCTATTTTTTTCATGTCGGAAACTGAGTTAATTTATCTTAGAATGTCTAGTGGGCTAAACAAAACACATTCTTGGGCTGGAGTTGACTCCAGGCTGCCAGTTTGCCAACTTGGGCCCACACATTGGCCTCCAAGATGCCAGTAAAGCTGGGGTCAGCTCCCACCCGCCTCAACTAAATTCCAACATTCAACTGCTCCTGGGGTGGGTCACACACAAACGTCAGATTTCGTTTTGGGGGTGTGGATATAACTTGAGAAAAACACTCTCGTGAAGCTTATGCTATTCTAATAGTTTTTCTTTAATGTTTATTTATTTTTGAAAGACAGAAAGAGACAGAGCATGTGTTGGGGAGGAGCAGAGAGAGGGAGACACAGAATCCAAAGAAGGTTCCAGGCTCTGAGCTGTCAGCACAGAGCCCAATGCAGGGCTCGAACTCACTCACGAACTGTGAGATCATGACCTGAGCCAAAGTTGGACACTTACCCAACTGAGCCACCCAGACGCCCTGAAGCTTATACTATTCGAAGCTTATACTATTCTAAGTGGAGAGACACAACATGAAATGTGTTAATAATAACTGCTAAGGGGAAAAAAAGCAGGAACAGCACTTCAGTTTTGTGCAGGAATTTCAGTAATGGAATGGGGGGGCGGGGGCGGGCAGAGACAGCCTCACTGAGGAGAGGAAACGTGATAAAGACCTGAAGGAGAGGAGAAGGAAGAGGCATGTACTTACCTGCAGGAGGAACAACCAAAAACAAGGAATAGCAAGTACAAAGGTCCTGAGGCCCAAGGAGAGTTCTGGAGTGGCTGAGGGGAAGGGGCAAGAGTGGCGGGAAGGGCGGTATATAGTAGAATTAGAGGTCAGAGAGATAAGAGAAGGGAGAGGAAGTCAAAGTACCTGGGGCCTTGGGTTTTACTCTGAATGAGATTGGAAGCCATTGGGTAACAGGATTATTCTTGCTGCTGTGTTGAGAATAGAATAAGAGAAGCCAAGAATGAAGCAAAAAATAGGCTTTCTGAGGCCATTGCAATAATCTGGGGGCAGGAAATGATGGTAGCTGGGGCCAGGGTGGCGACTGCAAAGGCTAATGAGGAGTGATCCAATTCTGGACATACCTGGTAGACAAACCCAGTGGTGTGGTGGTAAAAGCTTAACAGCCAGCTCTCAGGGACATGGCTGGTTCCCCACGGTGTAAATAAACATCTGAGCTGTCAGCACAGAGCCCAACGCGGGGCTCGAATCCACGAGCTGTGAGTTCATGACCTGAGCCGAAGTCAGACGCTTAACTGACTGAGCCACCCAGGCGCCCCTGAAACAAAATTTTAAGATAATGTGTCTTTCATGTTTTTCCTTGTGTTTTGATTTACTTAAGTTCCATCATCATGGATGTCTGTTTATCTTGTTGGAGATTCATTTGCCTTCTTGCATTTGTGATTTGTTGCTGTGTTTCATCAGTTCTGGAGCATTATCAACTCTTATCTGTTTGCCTTACTCTCTCTGAGACAATTTCTCTCTCTTGTGTTTCTGGGAGTCTGATTACACATATGTTGGTTTCTCTCCCTCCGTCCCTCTACAGCTTGTAACTTTTCTAGAATAGTCTCCATCTTTTTATTCCTCTGGGCTAAATTTTGGTTAATTTTTCTATCTTCTAGTTTATTAGTACTCTCCAATTGTATCCTCTGGGCTTTTATTCATGGTAATGAATAATAATAAATTCATAATAATGAATTTTTTATTTCTAGAAGTTTGATCTGTTCTTTTCCCAGAAATAAATTGTTCTAGTTTCTTATTAACTGCAAATATGTTCAAGCGTGTCTTTTATTTATCTAAACACAGTAATCATACCTGTTTTATAATCTGTGTCTGATATATATAAAATCTGACACTTTTGCTGTTTGGTTTCTCTTGTCTGTTATATTTGTACTTTCTTCCTTGTGACGCCCATTCTCTGGTATATTTGTGTTTGCTGTTCATCATACTTGAAAAATAATTTTGTGAAATAGATGGAGCAGATGCGAGTCCCTTCCTCCAGAAAAGTGCTATTGTTTCATTTTGGTTTTTGCTCTGGCCAAGCACTTGTGGGCGCTGATCTGAAACCACCTTAAATCAAGTTTTTGAGGCTCTCTGAACCGGACATTGATGGAAACTGTGAAAGTATTGCCAAGGTAGTTTAACTTCGGTTCACCTTCACCCTTGGGGTGTGGTCTTTTGCGGTCCTCACTTATAGATAAGGAAACCTTCTCATCTATCTCTTCTTCAAGACCCACGCTGTGATTTGTATCCTTCTGACCCTTGCAGGTACGAAGACTAAAGTTAAAACATACTGGAATCAGCAACACCCTCCGGCCAAACCTCCACTTTCTGTCTCTGGGTTTTCCATATTTCATTTGGGCCTGGTTGTTCATTCTCTATTACTTACTTTCTTTGTCTACTCTTGTATTTTAGGGGAGAAATACTTAATATCTTGTTTTTAAGTTTTACTTTTTTTCAACAGTAGAGTTGGCTCAAATAACTTAACCCGCCATTACTGGAGACTGGAAATCCCACTGAATGGTTGGGAGGTAGTGGTGACATGACAGAGTTCTTCAGGGTAATGGAAACATTTTACATCTGTTGGGGTGAAGGGTACCCCAATGAGTATGTACATTTGCCAAAGGTCATCAAACTGTACACTTAAAATGGGTACATTTTACTCTATGCAAATCATAACTTAAAACAGAAAGTTGATTTAGAAAGCAAGAAAAAATATCTCTTGTGCTTGATGACGAATGGATTATAGAATAGCAAGAGGCCCTGTAGGGGACCCTTAAGAGGGAGTAAACACTTGGCACTGTTCACCATCCTCGGCATCTGTGAGTCTAGAGTCTGATTATAGGTAGGGAGTGAAACTCCCCCATTTATAAATGCAGCGTTAATGAGCTTGTATGGTTGTTAAGATGCATCAGTAGGTAGCACATGGGGTTGAGTTGTTTACCAGAATAAATCCAGAGCTGAGTGGAACTGGGTTTGGAGGAACCGAGGGGCTAGAGATGGGCGGGATGAACCCAGGGATGCCTCTTGGAGAAGACAGCCTTGTCTTACAAGAAGAGGAGGACCCAGAAAGCCTTATCCCTACCTTTCTTATGGCCAGACCTTCACGGAAGGGAGGGTAGGTAGAGAGACATAAAAGTGAAGATGGTGGAGGGATCTGGAACATGAGTGGCAAGGCCTGGAGAACACGGTGGCCCTTCCTGTGTTTCTGACCATGCCTCTCAGGTGCAGAGAGGTGTGTGAAGGCACCGAGACAGGCGCCCTCCAAGTAGTACAGCCAGCAGGAGCCCGGGGCAGAGCTTTCCTTCCAGGTCTGTCCATCTCCATCAGCTCGGTTCCCTGGCAACCTTTGGGGAATCCCGGAGCCCCCTGCCCTTGGGGTGATGAAGAAATGTAAGACACAGATGTACTGGTGCTAGCTGTGTGGCTTTTGACAAGTTGTTTCATCCGAGCCTCAGTTTTCCTATATTTAAAATGGGGATAAAAAGTTAAATGAGGCAATCTATGAAGGTTCTTAACGTTTCCCTGGCACAGAGTAGCCACTTAACACATGAAAATTGTGATGATTATGATTAATGAGACAAGACTAATACAAGACAAACAAATGAGAGACTAATTTAGGATGGGATATAATTAAGGATATTTTTAGGTGGTAGAGACCAGACAGCCTCCAGGCTTGGAAGCAAGTAGGGGCAAGAGATTTTTAAAAAATTGTAGTTAATTCATCACCCATGCCTTACCTACATGTACTCGGTCTACCTCCTATGTATCTTTTCTCTTCCTTCAAAGCACTACCTACGACATGGTCGTTTGAGATTATTTATGTTTATGTTTTGCGAGCTCTATTGACATATGACTGACAAATAATAATTGTATAGATTTAGGGTTTACACTGTGATCTTCTTCTTTTTTTTTTTTTTTTTAAGGCGGCTCCACGCCCAACATGGGGCTCGAACTCATGACCCAGAGAGCACGAGTGGCCTGCTGTACAGGCTAAGCCAGCCAGGTGCCCCTGTGCTGGGATCTCTTTAAAGGTGTTTTATTTTCTGTTTCTCCCACTGGACTAGCCCTCCAGGAGGGCAGGGACCAAGTCTGTTTTGGCGTCTTCAGAGCCTCACATGGTGCCAGGCACCCAGTGGGCACCCAGTAAACCTGTGTGATTGGATGCCAGGCCTGGGCAGGGTGCTGGGCCTCACGCCACTGCCAGTCTAAGGGGAAGTCCACTGATTTTCGTTAGATACTCCCTCTGAAGGCAGTGTCAAGATCTTTTTGAGCGTGGAAGGTATCAGGCAAGAGGCCTCAGGTGGAGAGATGACGGTGCTGGCACAGGACCCTGACAAGGAGGCATCAGGGGCACCAGATGATGGGCTTAGGCCTCATGGCAATGGCAGGGGGGGTGACCAGAGAAAGGGCCCAGTGCTGGGCTTAGGAGCCAGGTGGGACCGGGAGGGTCGGGGAGGACCCCAGGAGGGAGGCTGAAAGGTGAGCAGCTACCTTGGAGCCCCCTGGCCCTCATCGCTGGGGGTGGGGGAAGGGACCTGGCTCGGGCTTGTCCCAGGGCCTGAAGGCGGTGGGCACGGGAGCTGAGTGAAGCCGGGCAGTCCTGGCGGGCCTGCAGGGTGCGGAGGCTGCTGGGCCCCGCCGCCGCCCGGGAGGGGAGGCGAGCCCCGCTGGAGAGCAGCGCCCCATGACTTAATCCTGCCGCAATGTGGCTGCTAATGAATTTCATACCCCTCCCGAGCTGAGCTCTGCCTGCGAAGGAGAGAGGAGGCCAGGAACAGCAGCAGCAGCAGCAGACGAGGAGAGAGGAAGCAGGAAGCACAGGTGAAGGGGGCGAAGGGGTGAAGGGGGTGGAGAAGGCAGGAGAAAGTAGGGAGGAAAAGGGTCTCCAGGCCATGGAGTCAGAGTGTGACAGCCTCAGGGTCCAGGTCGCCCACATCACACCCGCCCCGCCTCAGGCCCCCCGACGAGTGAGGTCCTGGAGGGGACGAGCTCCCTTTCCTGGTCTCCCACACCCCCGACCCCCCATCTCCAGAACAGACAGGAGGGAGCCTGGCTGCCTGCCGAGAACTACTGCGCTCAGAAGTAATGCTAAGGATGAGTAATGCCAATGACAACACGGTTACCCAGCACCTGTCTCCAAGGAGCCCAAAGCTCCGCAAATCCAAGTTCCGCTTGAGGCAGGAGGGGGCTTCCCTGTTTTCCAATAAGGTTCTAAATAGGAGAGAGGAGCCTGAAATCCAGCAGGAGAGAGGCAAGGTTGGGGAAAGGAAGCACTTCCCGACAAGATCATTTCAGCCTGGAGTGGCAGGCCGCAGGGGACTGGGGGAAGGGAGCCCGGCGGGGTGAACAGCCTTCATTTCTGGGGGTCTCTAGGGAGAGCGGAGCCAACACGTCCTGCTGCCTTGGCCAGGCCCCACAGCCCTTTGCCCGCCTCACAGCCTCTCATTGCGCCCTGGCCCTCAGAGCAGACAGATGCGCCTGCCAACCCCCTTCCAAAACATGTTTTGCCTTTTTGCCTTCCTTCTGTGGCTTGGCTCCGCTGGGCCTGAAAATTCTCCACACCTGAGGTGGGCCAAGATGGGCCGCTCTGTCGCTAGCATCACAGTTTCCAGCCTGAAAGCCCTGCTCTGTCCTCAGAACCGCCTTATGGGCTGGGACAGCGGGTCTGAGGCCCTCAGATTAGCAGCTTTTCGGGTTGCATGGGGGGAGGGGCATCGGGAGGCCATGACTTGAAGAGGGATCTTGCCACACAGTCCCTCGTCCCGTCCCCAGAATGCTTCCCCAAAACGGGCATCCAGGATGGCAGTCTAGGACCTGGCGGGGGTGGTCACAGTAGCTCACTGCAGGGGTGACCTGATCGAAGGGGCATCAGCTGTGCCCAGTAAGTGACTTCCCAGCCCCCAGCCTTCGGGCCCGAGCTCCCTTGGCTAAATCCTTTGTTGATGGATGCCAAGGCCAGCGTAAACAGCACGAAGGAAACACAGTGTCTCTTGGCGAAGACACTTCATAACAATGCTCTGGATCCTTCCATCATACTGTTTCATGAGCCACAGCCATAAAAAGTATCCATTACTGTGTATCTTTAGGGTCAGACAGCCGTTATAGGTCTTGGTGTCCCGATGATCCTGTCTCTGTGTATATTGCCCATGTTAGACCGTGAGTCAGCTCTCAGGAGACGAGAGCGAGTCTCCTCGTTTGCTCCGTGGAGCGCTTTGAACGGACCCCCAAGACCCCCTGCCACCCTCGCGGGACACCGACTGGGGAGGGAGAACCAGGAGGAAGCCAAGGATGGTTGCTCTCTGCACTTTTCCATGCCATCAGATGAGAAAATCCCTTCTCACACTGCTTTTGGGAAGTGCCAGTCTGATGGGGGAGACACAGCCTCTGTCTGGGGACACGTTCAAGCTGATAGTCTAAGGGCAGAGCAACGCCATGTGAAGAGAGGATGTAGGAGACCCAAGAACAAACCATAGGCAGACGAATGTGAGTGGAAGGCAGGGTGAGTGTAGGAGCGGAGGGCCTGCTCATGGGCCCCTTTCCTTCCAGAAGTATGCTTGCTTGCACACGAGCTGGATGGTGGCTTCATTCTCTGGAGAATCAAGCCAGGGCACGGGGCAAGCAAGACAGCTACACAGGGGCAGCCTCCTCCTCCCTCTGGCTTCAGCCCTACTGCTGTGTGTCACCAGCCCCAGGAGGCTACAGAAGCCCGGGGCAGGGAGTGGGATTTCATGTGCACAGGGCTTGAGACTTCCTATGGGGGCACTTGTGATCCAGCAGGCTGAGAAAGCAGGAAACTGGGGCTGAGAACATTCTGGCTTCCATCTGTGCCTCTGGCTGGGTCCTTTCCCTCCACAGGGCCAGGGTCAGGAGGCTCACAGACTCAGAAGGGAGCTGGGGTTGGGCAGCCCCGGAGCCCTGTGATTTGGCTCTGAATACGGCCGGCGCTGTGCATGAAAGGTGGAAGGAGGGGGCCCAGGGGGCCAAGAGGGAGACGGAGGACGCTCCTCAAGCCGCAGGCCACCCAGTCATTTTTTTCAGACTTGGCAAAACAGAATAAAGGAGAAATAAGAAGAAAGAAGGCTGAGGCTTCTGGAAGAGGTGGGCGGGCATCCGTGTCACCTGTTAGAAAAGACATGGCGGCTATGTTATTTCAGTGAAAACCACAGACCAGGCCTCCAGAGATCAGGGTTCCATCCTAGCTTGACACCAGGAATGGCGTGGGCAGGAACTGAGTCATGTCATGTTTTACTAACGAACACCCCCTTACACACACTGTGGATTACCATTCATTCTGTGAGCACTGTCAGGATAGTGTAGACAGCAAGGACCTCGGAGCCGGGCTGCCTGGGTTCAAATCCTGGCTTCAGTATTTAATGACAACATTCTGTAAAATTGTAATGATAATAATAGTACCCACTCCTGGGGTGGTTAGGTGGGTTTCACAAGCCAATGCCGAGAGCATGCTTGGCGTGTGGTAAGCTCTTGGTAAGTGTTAGCTATTCTGTTCCTTATATATCTGTCACGTCCTTTGCCAAGATCTGGTTTTCTGCCTGAGAGAACCCTCAGTCACACAGAGGGGGCAGACAGGGAAGTGAGCAGTAACTGCAGTAACAGAGTAAGCGCAGTACCAGAGTTGTGACCTAGGGGAGCACAGGCGGGAGCACTCTGCCTATAGGGATCAGGGAGAGTGCCACACAGAAGGCAATAAATGATTGGGACCTTGCAGGGTGGATAGGAGTCCCCCCAAATGGAGAATGAGGGAAGAGGGACATCTGAACCCAGGCTGAGCACAAAACCCAGGAAAACTTGATTTCGCCAATCCGGTTCTCAGGTGCTGGAAGAACTATGGAAGGAAATGAAAAGGGCAAGAAAGAGGGAACAGACGACAGGGGCCTCAAGGTCCTGCTAAAACGTTTGAATTCTATCCGGTAAACTGCTGACAGACACCGCAGAGGCCTAAGCAAGGGACTTGCACGATCGGGTTTGTGTTTTGGGAAATAATACACTTCATGGGTCCCGGAAAATAGATTAGGAAGTGAGAAGGCTGCAGGAACACGCACACCCAGGAGGGGTTTGCAATGACTCGGCAAACACAAAGGAGGAGAAATTATTCTTGGGGCTTCCAGGCTCACTGCCGGCTCACACTGGGGCCAGGGCGCAGGCCGCTGAAGGCCTGCCGTGTGTCCAAACACTGCCAGGTCCCGGGGCTCCGAGAAGGAATCAGGTCGGGCACAGGCCCTGGGGAGCTGGCAAACCAGGCAGAGAGGAGAATAGAGGAGGGCAGAGTGTCGGGAGCCATTCTGAACTCACTAGTTGAGAAAACACCTTGTGAGGTTAAGGCAGATTGGCAAGGCCTCCTGCTGGCACATGATGACCGATATCCACCCCCCACTCACTCGTTTCTGCTTGAGCACCAACCCCCCACCCCCAAGCACCTTGTTGATTCGTATCAGGAGTGACTTGTCCCCTTATTCTGGCCCTGATATGCTGATTGCACCTTGTGAAAGAACTTATTGTGGGAACTTCTTCTTTTGTGATTATGGGAGCAAACATTGTGTTTCCTGAGAATCCCGTTTTTCCCCCTTAAGCAAACAGGCTATTGACCCCTGCTCACAAAGAACTAACTTTGCCTTTGCTATGCTAAAAACATTGTCTTGTTTGTATTTGAATGCTAAAGATACCTTCCTTCCCCATATGATAAGCACCTAAATCACCTACCTCAATCACTATTGATAAAGATTATGCATGAGTCTTCTACAAATCTATGTTCCGGGAAATTTTTACAAAATTTTACAAAGAAATTTGTCATCAGAAATAATTGTCTAAGGCAAATGCCACTTCTGTGCTGTTCCCCATACACTTAACCAGAACTAAAGCTGAGTCTCAGTCAGTGCAGAGATGCCTGCCTGGTGACCAGAAAGAATCTCAGGGCTCTCTCATCCCTCTCTCGCCGACACCGTCTATCTTTCAGGGACCCCTGGACTGGCTGGAGCTGGGCTCCGGCAGGGGTGCAGTTCCCAGGAAGGACATATACGAAGGGACAACTGCAGTGCATGGACAGAGTGGTCATCCCTGCCCGTGGTGAAAAAGGAAAGTGCTGTCGGGAGAGCATTCTAGAAGGCGGAACGCCTGGAGAAAAGGGTGGTTTCTAAATTTTTTGAAATGTTTTTATTTATTTCTGAGAGACAGAGAGAGAGAGAAAGAGAGAGACAGCATGAGCGGGGAGGGCCAGAGAGAGAGGGAGACATAGAATCCGAAACAGGCTCCAGGCTCTGAGCTGGCTGTCAGCACAGAGCCCGACACGGGGCTCAAACCCATGAACCATGAGATCATGACCTGAGCCGAAGCTGGACGCTTACCGACTGAGCCACCCAGGCGCCCCAAAAAGGGTGGTTTCTAGACAGAAAGAGTGAAGGTGTGTAGATATGAAATAGCTTGGCATACTCTGGGCGCTCTGAGACAGTCTTAGAGTTTGAGGAACGGGGCTGGGGAAGTAAGCAGAGGTTAGAGCACGGAGCTGGGGCTGCATTCTGTGTGCCTGTGATTGTCAGCCAAGGGTGTGGGTCCAGGTCACTCATGGTGACAGCCTTTAAAAATACGGATCTGCCTTAATCAGAGGCTAGGGGCATTAGGCATTTTTAAGAGCTCCCAGGTGACTCTGACATGCACTGTGGGGTACGAACTGTGGCTGTGGAGACAGGGAGCCACCGAAGGGTAGACCTGGACAGATCTGTGCTTCGAAGGAGCCAGGGAGAGGTTGAAGAGCAGAGGGAGGGGCGAGGCAGGGAGACCCGGAAGAAAATCTCAGTAGTGGTCCAGGCACATGGCAGGAAAGGTGGGGTGGGCAGAAATGCCATTAAAGAGGGGCACCAGGGCAACTCCATAGGTTAAGCATCCGACTCTTGATTTCAGCTCTGGTCTCATGGTTGGTGGGATTGAGGCCCCCGTCAGGCTCTGCTCTGAGGACGTGGAGCCTGCATGGGATTCTCTCTCTCTCCCTCTCTCTCTCTCTGCCTCTCTCCTGATTGCACACACTCCTCTCTCTCAAAATAAATAAATAAACTTTAAAAACAAAAGCCATTAAAGACATAGACCTGACAGATCTTGGCGAGCCCATTTGGAGGGTAGGAAAGACAGGAATGAGACTATTTTAGAAACGAGAAGCTGAGTCCTGGATCAGTGGCCCTCAACAGTTCAAGTGTGAGGATTTCTTTTCAACATCAAAAAAAAAAAAAAAAAGTCTGATGATAGCTAAACTTCCATGAATAGAAAATCCCTAATGACACCAAGCTACATACACCTGGAGATGATTTGAAAGGATTTGCATTTTATCCGTCACAACGGCACAAATGTACACAAACCAGAACGTCGGAGGCAGAACAACATGGGTTCAAATCCTTCCTCTGTCTTTACTACATGTGTGACCTTGGACACTGTAGCTGTCTGTGCCTCAGTCTCTCACCTGTAAAATGGGCATTATAGCAGTATGTGGCTCATGGAGCTGAATGTGGACCAGAGTTGTACATATAGACAAAAGCCTGGCATCTGTAAGCCTCAACATGTTTTAGATATTGTTTAGATATTGTCACTATTGTTCAGTTTATTTTTTTAATGTTAATTTATTTTTGAGAGAGAAAGCGAGAAAGTAGGGGAGGGGCAGAAAGAGAGGGAGAGAGAGGATCCAAAGCAGGCTTGGTGCCATTTCAGAGAGCCCAGTGTGGGGCTAGAACCCACAAACCATGAGATCATGACCTGAGCCGAAGTCGGTGGTTTAACCAACTGAGCCACCCAGGCGCCCCACTATTATTCAGTTTAAAGATGATGCTTGCTGCCCATGTGGATGTGAGGACCCCCAAGGTCATATAGGGTGGCTGCCTTGCTCCTGCCCTCCTAGATCTTGTGACATAAGGCATAACTGACCATGCATGTCTGTAGGCTGGTCATTGTCACATGGCTGCAGCATGGCTGTGCCTACGTGAGGCAGTGTCATTACTTAGCAGTCTATGGCATGGAATACGGTGGCACTAGCATCTTATCAGATTATACCTGGAAGCTGAAAGTTAGATGCAGCTGCTGCGACTTGTGAAAAACAATTTTGACAACTAAAATTAAGTTAGACCAGCATTCCAGGATGGCGTGATTGCAGGACAAAGGAGGGGTCCCGGAATCTGGGAGATGTCGCCTTGGAAGACAGGACGCCACCACCACTCACTTGAGCCTGACTTCCCCAGCACCTGAGGAGTTCCAGAAGCAATACTGACCAAGGGTCCCCAGGTCAGCGTGACCTGGTCACACCAGCTGACAGTGTACCGGGACTGCTCAGCTGGCCCGCAAGCTGACACCATAGGATAGTGGACAATGAGTGAAGAGGGATTTCAGGGTCCACCTGTCTCAGTGTGCTCGCCACGTGGCCGACGGACGGTCCATTTCTTCCTTTCCTGTCTTGGCGACTCCTTTCCTCTGGTTGGAACAAGGAGACCAGCTCTGTGCTCTTGCCTGGGGGCACAGAGGAGACAGAAGCAGCCTACAAGTGTCATTGGCTTCGTTTTCCATAAGCCTGAGCCCTTGGGGTTTTCTGAGCATAGATACAGTATCTTGCCTAGAAGTAAGGGGGGCAAGGAAGCTTCCTCTCCCAGAGAAGAAATGGCCCCCGGTTGGGGCCAGGTCGGGGGAGAATACAGGGCTCTGTGGAGCGTGAGGCCCTGGCAGAGAGCCAGGCAGCCAGTGCGTGTCCAGGAGGAAATGGCAGCCCTGCAGGCTTCCGTCCTCTGTACGCAGCCTCAGAAAGTGGCAGAGGGCTGTCGCTTGGGGGGCCTCAGGAATGAAGGACGCACACCCCAGCTGGAATGTTCGCTGGGAACCATGGGCATGCCCCCACCAGGACACCCTCCCACCCAGGCCCTGGCGCCCCACACACTCACCCCAGCTGCTGTACAATCCCAGGGGGAGGGCTATGAAGAAGGACCGAGAGTTTTCCAGCAAGCCACTGAAGTGAGCGCTCAGATTCAGAAATTAAGTCAAATTGTAGAAGAAAGTTAAATTATAGGATAATTGAACTACCGAGTCGATGTACTGCAAGAGATACCTGTCACATACAGCCGAGAAAACTGAGGCTCAGAGAGGACAAGCAAGTAGCTCCAGGCCACCCAGGTCGCATGGCGAGGAGACACGGCCAGAAGGGGACCCAAGCTTGTGAGACTCCAAGCTCAGCACTGCCTACCTTTCAAATGGGGCAGGAGGACCAAATATCTCTCAGGAAGGACTGGCCAAGTAGATACGGGCCAGAGAGAGAGAGAGAGAGAGAGAGAGAGAGAGAGCCAGATACAACAACGTAGAGTAATTGTCAAGATCACACCACTAAGTAAAAACAAAATGCACAGTTGTTTGTACTTACTGCCTTTTTGACAACATAAAATTAAGTTAATTTTTAATAATTAACATTAAATAAATCCAGCCAGACCCAAGAAAGGGGTACGCTGATTGTCTTTCGGAGGAAACTGGATGATGGGGAGACGGACAAGGCAAGAAGACCGTTCCTTGTGCACCCTTTTGTATCTTTTGGATTTCGAATCAAGAGAATGTATTACCCATTCATGTTCAAAAAATAACATTTTTTTTTAAAAAAGCGAGTGACAGAGAATCTCCTTGTTCAACCCTCTTAACTGTGATGAGACTGGCTCTTACTGAGCATCCAGTGTGTGCCAAGCCCTGGGTGGGTGCTGTGGGTTTATGCCGCGGGGCGCGGGACGCCGCCTCCAGACACCAGGAGCCCACTTACCCCAGGCAACCCCGGCCCCCCAGGCTGAGTGGGGGGATAAGCGGCCGCAGGACACCCAAACAGCTTCCCTGTTGCACACTTGCCCAGACCCCCAGCCACCCTATGCCGTGAGCCTCGGTTGACGAGGTGTGAGGGTCCGTCCCAGGACCAGCCTCTGTGCGCCTGAGGACCATGGGGGGCGGTCTGAGCCAGGGCTCCTCTGGGCTACACTGCTGCCTCCTGGCAGTGGTTGGGGCAGGGCGGTGGGGAGGTGGGGAGCCTGAGCTGCCTTCATTCTGTATTTCTATGGAAAGGATCAGACACAGTCATGCCCTTTCTCCTTGGGCTGTAAGCATTCTCTGCTTGTAACCGAGGCAGCAGTTACTGTGCTGTCAAATAAGCAGTGAGCCTCCGAGACAGAGTTTCAGCCTGGGTGGGAAGAGCGAGTGGGCCCAAGTTCTCTGTAAATGGAGCTGTAGTCCACCACATCAGAGAGCTGCCTCCCCACCCCACCCCTGCCTCTCTCCTGGAATTTTCTGCCCCGTATCATCCCCAGCCCCATCTTGGGAGGAGGCAAGCAGCAGGAAGCAGCCTCTCCTGACTTTCCACTCCTTTCCCCAGTATTGATCTCATGTTGTCCTTGACATGTCGGGAGGAAGCTACACCAGCTGGGGTCCCCTGAACTCTAGGAGAGAAAGCTCTTTTTGGAAGAGCCACAGCTTTTTGAAGGAGTCTCAAGGTCTGGCTGTATGAAGCCAGAGAACTTCAACATGCTCTCCCAGCCGATGTTTCCAGTGATCCTCGAGTTATCCCGGGTGTGGCCCGGGCAGACGTGAGGTATTGCCTTAGACAAAGATATGTTTAAGACCTTCTCTCTAAGTAGCTAGAGTAGCAGCATTGAGATGTTAGCCCAGGGTCCTGACCCCAGATCTCAGGCTCTCCTCACACTTGATGGAGAAGAATGTTTAGTACAACCTCACATTTTCAAAGGATGAACTGAGGCCAGAGAGGAAGAGAGACATCTCCAAGGTCACACAGTGGGTGAGAGGCAAAGCATGGTCTCAAGAACCCAGCCGCTGTCTCCCATGCTGGAGGTGGATTTGTCATCTGTCAAGGGGCTGAGAAAGGCAGGTTGGTTGAGACGACTGCCACCTTGTCCCTGATAGCATTCCTGATTTGTCCCCACTCACCTCATTTCTTGGTTGCTGCCCCTAGGCCAGTGCTTGTGGACTCCAAGGTCTTGAAGAGCTGGTGGTAAGTAATTAAGCGGGGCCATGGAGGCTGTCTACTCTAAGAGGGTGGTGATTGTATGGCACGGGGAAGTGTTTTCTCTCCTTAAAAACCTCAAATCCAATTTTTAAAAATATGGCTGTTTAAAAGTATTCTAGTGAGTGGGGGCACTTGGGTGCTCAGTCTGTTAAGTGCCCAACTTCATCTAAGCTCTTGGGTTTGAGTCCTACTTCGGGCTCTGTGTTAACAGCTCAGAGCCTGGAGCCTTCCTTGGGTTCTATGTCTCTGTCTCTCTCTGCTCCTCCCCCACTCATGCTCTGTCTTTCTCTCTCTCTCTCTCTCAAAAATAAATAAACGATTTTTAAAAATTAAAAAAAATCGAATGGGGTTTTTGGGAGGGGGGAACATGGATGGAAAGAGATGGATCATGAGTTGGTGATTGCTGAAGCTAGGTGTTATTATGATATCAGGTTACTAATACTATTCTGTGTAAATGTGTACAGGCTTTAAATTTGACATGATAAACAGGTTTTTTGGTTACTGTGCTATCAAAAAACACGTTGGGTCCTCAAGCCACATTAGACCCACAGGCCACCCTTTAGCAGACTCCAAATATTCCTGGCCACCTGTATGCTTCATCCCAATTCTCTCTGCAGAGCCTAGGAGAAGGCAGACAAAGGAGGGAGGGAGGGAGACGCACCGGCTCGTCAGGGCTTGAGATCGATCACCATCACTGAGCAAAGACTCTGGGATTAGATGGCGCCCCATGAAAATGGATGCAAGCTGCCTCCACCCCTGCCCCTGCCCCATACTATCTAACCCCTCCTCCCACCCCACCCCCATCCTCCCTGTGCCTCATGTGTCTTGCTCATCTTTCTTGAACTTGACTTACCACTTGCCACAAGCAAGGGAAACAAGCAAGTCTAGGGTCTACTATGCTCAGTCCGCACGAGGAGACATTCCCTGTCTGGGTGAACAATAAAATGTACAAGTGGCCTGGCACGTCCAGGGTTAAGGTGGATCTAGAGTTGTGTGGCTTCCAGAAAGACCTCCCCAGCAGGGTGTGGAAGGCACGAGTTTCAGGGTAGAAAGAGGGTGGGGAAAGAAGGGGTAGGTTTTATCTCCCTTCTCCATTGCTGAGGCTGACCACTGTGCACCATAATCTCTCTCCTAAACCTGAATGTCTTCCCAGTTTATCAAGTGCCCTCACATCTGTGCTATCATTTAAACCTCCCAAACCTGTGAGGCAAGTATTATCTCCATTGCATAGATGAGGAAACTGAGGCTCCATATGACCAAGGGACTTGCCCAAGATAGCCTGGCTCATAAGTGGCAGAGCTCAGGGCTGCTGATCCTAATGTTAGCGTTCCTTCCTCTACGCCAGATGGGAGGTGGGTGGAGGGAGTTCCTTGTCACTAGGCATCATGGCTCTCTCTCAACTGTGATAGAAAAAGTAAACACTGAGATTACGAAGTGGTCACCCCTGGGGCAGCAAGAGGTTTTGCTGGGCCACTATTAAACTCCAAATGTGTTGCAGCTCTTTAATTAAGGATTGTCAGAGGGTAATGGTCTAGCTTTGAATGGGTCTTCTGGGATGACATGGACAGGGGCATCTGGATTTTCTCATATGCTTTGTGTGAGGACCACACAGCCCCCAAATCTCCCCTGAGTGTGAGATATATGGGGAAGGTTAAAGAAGACACTGATATTGTCGACAGGAGCAAGGGACAGTGTCTTTAGGTCTTACATCAAATCTTAATTCTGCCTGCCTTTGCTGGGTGACCCCAGGCCAGACTTTGCCCTCTCTGGTCCTCAGAGCATCCCTGCAGCAGCCAAACCAAGGCCATCTCCCTGCCAGCTCACTGTACAGCAAGACCCCACTCCCTTCACAACTCTCCCAGACAAGGTGAGAAAGGGCAGGAAACATCCCACACCCCTCACTCACTCAGGAATTTCACACCAGGAAAGCGATGGGCATCAGAGGCAGGGCGATAGTTAGGAGGAATGAAACAGGCTGGGGCTGGACCCAGCTATGCAGCTCTGGCCTGTACAGAGGTTGCTTTTCATGCCCTTTTCCTCTGTTAATTTGGCTTGTTTTCCAAACATTGGTCAAACAATCTCCCCCCAGAAGCAGCAGCAACAGAAGGAAATGTTATTAAAAACGAGTCCGTTAGTGGGCATGGTGTGTGCATGAAGTCTTTGGGAGTTTTGGCTGCCAAATAAAGACTTTATTGTTGTCATTCCTCTTTTCCCAAGCTCCCTCCCTCCCTCCCTCCCTCCTTCCTCCTCCCTGCCTCCCCTCTCTCCTCCTTTCCTCCCTCCCTACAATCTGCCCGTCCCTCCCCCAAACCTAACCTCCCCACCCCACTAGGATCTGGTAGAAGCAAAGTCAGGCGAACACAGGCAGGCAGGCACCACTGGGAGATCAGAACTTCTAGCTGGCTCTCTGCTGCCACAGCTCCACCGAAGGGTGGGGGAGGAAGAGGGGGAGCCTTGCCTGGGGAATAAGCCCACAGCTGAGAGGAGAGGCAGGTGTGTGCAGGTAAGCCCAGGGGGGAGATGGGGGGAGACCCCTTCCTCCAGCAGGGGACCAGCAGGGGTCCAGCTGCCGTTACTGACCTGGTCTCTATGTCCTCCTTGCTTCCTTCCTTCCTCCCACCTTTTTGCCTTTCAACTGAGCGCCAGTTCATCTTCCACATTTCTCCTGCGCCCTCCTCCACCGCCTTCCCTCCGTCATTCCATGCCTGTGTGTTTGCCTGGTGCAAAAGTTACACTTTCTGGGTACCGGTGATTGCTGCCACTCAGGGAGTTATGCTGCACACAGTATCCCTACACGTCAGGTGTTTCTATGGAAACCCGGCTCTAGAACCCATTTCTTTGCACCTTTCACACATTGTCACACACCATCAGAGGTGCACACACGTCACAGAGAGGCCGCACTTGCCCTGCACGCTCACACGTAAATACGCACACAATATGAAGCTGTCCTGTCCATCCAGCAACCCTCTCTGACTGCATTCGATGTGCAGAGCTAAACCACTTAGTGACTGGGTGCCAGCAGACACACACACACTCTCCCTTTCTCTCTCTCTCTCTCACTCTCTCTCTCTCCATCTTGTTCTCACCCTCTCACATACCTCCGCATCTGTAAGAGCAAAGAGAAAGTGTGTCTTCCACGGAGACGGCAGAGCCAAAAGAAAATCATGTGTCCTAAGTGAAGCCGAGCAGGGAGGAGGTGAACCAGGACAGGCGCTGGAAAGGTTTCTTCGCTCTTTAGCAATGAATTGGGTAGGAGGGAGGAAAAAAGTGCCTTTCCAGCTTGTACCGTATCTTCCCGGTACCTCTGAATTTTCCTCTCTGGTCCAAACCACTGGCTTTTGGAAAGAAAGGGAAGAAAGCAGCCTAGACTCTAAGCCCTGGAGGTCCTGCTTCCCAGCTCTGGGGACAGTTCATTGATTTTTTTTTCTGTGGGCAGCCGGAGAAGGTTTCTCTTTAAAGCAATTTCAGAATTATCCCGGGATGGTGAGGCGTCCTGTGGGAGAGAGCAAAAAGACAGTAATTCCTCAGTCGGGGGGTGGGGGGGGGCTGAAGTGGGTAATTGGATGGGGATCATTTCCAAGTAGGCTGGACCCCCTCCTCCATGGCTCCCTCTTATTCCCCCACGACAGCAGAGAGAGTGCTGTCCCAGGGCAATTACTGGTGGGCAGATCAGGGTCGCCAAATGTGGTTGATCTTCAAAATTACCTGGGGGGAGGGGCAGGGAGGTTACTAGAAATATATGATGGAGCCCAGGAATCTATTGTTTACCACTGTAGAGGATCCTGGTGGTCAGCTAGGCTTTGGGGACCTGAATCAGGGGCCTGAGAGAGACCCATGCTGGGACCGAAGAGCCCAGAACTCTGGACAGTGTGGTGTCCTGGACCACAAGGTCTCTGTGGACTGCCTGTGGAGGAGTCCCGGGGTGTCCTGAATGGGCGGCCCTCTTCCCGGGAGTGGGAACAAGCACAGGGACCGCACGGGGAAGAGCTCCTGTGGGACTCTTCCTCGCAGGCACTGGCAGCCACATCATAGGGACCCCCCCAGAAAGGAAGTTCCCCCAAAACAGCCCCAAAGAGCTTATGTTTCCTCTCACTTGCTAATCTACCCGGGCACTGCACTGGGTCCTTCCCCGTCCCTTCTAGATCCCCTCTCCTCCCGCCCAACAGCTGTCTGTTCCCCATGTGCTCAGAGAATGGGCTGAACACCGAGCTCTGCACTCTCCGGTGGGCAGCCCCACTTACGGGGCGTGGGAGGGAAGCATGTCGAGGCTGGAAGAGGAAACAAAAAGCCAGGTGCAAGGGGTTGGGAGGGGAAGTCATGGGTCACAGGGGCTCCAGAGCCTGGAAGGAAGGGAGACTGCTTCTCACCTGGCCAGCAGCCTCTCTCCTGCTGCAAAAAGACTTCCGATGGGGTGAGTAAATTGGAAAGAAAAAGTGAGCCTTCCCCCAGGTGGCTGGGGCGCTTCCACAGGGTCTCTTCAACCAGTTGATTCTAAGACCCAAGTGCGGACTCACAGGCCCCAAGGGAGGAGGTGCTGGGTGTCTAAAAGCTGGGGGAAATCCATGAGCCAGTACCTACTTGCGATAATCCTTGCCTTTGGGTGGAAGGCAGGGCTGCCTTTGGCCAAGTTAAAGGGAAAGAGATGCCATTACTTTGAAAAATTATCAACAATAGCTTAACATTCACTGAGCACTCATTTTAAACACATTTACTTATTTAACCCTCGAAGTGACCTGCTAAGAAGGTTGTTAACATGCCCACTTTATGGATGTGGACACCAAAGTTTAGTAGAAGTGGGAGGTTTGCCCAAGGGATCTAGCTGAGCCACCGAAGACTTGCGGGGTTGAGACCCAGATCTATATAGAAGTGCTGAAGGCATCAGACAGATTCTTCTAGGCTTTCTTCAAGGGCTGGAGACACTGGGAGATGGAGGC
This sequence comes from Crocuta crocuta, assembly GCF_008692635.1. Lineage (NCBI taxonomy): Eukaryota > Metazoa > Chordata > Mammalia > Carnivora > Hyaenidae > Crocuta > Crocuta crocuta. The sequence goes on along the minus strand of NW_027531425.1, from coordinate 2,719,601 downwards.
AGAACGAAGGATATGGGGAGGCGACAGGCTGTCAGAAGAGGACAGCCATCTCGTCCCATTTCGTCCTTAGTCCCTTGGAATGGAAAACTTGTTCTTCTGGGCTAGTGGCCTCAGACCAAAAAAACTTCATTCTGTTTACACTTTGCCTTGTGGTAGATGCTGGGGAGACAGATGGTCTCTCCATAATAGTGTTATATTTATTTTTAGTATTTGTTGATCTGTGGTTCATCTTAAAGTCACTTATCACACTTGTTTCTGACAACAGGTGGGTGAGGAATAGAGGGACAGGAAAAATTTGTTGTCCCCATTCTACAGGTAAGGAAACTGAGGCTGAGGTCAGGGCCACATAAGTAGGTAGCGAAAGATGGGCTGAGAACTCCTAAAGCTCTGTCCCCAGACAGGCTCACCCGTATTCTGATTCACCCCCAGCTGCATAAATAGTGTGTTGAATTCATCATGCCTCCACATCAGCCCTTTCTTTATCTGAGGATCACACAAGCCCCCACAGCCCTACTTAGAGGCCTTGAAAGGGACTATCTCACTCCTCTGTTTACAACTGACCACCTGATTCTCTTGACTCCTCCCATCTGGGCTTTAGAAAGAGAAAAAGGGAGCAGGATAGCTTTCGAAAGTCTGAGTTTAGAACAGAAAGAAGGGAAAAAAGAAAGAGGGTCATCCCATTGGGGGTAGCTTTGGGGCAGGGAGCAGCCCCATTCTCCATGGCAGGGACACTGGCTAGGTTAAACCACGGAGACTTAGGGGTGACCAACTAGGCAGGAAATCTGACAAGAAAAAAAACTAGCAATGAGTACAGTTGACCCTTGGAAAAGCACAGAGTTAGGGGTGCCAATGCCCCCCCACAGTTGAAAATCTGCATATAACTTTTGATTCCCCCCCGAAACCTAACTAATAGCCTACAGCTGACCAGAAACTTCACCAATACCATCAACCAACAGTGGATAAGTGCATGCCTTGTATGCTATATGTAGTATATACTGCATTCTTACAATAAAGTAAGCTAGAGGAAACAAAATGTTATTTTAAAACACCATGAGGAAGGGGAAGTACATTTACAGGACTGCACACGTATTTACTGAAAACAATCTGCCCATAAGCGGACCCATGCAATCCCAGCCCGTGTTGCACAAGGGTCAACTGTAGTGTGGAGTAATCCTTCTCCAACCCGGGAGACACACCCAGCCTGACTTCCAGACCAACCCCAATCCCACACTCTCCAGGCAAAGCCAATTACCCTGAAACTTGCTCCTACTGACTTGATAAACCCATGTGAACCTCAGCCCACCCCTGCCCTGAGTCTCAGCATTAGCCCTGGCTTTCAAGCCTTCAATGAATGAACTCACAAGCTAGGTAGGGACGCAGGCTAGCTCACTTTAAAAATCAGAGTTTCGGGGTGCCCGGGTGGCTTAGTCGGTTAAGTGTCCAACTTTCGCTCAGGTCATGATCTCACAGTTTGTGGGTTCGAGCCCCACGTCGGGCTCTGTGCTGACTGCCGGCTCAGAGCCTGGAGCCTGTTTCAGAGTCTGTGACTCTCTCCCTCTGACCCTCCCTTGCTCACGCTGTCTCTCTCTCTCTCTCTCTCCTAGAAATAAATAAAACATTAAAAAAATTTTTTAAAAATAAAAATAATAAAAATCAGAGTTTCCCTAGGGACCCTGCTCTTTTATAAAGAAACAGATGAATAAGCGAAATGCCTACCATTTGTAGAGATTTTATGCTCTGCCACATGCCTGCGTGCGTGTGATCTCATTTCATCCGCACACACATGAGGAGCCGGGGGGCCTGAGGAGGAGGGTCAGAGCCAGGATTCAAGCCCAGATCTCCAATACTTGGAACTAAAATTCAAAATGAGAACTCTCACAGGAAATGTGCTTAAGTGGAGAGGGTGAATGCTGGGCTTTGCCCCCGTGAAGCAGCACGTCTCTGAGAGCCCGTGCCCAGAATGGTGTGAGGTCAGTGGTTGTAGCTGGTTAACAGGCGCCCATTGACTGAGCAGTGAGCATGGCCCCGCAGAATGCTGCGAGGTGTGGCGGCGTGCTTGCAAAGGCGCATGAAATTTAAAAATCATGCACAGTATGACCCACCCTAAGGGAGTTCATGATTGGACAGAAGGCTCTGGAAGGCAGGAACATAAAAAAAAGTGTGACTTGGGGCTTTGTTGGGGCGCGGGGGGTGGGTTATGACTCCCTTGGAGTCCAGGGACCTCTACTCTGTCACACAGATTCTGCTTTGGGGGACATAGGACATCGCTGTGTTTTGCCAGAGCAATGGCTGTGCTGTCAGGACCTCCCCTCTGGACAGTTAGGCTCTGGCAGAAAGAGGCGTTGCCCAATGAGAGAAGCCTTAGGCATGAGCTCTGTTTTCTCAAGAAGCATGCACACACACACACACACACACACACACACACACACAGAGTGGTTGCACCATGGGGCTAGGAGAAGGGGAGCCGAACAGATCCAGTGCTTCTCCATGGAACAGGCACAAAGAACTTTTCCTCTAAAACCTTTTAATGGCTCTGAGAGAAGCCTGACCAGCCTCAGAGGTTTGGAATGTGAGAGGGNGAAGGAAAGTTCCCGAAGAGTCTGGAGCAGGAGCTGGGAAGTCTTTTGCTAATTTCAGCTTCCAGATAATCAGAAAATAAAGACATGTCAGAACAAAAAGGGTCACAAAATTTGGGGCTTTAAAAATGTTTGTTTTTAGCATACGGACCTTTTAACCCCTTGAAATGTATATGACTGTGCTATTTTTAAGAAAAGCACAGGGCTAGTGAAATGTTGATTCATAACTCACCGATCATTAAGGGAGCCAGGAGCAAGACTCAAGTTCAGTTCACAATGAATGTCTGCTCTTTCCAGTCCTTTCGGGACTGCTAGTTGGATCCTCAGCTGGAGTTAAAGTCAAGAGTCTAACTGTGAGGTTCTTTGTGGGAGGAGGCAGGGAAATGGCCCCTGGACCCCCTTGGAGGAGCCCACCTGGGGAGAGACCCCTTTGGAGGGAGATGGAGGGCAACAGAGCTGCCAGGCAATCTCTTGCCTCCTTCTGGCTCCTCTGTCTTCCCTTCCTCCCTCTTTCCCTTCCTGTCCTCTCTCCCTCCCTCCCTCCTTCCTTCCCTCCCTCTCTGTCCCTCTCCCATTCTGTGTACTGTGGAAGGTCACAAACATAGTGGACACGTGAACCTGGCTTTGCATAGGTGTATGATGCAGGGTGGGGAGTGTGTGTGTGTGTGTGTGTGTGTGTGTGTATGAGAGAGAGAGCGAGCAGACTAGGTGTCGAGGGTGGGTGCGGTGCGTGTGAAAGGTGAGGGGAGACACCCTCTACCCCTCAGGGTTGAGCTCTACCCCCTCTCCCTCTCTCCTGTTTCTTGTCACATTCTTGTCACTCCTGAGCATCTGGCCCAGGACTAAGCAGCTGGTATGGGGCTTCTAGCATCTTCCTTTGAGCAAAGCCAGCTAGAAGCCTGCAAGGGAGGAGTCTCAGCTGATGTGGGCTCAAAGGAAAGACGGCAAGAGGCCTGGAACAGAGGCAGGGGTCCCAGGGTCCAGAGGCAGCTGGGGACGCTCTGCAGCACCCCCCCCCAGCTCAGAGAACCCCAGCCAGCCTATACTCCGTGCCCTAGGCCCCAGGAAGGGAGGGACAGACCACCACTTTGTGAGGAAGCAGCAAGGAGGGGCTGGGGAAGCAGTGTGGGAACAGGGACCCTGGCTGCAGACCAGCGGGGAGTGTCCTAGGGTGATGGCCCTGTGGAGGGGAGGGTTCGGGAAGCCCCGGCCTGGACCCTTCCCAGCCAGGGGAGGGGAGGAAGCCTGTGGGAGCTGCCACTTTCTGCTTGCAGCCCCGGTCTATTGCTTTTTCCTCAGCTTAATTCAACTCAAACCACATGACTCTATTGAAGGGTGATCAGAGCCACTGGGAGCACAACCCCCAAATACCCTTCAGTGACTTACTCCACCATGTCACCGAGGCTAGTGGGAAGTTCTTCATATCCTGTCTCAAAACCACCAACTCCATGGATATGGGAGGAGCAATACCATGAGGAAGAAATGAAAGTGATTTCCTCACAGCTTTTGATCCCTTCTCTGTTTATTTTCATAGGAGCCTCCACATCTGGGGAGAAATTCTTGGTACGCCTCCTGCTGGCAAAGACCAGCAGAGCACAGGGCTGAGGAGAGAGCAGGGGCAGACACAAGATACAAGCATGTCTACAGCACTTTCCTTCCTTTCCAGGACCTCCATGAGCCCTGCCCGGGAAGGCAGGAGGCCTGGGTTTTTGTCCTGGGCTTGCTGTTAAAGGGCTTCCTGCCCTCACTCGGCAAGCCACTTCTTCCCTCCAGTACTTAATTTTTGTCAACAGTAGAGTCTGGGCTTGACTGGTGGATTTCAAACCATTTTTAGCAATGCGACTCTTCTTTCAAATGTGTGCTTTGGCCAATCCTCTATACATAACGGGTTTAAAAACACAGGGCTGCTCAGATTGCCACGGGAATGAGCTGGGGTGCCTCAGATCTGCCCACTTGGTCTCCCTCCCTTGGGGGGGGGGTGCTCCACAGAAATAGAGACATAGTTCGAGCACCACTGGATTATGGGATCTTTAAGGACGTCTCCGGATGTAACACTCAGGCCTCTATGTGTCCTACCATCCCTCTTACAGAACAGGGATGATTTCCCCGCGCCGCAGATAGAGAGACCAAGCGCTAGAGAGGTGAAGGGGCTTTTCCAGCAGGCCCCGGAGCTCCTGACTTGCAGCCAACATGCTTTCTGCAAGCATGGCTCATGCTTCCCAGAGCAGGCTCAACACACTGAACAGCTAGGCCTCTGGTCCGGACCCTCAAGCCCTTGTTATTTTCCCATCTGCTGGATACCGGCAAACGAAGAGATGCTTTGACGGGTCCCTCCCACAGCCCTCCCCCCGCACCCATCCTGGCCAACTCTAGCCTCCAACACAGGGCCTCTAATTACGGAGGCCCAGGAGGCTAATGACCTCGTGTGTCTCCTCCCTGCAGGTACATCACCTGGATCATGAGGTCATCCCTCTGCTGGATCCTCCCACTTCTCCTCATCTTGGCCTCAGTGGCCCAAGGCCAGATAACAAGACGACCAAGACCTAGGCCCAGGCCCAGGCCCAGACCTAGGCCCACACCCAGCTTTGTTCAGCCCCATGAGCCATCAGAGCCTACAGACCTGCCCCCTCCCCTCCCACCAGGCCCTCCATCTATCTTTCCTGACTGCCCCCGGGAATGCTACTGCCCCTCCGATTTCCCGTCTGCCCTCTACTGTGACAGCCGCAACCTGCGAAAGGTCCCCATCATCCCTCCCCGCATCCATTACCTCTATCTCCAGAACAACTTCATAACCGAGCTCCCGGTGGAGTCCTTCCAGAACGCCACAGGTCTGCGGTGGATCAACCTGGATAACAACCGGATTCGCAAGATAGACCAGAAGGTACTGGAGAAACTACCTAGTCTGGTATTCCTCTACATGGAGAAGAACCAGCTTGAGGAGGTGCCGTCGGCCCTGCCGCGGAACCTGGAGCAGCTGAGGCTGAGCCAGAACCAGATCTCCAGAATCCCACCTGGCGTCTTCAGCAAACTGGAGAGCCTGCTGCTTCTGGATCTCCAACACAACAAACTGAGCGACGGCGTCTTCAAGGCCGACACCTTCCAGGGCCTCAAGAACCTCATGCAACTCAACCTGGCCCACAACATCCTGCGGAAGATGCCGCCCAAGGTCCCCACGGCCATCCACCAGCTCTACCTGGACAGCAACAGGATCGAGACCATCCCTAATGGATACTTCAAGGGCTTCCCCAACCTTGCCTTCATTCGCCTTAACTACAACAGGCTGTCAGACAGGGGGCTCCCCAAGAACTCCTTCAACATCTCCAATCTGCTCGTGCTCCACCTGTCCCACAACAAGATCAGCAGCGTACCCGCCATCAGCAACAAGCTGGAGCACCTGTACCTCAACAACAACAGCATAGAGAGTGAGTGGGGGTGGGGCGGGGCCATGGCCACAGCCAGGGAAGGGAAGGCTCTTATTGTCTCAACCCTTTCTC
>NW_027531425.1:2706838-2713491 GCF_008692635.1 Crocuta crocuta | reverse complement strand
TTCCGGGGAGCCGGGGGGTGGGGGGTGGGGGAGGTAGGACAGAAAAGCATCCAGGTTGGCACTGGACTCCAAATCTTGACCTTCTCTCCGGGAAGTTTTCTCATCTGTAAAGTGAGAATGGGAATAGTACCTTCTGTCACAAAGCTGATATGAGGATTTGAAAGGTTAATATCACGTGCCTAGAATACCATGCTTGGAGGGTAACAGCTTTTCTTCCTCTGATCCTTCTCGTTAGCCCCAGCCTCTCTGCCCTCCAGATCTACAGGCAGGGTGGGCAGGGAATAGGGTCCTGGACATTCTTATAAAAGCAGAACAGTGACATTTAAGTGCCTGCCTTGAAATGTCCTTGGCCTGTCGGCTGCAGAAGCTGGTGGCTATAATAGCAAGACTGAAACGAGGTTTGGAAGAATCTCTCGTAGATGTACGCGGGAAGGCGGCCACAGACTCAGGGTAGGCAGCTGGTTAAAAATATGTGGCAGCCAGAAAAACAAGTCAGTGTGCAGGCGCTTTCTGAATCTATCTGGAAGGCTGGAATAGTTAGTCCTATAAGATAGTACATTTCAGGCAGGATTTGCCTAAGCTGCACTTACAGGGTCCTGGGCTTTGGATAAAAATCACAGCCCAGTGGAAGAGGCTGGAAGTCCCAGTTTTGCATCGATCAAAAATGTCAGGTCTGAGCAGAGCATCAACAGAAAGCTTTAAGAAAAAGGGAGAATACCATCTGGTCCTTGAATAAAACCAGACTACATCCATACCAGGAATGCAGCAGCTATCGGATAAAGGGAAGTACCCTTGAAGTAATATTAGGAATCTTTAGTTTCCAAGCCAAAGAATGAGACTGTTGAATTTCTACAATTTTGAAACAAATGGATGAAAGGAAAATCTTATTCACTCATCTAGAATAATTTCAGAAAGAAGGGAGGGCTTTTCTTTTTAAGTTTATTCTGAGAGAGAAAGAGAGTGAGTACAAGTGGGGGAGCAGCAGAGAGAGGGGGAGAGAGAGAATCCCACACAGGTTCATGAACCATGAGATCATGGCCTGAGCCAAAGTCTGACACTCAACTGACTGAGCCACCCAGGTGCCCTAGGGAAGGGCTGTTTTAAAGCTTGCAAAAAACAAATTCAGGAAAAGGGAAAACTGTCTAATTTCATCCTGCAGGTAGTAAACTGATGGAATGCATTACCCCCAGAAAGCTAGATACGTTGAAAAAACAGGCAGAAAGAATACCTTAATAAATGGCTCACAGTCTCTATTGGGTTATAGAAAGCAGGCTACTAGGAGATATCCAGCCCTTTGAGGCTGTAGTCAGAAAAATCACACCCACTCCACATGTACCCCTTACCCCCAGCCTGTCTCCCCTGTCACTGATGGACAGAATGGGTGGAGTGAGCCCTGGGTCAGCGTGATCACCACATTCTCAGCAATGATCTTAACGCTGCCTTCTGCCCTGTCCTTTACAGTTTGCAAAATGCCTTCATCCACATTCTCTCATCGGAGGTGAGGGGCAGGTACCACTCTCCCCATTTCACAGATCTGGCAACTAAATGTCAGGGTGGGAAGGTGATAGTCCAAAGTCACAGCAGTCATAGGAAGAAAACTCACCTCTGTCAGGGCTCTTTCTGCTACTCCAATGATGAAGAGCGAGGAAGAAGACCAGAAAGAACAACATCAGTAACAATGATGCTGATCCCACAGACGATGAAAGAGGCAAGGTTTAGGGAAAATAAGAAACTCATTTGGAAGGTAATATATTTGATATCATCTAAGCAGAGGTGACATCTTATCTTCCATTTGAAAGCCTACCACAATGTGGCTGCTTACCGGTCCGGCATATTTCACTAGTGCATCTCTGTGCTACTTACTACTCCCAGATGCCACCACGAGCTTTGCGGCCTCTGCAACTCTATCAGAATAGGTCACTCTATCAGAACACCACCCCCCAGGTCTCTACCAGCTGCGGTCCCACCCATCCGTGAAGGTCCAGCTCACAGTTTCCTTCCTCCATGACTCTGCAGAGTGAATTTCCATTAACAGTGGTTGATCAATTCTGACTTAATTCATTCTACAAGTAGAATAAACCCAGGTACCCAAGGTCACACATTCCCAAGGTCAGACAATTCCAGGGAAGAGAACTCAAATTCTTTTTATTTTCTTTATTTTATTTACTTTATTCTTTTTATTTTATTTATCTTATTTACTTTATTCTTTTTATTTTAATTATTCTTTTTATTTTTGACAGAGGGAGGGAAGGAGAGGGAGGGGCAGAGAGAGGTGGACAGAAGATCCGAAGCCTGCGCGCTGACAGCAGCCAGCCTGAGTGCTTGTCCTCGGTTGTGCTCCCCCTTCCCCAACCCCGTGTGGCCCGACGCCCCGCCCACCTCACTGGCTGACTTCTCCCTTCTTTCTCCACAGAGATCAATGGGACCCAGATTTGCCCCAACAACCTAGTTGCCTTCCATGACTTCTCCTCAGATCTGGAGAACGTGCCACACCTGCGCTACCTGCGGCTGGATGGAAACCACCTGAAGCCGCCCATCCCGTTGGACCTCATGATGTGCTTCCGCCTGCTGCAATCCGTGGTCATCTAGGCCTCACTCTGCCCTTGGATCTCCTCTGACCGCACTTGAATGCTGGTGGCCCACGTGCCTGTGCCCACCATTCAGTTTCTTTATCTTTGTTTCTTGCTCCCAGCTTTGCCTTTCTCAGCCCACCTTCCTGAGGCAAGGACTAGCCACATACTCTGCTGCACCCGCAGCTTCTAGAGCAAGACTTCTAAGGGCTAGATTGGGTTCACCCCGCTCACAGCCACCCACGGCACACCCAGACATCTGGCCCCAGAAGCACAGGTGTGTGTCTAAAGACTTCATAGCCTCCTCTCTCCTCCTTCTCCCTGTCACTGCTGGGTAAACCTGGGCCATGGACTGACATCCGGAACTTGGTCCTGGCGAAGCAAGCAGAAGGTGGGCGGGAGGAGCCCAGAGGTGAGGTTTGGAAAGTCCTGCTGGGGACGCCGCCATGATGGGCAGCTCTGGCCCCGAAAGGACCCTTAGCCAAGGATCCCGCCTTCTAACCCTACCGCTCCTCTTCCCTGTTCACTGCCACCAGACATTGTGCTAGCTTTTTACCAGCCTGCGTTCTCCAGCAAGGAGGTGCAAGGGAATGGCTGATGGAAGGCTAAGGGTCAGGGTTTCTGCAAGGATCCATATCTGGCAGTCTCTTCACAGGGATAGCTGGGCTCGCCTCAGCACACACCCTTCTGGCTGGGCCTCACTCTTTCCCGAGTAAGAACAGGGAGGAACAGTCAAGGAGAGTAGCTTTAAGAACCAGATATAGGTCAGTGGGAGGGGGGTGGGAGTCAGAGCTCTAGGGTTGGGCCTTCGTGGGTGCAGATGGTTCCTGCAGCCCCTTGCCAGTCTAGACAAGAGACCAGGCCTCGGGCAACACAGTGTCCATAGTGCAGGGTGCAGAGTCACTAACCCTGCCCGCCATCTGTTCTAGATCAGTGTGGATGGCCCAGTCCTCTCCAAAGCCCAGAAGCACTTCATGAGAATGGGCTCTAGAAGAGGCGGAGCACCTGGAAATCTCCCAGAAGCCCATTCCACAAGTTCAAATTGGCTTCCCCGCTTAGGCAGACACATCAGTGACACCTGGTGGCTGGTACAGGTCACAGCTGGCTCCACTCTGGGATGGTTTTACAAAGTCAAGGAGCTGGCCCTAGGCTCCAACTTGAAGAGCCATGGGTGAAGCGCATAGTCTCTCTCTCCTCTGGGATGTAAAGGGCACAAAGGTACAGAGGCCTTGAGGCCAGGGGCTGACTTCCATCATAAGTGAGCACAAGTGGGAACCTTCAGGAACCCAGGTGAGGATACAGTTTGTTCCTGTTTGCTGTCTGACCTGGCCAGTCCCTTCTGCCCTCAGTCCCCAAATCTGTTTGCCAAGGGGGTGGATAAGATGTCCCTCTGAGGCCTCTCTGGCATTCATGTTCTAGTCTGCAGCTCCACTCTTTAAACCATGCTCTAATCGTCTAATATTATCCCTTCCTTTCCCTTGCAGTAATTTATTCCCTACTTGGACTGCCCCTTCCCTCAAAGTACCCCACCCTCCCTGCCAGGGCCAGATGAGCAGAGCCTTGGGCCCCACAGGACTCGCTCCCATCCCCTTCCCCCCTCTATAGGGAATGCTGCCCCTCTACAGCTCCCTAGTGTATATGTTGGGGGGGGTGGGTGAATGTTCTAGAAATAAGTAAGACACAGTGCCCACCTTCTAGGTTGAGAAAAATTCCAGAGATTTTTAAGAAACTGGATTCAGCTAGGCCCTTAACTTCAAGAAATCCCCATTACACTCTATCTCATCTTTCTCTTCTGCTAATTTACAGAAAACGGGGCCCAGTTCACCCTAGCATCCTCCCCCCACGCCCCCCAGCCCCGCTGTGCTCCCATATAACTGCCTCGTTCTTCCTAGCTGCAGCTGGTTTCTCCAAGGCTCCTGCTTAAAGTCAACCTATTACTGTGGCTATAAGCAACCTGGTGCTAAGGCCTGGATAAGCCCCCCTTCTGCACCTTACTCACACCTTGCACTCAGCCCCTCAGATGAGGCCCTCCGGGGGAGCACGCTCCTGTGGTTCCCCTGAGGCAGGGGTCATTTCTGCTCCTGAAACCTAAACTGTTTCATTTCAGCAGCAAAACAATCAGCATCACGCCATCGCCATCAGCCCATCTAGTCTGCTTCCCCCACTGCTCCCTGTGGCTGTAAGCCAGAGGGGATCGAGTTAAACTGGCTTCACAGCAACACCCCCAACTCTGTGCTGATTGCCCTAGGATTTCAGGAAGCCCCTCCTCCATGTACGAGTTCATCCTTTCAGTGCCATTGTCATCTACACGTCCAGGTGTGTAAGTAGGTGTGTAGGTTACTCTACATATATCTGTTCTTTCTTCAAAACCATGTTAACTTTGTGAAACAACTTCTACATTCCAACGCGCTTCACAGCAGAGGAAATAAAGTAATATGAAAAATATCCTCCTTGAACTTGACAATGTGAACAAGTGAAGAGCATCTTGAAGTTCTCTTGCCACCCTTCTCCTCCCACCTCTGACCTGCTCCAAGGAGATGGTGGGTGGAGAAAGGATCTGATTCCTAAGAAACTCTAAGAAAACAATTCCAAAGCCTTTTCTTGGCAAGTTTCTCCCAAATTCGCAACTGTCATGAAAAACAGTTCCTAAAGTCAGATCGGAAGTCTGACAGCTACATTTGAAGCCCAAAGGCTTGGATTCATTCTTTCAACCCACAGATATCAAATGGTTGGGGGGGTGGTCTATCAGGTGCTCATTACTGAGCCAGATACCGAAAGACACAAAACAGTCACCTTTCCTGACCAAGGAAAACTTACAGTCTAGTTGCAGAGATGCCATTAAAATACACGAAATAGTGGCAAAGCTGTAGCAAGGGCCAAGGACAGAGACTCTACAGGCCACACAGAAGGACAAGAACTGGGTGCCCAGAAATCTGCCTTCAGATAGAAGGTTAATTTCAGAAGTGGATTCGTGATCCTCCCGGCCTACACCCTTTTCTGCAGACTGAAAACTGCCAGATACTGCCTCATCCCTCTAATACCTGCTTAAGCTCAGTGGACATCGACTCTGTGCAAGGTTCCCAGCTCAGAATTCAAGGATAGGCGATATCCTTGCCCATGCCCTTGAGGCATTCTTAGCTTGGTAAAGGGGAACATCCATGGAGCAATTTCATGTCCTACGTGTTTGTAGTAAGACCATGTACAAAAAGCATGGTGGGGAGGGCCCCTACCCCGTGGAGGTTCACCAGAAGGACTCCTATCATTTGAGGTGGATGTTAAGGGATGAATCAGATTTTGCCTGGTGGGGGAAGGAGGAGGAAAAATCACATAACCAGGACAGGAAAGCCAAAAGGTAGGAAGGCATGGAGTATATGTAACCTACAGTGTGTGTGTGTGTGTGTGTGTGTGTGTGTGTGTGTTCACGCCTGAGAAAGGAAGAGGAATGTGTTTAGGTCACAGAATGATGTGGCTACAAGCCTCAGCAGGGAATATTATCCCTGTTGTCCAAAAGAAGCAGGAGGGTTCCTGAAATTTCCACCCCCGCCCATGGAAGGGGCAGCAACAGGGTCAGCTGGCCAGACTCCAGTCCCCACCGCCTGCCACCTCCTTTCCATCAACATGCCTCGCGCCTGTCCTAATGAGACACGGGGATCGGAAGGGCTCCTGCACCTCCCGCCCCATGAGCAGGCTCCCAGGGAGCTGAGCATCACGCCACAACCGCATGATGGTTAGTGGGTTCCCACACGAGTCATACACACGCATGGAAACCGGAGCGAATGAAGGGAGAGCTTGTAAAAGCTAGAGTAGAAGCTGGGACAGAGTCTACGAGGCGCCTCCTGAGTCGGAAGGAGCTCTTTGCCGGGATGGGGGAGGGGAGGGGGAAGCCTGCGCATGCGCCATAGGAGACGGGCTCAGCCTGCGGGCCTTGCCTCTGAGTTTGCAAAAGCGTGTGGGAGGAGCAATCTGAGAAAGTGAGGAGGGAGAGTGGGAGCAGGCGAAGAGGGGAATGAATTAACAGTCGCATTTGCCTTGCTCGCAGGGAATAAATGGCATGGGATGGGGGGTGGGGGCGAGCCCAGCCTC
>NW_027531425.1:2698895-2706472 GCF_008692635.1 Crocuta crocuta | reverse complement strand
GGTTAGTCTCTTCGTGCAATGCTGTAGAGAGAAAGCGGGGGAAGACAGGGCGCCAAATGGGCCATCTGCTTCCAGGGGACCCTGCTGGCTCCAGGGCTATCTCTCCCTCCACCCAGCAGACCTCCACCCAGCAGTTACCCTGTTGGTAACTCTCTCCAGATGGTAGGCTCCCAGGGGCACAGGAACATGCGTTCCTTTGGTGACCAGGTCCTGGGGCTGGGGGATGCCTCCTCCACACCAGCTGGTGCCTGGGAGCATGGCAGGCCAAGCACTGCCCATTGGGCCAGGCTATTCGATCTGCCCCTTCACCCGGTTTGCCAGGGCAGAGATGCATCCTGCCAAGGCCATCTGTCCTGAGGGCATCAAGGCACCTGATCTCAGAACTTGGGGGGGGGGGGGGGGGGGAATGAGGTGAAAAGGGGCAGGGTCATATGAACCGAGGACAACTCTCTGGCCTGAGAGTCAAGAAATCTAGGCCCTGGCCCTGGCTCTGTGTGACCTTGGGTAAGTCGCTGCACCTAGCTGGACCTCGGTCTCTTATCTGCTAGGTAAGCGGTTTGGACTGAGTGATGGTCAGGGAGCTTTGCAGCCAGGGGTCAGTGGGAGGGAGTGGGGAGCAAGGGGCATTGATGAAGAACCCCCTCCCACCCCCGGGGCAAACACACAAGCTGGCAGGAAAGGGGGGGGGGGCATCTTAGCCCCCCACTCCTCCCTTCATGGCAGCGTGAAGCACCAAGGAAAAGAGCATCTCTCGTGATATGTACATCTCTGGCGGGGGGCAGGAGGAGAGGATTCTTCTCAGCACCCCCCCCCAGGACCCCACACAATGCCTCCTCATGATTAGGAATTCCTTTCTAGGGTTCACCCTCAGTAGACTGAGAGAACTCTTGTATCCTCCTTGGCATCATCGTCCCCATCCTTCAAATCCTACCTCACCCCCCATTTACCCTCTCTGTGAACAGCCCCAGCCTTCAGAGCCCCGTCTGGTGATTTTTGTGCAGTTATGCTCCCATGTTGGGGCTCCAGGCATGGTCGGAGTCCCTTAACTCAGCCTCTTTGAATCTTTGGGTTCCATCTGGAAAAAAGCAAGAAAGTCAAGCCACATCCCTTTGAGTGCTCCTCCACTGGCTGTCTGCTCCCTTAGGGAGTGGGGACTGCCAGCCCCCTCAGAGTGGCCCAGAAAAGAGAAAAGCAGCAGACAAAGAGGCAAAAAGGTGGGGGGAGGGGGGGCAGTGGAGGAGGTAGAAGGAGAGAAATTCCCACTCACCAAACAAAAGAATGGGATGGGGGGGCGGAACCCGCTGAGCAAAGAGGAGGGGAAACAGCTGGATACCAGGAAGGAGAGAGGTCTGATTGGCCCCACGCTGGCCTCAGCCAGCGCCCCGCTGTCTACCCTGGCCCACTGCAGACGACCTTTCCATCCCATCGGAGTCCCTACTTCGACCTTTCCATCGGAGTCCGTACTTCTCGGGAAGCTGTGAGGCTCCAGTTCTGAAACAGGATTGCCTGGGGTAAGGTTCAAGGTTTAAGGTTAGGCCCATTGGTATGCAGATGAGGGGCTGATGTTGCAGACCTGGTGGGATTGGGCTGGGGGAGAACGAGGGAGTTTAAACCTCTGGGCAAGAGAAGTGGGAGGGGGCTGCTGGGAGTTGGGGCTGGGGCAGAAAGCTCTGATGAAAAGCTCATTCTTGCTACTGCAGAGGGCTTAGCCTTTACCCAGCTAAAATGAAAAAAGAGGGGCGCCTATGCTAGACATTTCTGCAGCCGCACTATCAGAAACACACCGGGTCCCTCACACCCACACCACACACATTCCTTGACCTGCCTGTGCACATGCGTGTGAACTTACATAAACATTCCTGCTTACGTGCTCATCACGCACGCACATAATCACTGGTGCACACATACAGACATCTAGGGAACTCTCTAGATGGGTACATACTCCCCCAACTACATACAAAGAACACTTTTTGTTTCTGTGACCATTTGTTTCTAAAAAGCTGTATTTAGGGGTGCCCCTGGGTGGCCGCTCAAGTTGGTTGAGCTTCCAACTTGGGCTCAGGTCCTGATCTCACAGTTCTTGAGTTTGAGCTTACTGCTGTCAGGGTGGAGCCTGCTTTGGATACTCTGTCCCTCTTTCTCTCTGCCCCCATTTATGCTCTCACTCTAAATAAATAAATAAACATTTTTTTAAAGCTGCATTTAGGAAGTATATTTTATCACTAATGGTCTTTTAAAATCATATGTCAGTTTTTAAAACCATGAACTCTGAACGCACTGGACATGCCTTATTTATTTCTGCACCCCCAGAGAGAAGTCCAGTGCCTGGAACATAATAGATACTTCATAAATGTTTGTTGAGCAAATGAGTGACGGATGAATAACCTTTTAAAAAGCCACAAGACTCCTTGATGATGAAGCTTCTCTAAATCTAGCTCAGTGACTAATGGTTGTATTCTGCATGTGTGGTTGTATTAGAGAGAACATTTGTACAGATGCACGAGTGTATGGCTAATTAGCAGGGAGGGGTGCAGACAAGGAGGCTTGCGTGAGTGAGTAAACGAGCCTTTGCCAGGTGTCTGCACACGCCCGTGCGAGGGAATATCAGTGTGTGTGTGAGCCCACAGGCACTGAAGTTGGGCGGCAGTGGGAGGGGCTGGGAGGAGAAGCCCCCTAGACGCAGCCCCAGCGTTTAGGGGGCTTGCACCTGCAACAGATGCACTGCGTGTATAACGCACGGCCTGGAGTCGGCAAGTGTGGGGGTGGGAAGTGAGCCCCAGAGAGCCCTGCCTCTTAGACGGCTACCCTTGCTCCTGCTCCCTCCTCAGGACTGGGCTCTGAAGTGATTTAGCCCCATTTCTGCCGCCACCTCCTCCCGGGGCCCCCATGAAGCTCCCGGCTTTCCTGAGCCTACTGGCACTGGTGCTGCTAGAAGCAGGGACAGCTTCTCGCCCAAAGGGGAGGAAGAGGAGAGACCAGACGAACGAGGAAGGAGATTCTTATGCGGTCCTCAATCTGGGGAACTACGTCCCTGGCCTGGACAACTACGATGAGGTCATTGACCTGAGCGACTATGAGGGGCTCATGGACTATGTGGACCAGCTCCCCGAGGTAAGGGGCACACAGCAGACCAACTGCGTTCCCTGGGCCTGGGCCTCTCCCAGCTGCCCACAATGCAGGGGTTCAAGCCTCCACCTTTCTCCAGGAAGTGGAAATTCTAGTCCCTTCATAGGAACTTATTACTTAGATAACACTAAGAAAGAGGACAACAGAAGTTCCGTTTCTTTGTTGGTTTGTAGTAAACTTGGTGGGATCCCCCACAGAAGTCATACATCTGGAGCCTGTTGGCAAATAAGACCACAAGCCGTGTCTCACTGGGTGGGAGTCAGCGAGGTCTTCATATTCTCGCTAGAAAAAGAAGCTCCAAACCCCATCTGCTCTTCAGCTGTCTTCTAGTCTGCAGTTCTTTCTCAGCCCTTCCTGGCCTTGGCAGGGGCTGATCTGAAGCCTACATCCGTTGGCTGTGTGAGCTCAGTCAGTGCTGAGCGAGAGGAAGCATGCCAGCCTGGGCGATCCAGAGACATGCAATCCAGCTCTGGACAGCTTGGCCCCGAGCCACCTCCTTGATCCCTGGTGCTCCCCTCTCTGGGCCCATGTCCTCCTCCATGTAAGGAAGATACTGGACCAGATGCTCTTTAAGAAGTCTCTTCCTCCCTCCCCCTTTCCTCCACAGTGACTCTTTGCAAGTTAGAAATTGGTCGCTGAGGTCCCCATAGTCCAGAGTCAAAAACTGGCCTACTGTGTGCTGTGTGCTATGTCTCCAGGTCAAAGTGACCAGCCTGGCTGCTCCAACCCAGATCAGTTCCACTCAGAGCATGATGGATCCAAGGACACTCTCTTCAAAGCCCCCAGTGACCAAGCCTACTGTGCTGGGCCTCCCGGGCTCCCCAAGCAGCCACGGTGAGTTCATGGTCACCGGTCTCAATATGCACAGGTCACAGGCTATGCGGCCATGACCCAGCACTGGGCCTACCACGGTGAAGTGTGGTTAGGGTAGGGAGTGAAGGATCGGGGCTAACCTTTACTTTAAGGGAGGGGAGGAGCAATAGCCACAGAAGGAACAGAAAACAAAAACAAAACAAAGGGAGAGGCTGGCTGTCCCTAATGCTTTTTGCTGAATGCACAAATTGGACAGGAGAAAAAAAAAAAAAAAAAAAAAGAGAGAGAGAGAGAGAAAGAAAGAAAGAGCAAGAACTCTACTATGACTAGCAAAGGCACCCCACCTTAATTAACAGCATCACTAGGGGAGCAGGTCGAGTGGTAATTAGATTAGAGACAATTAAAAGCCTGTAGAGGAGAATAAATAACTTTGTGGCTGTCACTAGGCATAGGGGTAAATGCAGCAGACATACTGCTTTTCAGCTCTAAATTCCCCCTTAGCAGCTCTTTTCCCCTCCCTGATGCTCTCCTGGAGACTGGGGTGCTGGCCTATTGACAGTAAGGGGTTGGCACTCTTTGGGGACCAGAACTGGAGCAGAGGAGAGATGCTGTTAATCCTGGACTTGCTGGTCCCTGGCTCTCTTCTCTTGAGATATTTGCCTTGGGTGGGTCAAGAGTATCAGGGCATCCATAGGAATCCATGACCTCTCAGAGCTATAGAATCCCAGGCTTAGAAAGACCATAATAGGGCTTAACTTGATCTGCCACTCAAGGCCTTGGGATAAGAAGGGCCTGAGGTCCTCTCTGCTCCACCTCTACTCGTGGCCACCGGTAAAGAAGAGCTGCCTCTTAATCATGGGGCTGTGTCACTGCTAACAGATTTCACCCTTGAGTTGAATGAGCAGTGGTCACCCATAATCTCTGTCCCTTGTGAAGTGAGTGATGGAAACCACCTGCACAGTTCAGTTGTATGAGCCAGCAAAGTCTTCCCAACTTTTTAAAGCCAGTTTGGGTTTGAACGGCTGGCTTTTTGTCTAATGACTGCTGGTCATGGCATGAGAACAGGAGAGAGCTATTTCCTGGGATGCCGACACCATAAGAAAGGGAAACGAATCCTAGGCGAGCACTGTCCACTCCATTGTGGCTTTGTTATGCTTCTTGAAGCCATACAGAACATGTCTAAGTCCTCGCCCACAAGTTACCTGGCAGGGCCAGCAACCACTGGCCACTCCACCTAATTCTACCTTTATTTTATCTTCACTGTGCCTTTGGGACCAGAGAGGAGCCCTATGGAGGGAAAAAAGGCTGATGGATGTCCTAGAAACACCCACATAGGCCCAGGAAGACCTACATAGGATTGGGGCCCGATAGAGCACCAATGGGCTGAAACTGGATAATAACGGTGTGGATCTGCTTCTCTTAGGTTGGGGGCTGAGTGCCGGGTTGGGAGCAGCCCACAGCACTGCCTCCGTGCATTGTGACATTGAGTTCTTTCTAGCCATGGCTCAGACAGTCCCTGGAGCAAGGGCCACTGGTCCCAGAGGCCAAAGGGAGTCTGAGAAGGGTCTCCCTATGTTCTGTCTTCCAGCTGAGCCAGACCTGCCTACCTGTCTGATCTGCGTGTGCCTCGGTTCCTCTGTGTACTGTGATGACACTGACCTAGAGAGCATCCCGCCTCTTCCCAAGGCAACCGTTTACCTGTACGCCCGCTTCAACCGCATCAGCCGGATCCGAGCTGGAGACTTCAAAGGGCTGAGTATGCCATGCCCTGGTGAAAGTGTCCCACCTGTGCTGGCCTTTCCCTGTTAGCTTTCAGTTCCCCCGGCCACCAAATGGAAATAGCCCCCAAGTCTCTCTAATTTGTTTCCTTGAAGATTTTGGATAATGAAGGTGACCTGTCCTCATTTGTTCTCCCCAAAGCTCTGGAAAGCTGGGAAGGGGAAGACAGGATCAAGCCTCCATTTCAGGATTCCCAGCCCTTAGAGCTCCGCACCCTTTGGCCTCTGGACAAGCCCAGGCTAAATCGACTCTCCATAGCACTGAGGCCGTTTAACCTATTTTTTTTGTTGGTTGTGTTTTCCTTCTTTCTGCCTAATACCCTGCCTCAGATGGGAAACCTGGGCTCAAATCCAGATTCTGCCGCTAAATCCCATAGCCTTCTGGGCCACGGCATCCTTTTGTGTTAACTAATGGTGAATGGTGGGGGTAGAATGGGCCCAGAGATTGGTGGGCCTGTTGGATCTTGGCGTCGAAAGGTTTCTACTAAACTCATCCATGGGCGGCCACCACACACGACACAACCCCGTGGGATTCCACCCAGTGGGAAGTATGGCAGAATCGGAGGGTTTTCCCAGAAGGTCCTGGTTTACCACATTATTTCTTCTGGCTTGGACTTCATACAGGTGGAGGACTGGCTGGCACTCCCCATCTTTAAAGGGATGGGGCTGGGTACCGGCAGGTCCAGCACGGGCAAGGAAAGACGGTGTGTCCCACGACTCTCTCTGTATTCTCCCCCACACCCCATAGCAAAACTGAAGAAGATCGACCTTTCTAGCAATTCCATCTCCTCCATTGATGATGATGCCCTCCTCCCGCTGCCTGCCCTTCAGGACCTGATCCTCCCGGAGAACCAGCTGACGGCTCTGCCTGTGCTGCCTACTGGCATTGAGGTCCTGGACGTCCGCCTGAATCGGCTCCAGAGCTCGGGCATACAGCCTGCAGCCTTCAGGGTGAGCCAGGGCCTAAAGTCTGCCATTTGCCACTTGCTACCCATGCCCACAGCCACACACACACACACACACACACACACACACACACACCCTGCTCCCATACTGTTCTCGGTATGGGAATCAAACCCTATTTTCTTCATCTGTTCCCATTTATTAAACTTTTCTTTCTTTTTTGGTTTCAAAAAACTGATTCTGACTCCAGAAAAGGGTGTTTTCCAACTGCCATCCCAAGAACTTCCAGGAAAAGGAAATTCGGGCCTCATGGGCTTATTACTGGAAACGGGGGGTGGGTGGTACCAGTAACCAAGGTCAGCAACTCTCCCCCTGCCTCTGCTAGCATGTCGTGGCCTCTTGGCTTCTTCCTAAGCGCCTGTTCATTCACCTCTCGGTGCAGTCAGCATCTGCTCCCCTAAAACCCAGGCTGTGCCATGACTTGCAGGCGTGCTGGCTCCAACCCCAACCCCACATAAAATTTTCTTTCCGAAGCCCACCACTGACTGTCTTTCTGTGACCAAGTGCCTACGAGAGACCGTCCGATTGATCCCTGGCTGGCCAGTTGTGATGGGAAGGGCTAAACCCGAGGCACAGACGTGGCCCCTGCGGCTGCCCCCTCAGCAGGGCTCTGAGGGCTGCAGGAGCGGCTCCAGGGAAGGGAGGACATGAGGAGGGGCTCACGCCCAGCTCTGCCGCACTCACGTGCTCAGTCTGCCTCACGTGTGCCTGCGGCTCTCCCTCTGCTGCTCCAGATGCTTCCCGAACATACTCTTCCCAGCCCCTCCAGGATCAGACTTGGAGATGTCCCACTTGGGAAGAATCCCTTCTGATGGCAGAAAAGTTGAGGCTGAGCCGGAATGGCCCCTGGTCCTCCCTTCCACCCCCTCCGTGCCCCCCCCCCCGCGCCCCCCTCGC
>NW_027531425.1:2695033-2698839 GCF_008692635.1 Crocuta crocuta | reverse complement strand
CCCTCCGTGCCCCACCCCCCGCGCCCCCCTCGCTACTCCTCATGACCAGCTCTGTCAACTCCCCCAGCTGTCAGACCTCAGTGGCAACAGCTTTTTTTCTGCACCCAGTGGGAGTTAGTGCCTGGGAGCTCCCGAGAGACTGGGCACCCCCTGCAGCCTGGCACGAGCCTGGCACGTGGCTGGGGCTCAGGAGACCCTCAGTGAACAACGGGGTCCCGCTGGGCACCCGTCACTGCCAGGTCCCACGGCACCTGCCGGCCTCCCATGCCCTGTGCCTCCTCCTCAGGCGCTAGAGAAGTTGCAGTTCCTCTACCTGGCTGACAACCTGCTGGACTCCATCCCCGGGCCCCTGCCCCCGAGCCTGCGCTCACTGCACCTGCAGGTAGGCAGCCTCCCCAGGGCCAAGAGCATTGAACAGAGCCTGGGAGGAGGGGGGGGGGGGCAGGTAAGCGGAAGCATCCTTAGACTGCGGCAGGGTCTCCTTCCCTGAGAGCTTACTGGAGACTTGGCGCGGAGGTCAGGCCATGGCCCACAGCCTCAGTGTGGCTGCCTTCCTTTCCTTCCGAGGATGCTTCCTGGCCCTCCTCATCCCTCATCCCACCTCCCCTGCTTGTTCCCTCCTCTGTCGTCCCTCTTAATGTCCCTCCTAATCTCCCTCCTCGCTCTCCATATCCACCCTCCATGGGCCTTCTCTCCTCACCTCCTGTTGCTTGCCCTTGGCCTTATGTGCCTCGGTTTCTCCGCTCCCAAGAGTGGAGCTGGTGGGGAGAGCGGACCGATCCTCGCCTTCGGTGCTGCCTGAGGGCAGACTCCAGGGGAAGGCTTGCCAGCTGTCAGTGTGTTCTTTCCAGAATAACAGGATAGAAACCATGCAGAGAGATGCCTTCTGTGACACGGAGGAGCACAGACACAGCCGGAGGCAGCTGGAAGACATCCGGCTAGACGGCAATCCCATCAACCTGGGCCTCTTCCCTAGCGCCTACTTCTGCCTGCCTCGGCTCCCCACCGGCCGCTGCTGCTAGCGCCCCGCTCCCCAGGCCGCGGGAAGGGTGCGGTGGTCTTTCATTCAGGCTGGAATCGACCTCCTGATCCAGTTGCAAAACTCACCCTCATCCCCTTCCCCACCGGCTGCACATGCGCACGCACACACACGCACACATACACACATATACAGATACACAGACGCACATACACACACACACACACAGAGACACGCCTACAACAGATACACACAGACATACACACGGATACACACATACATACATATACACAGACGTATAGATGTGCACACAGAAACATAGACGTACACATACACACAGATGCACGTACATAGATATACACGCATACGGGCACACAGACACGCACACATACACACACGCGAAAATGTCCTTCAGTAGCCAGATTTGCATTTCTCGTTCTCTTTCCTTAACACCTCGTGGCTCCTGACTCAGAGAATAACTGCGTCTGGAGCAAAGCTCATTCCCATATTCGCCATCCGTCCTACCCACACAGAATGCCGGGAAGTCCTGTACGAGGAAGAGGAGGAGGAGGAGGAGAGAAAGAAGGGGGAAGTGGGAGAAGCGGTGGCATGCTGGGGCCAGCTCTTACTACTAGGCTCGCAGAACCAATTATTACACTTCCCAGACTTTTGTAAGCCAGTCATTAAACACGGCTTTTATTAAGGATTAAACTATAAGCTTGCATTTAAATATATTATGTTGAAAGTAAATGTAATAAGTGCTCAAACTCATTACTTGTAACCAACAAGTTTTTGAAGTTACTCATGTCCATGACATACATATAGTGACAGACCCCTTAGTGCTCATTTTTCCCAGCAACACTTTCGGTGACATCACATTCGTAGTTTGAAATCGGCCATGGCGAGAGTATTTCTACCATGGAAACAGTAAATGCTACGTACTGGGATTTTGAGACACAGAGAGAGAGAGAGAGAGCTGGTTGTTAAGCATTTGCCAGCTCACCATTGAGGAGAAAGAATAGCTATTTCACCCACCAGGGTAGGGTGGGGTTTCTATGAGGCTTTATTTTCTTGCTCTTCCTAGGCCAAGGGCTTCCTGTTAGATTTGGAGGGAGGCATTCCTAAGGATGGAGACTGACAAGAACCTTCACCTGGGTGCCCTCCTTGTCACGCTTACCTGGTCCTGGCTCACCGGACAACCTCTGAGCGAGACTCCAGCCCACAGGTTTCCATCCTTCCCGGGCTCTCTCCCACGTTTAGCCACCAGAGGGCAGCCTTGCGCAAGGATAACTAAATCTAGCAATTACCTGCAGCCTTGGCTTCTGGGTGAGGTCTGCTGTGATGGGAGATGGGAAGAAGGCCAACTATGATCTAGCTGACTCGTTTCTTGAATTATAAAGACAGGAGAGATGTCGTCCTTCTCCTTATAAGGAGATGCTGGGCAAGAAAGAAGTAATAGATGGGCACTTGGCAGCAGGTGTTGATAGAAACATAAAAGAGGGTCGAGGCAGGCAATTCATTTCTTCAGCCAGCACGGGTTTTATTGAGCACCTCCCTGCCACGTGCCAGGCACTGCATTACATACTGGGGATCAGATGACGTGTAACAGACGTACTCCTTTTCCTCCTGGAGCTTAGAGTCTGGCTCAGAAAACACGTGGTAAGCAGTCACACAACCACACTACACAGCTCATGATACACACGGTAAGAGGAGTCTACAGAATGCTATGAGTGCTTACAGGAGGGATACCTAGTCTAAGAGGCCAGCAGACCTCTAAGAAACAACAGCTAAGCTGAAACCAAAGGAAGAAGGAAGCGTTAGCCAGGTACTCCATTGCCATGGCAGTCACTCGAGGTGGCAGTGGGGGGCCGGCCCCCGAGTCCGGCTGGGCAGGTATGTATCTTGTAGCCCACGTGGGAGGGAACACACTCATCTGCCCTCTCCGGCATGTTTAGCACCTGTCCAAATTCTCTGGGTCCTCAGGACAGTCCGTAGGCTGACAAGCCAGGGATTATTAGTCACATTCTTCAGATGGAGAAATCAAGAACTGCAGAAGATAAAGGGCTTACTGGAGCTCACGTAGCTATCAGAGGCCTGAACCAAGACTCAATACACAGGCCGCAAATAGAGTAGGAAGTCTTTTTTTTTCTAACGTTTATTTTTTATTTTATTTTTGAGAGAGAGAAAGAGAGGGAGAGAGAACGTGAGCAGGGGCAGGGGCAGAGAGAGTGGGAGACACAGAATCTGAAGCAGGCTCCAGGCTCGGAGCTGTCAGCCCAGACCCTAACACGGGGCCCGAACTCGTGAACCGTGAGATCATGACCTGAGCCAAAGTTGGACGTGTTACCGACTGAGCCACCCAGGCGCCCCTTGGAGTGGGAAGTCTTAAAGGTGAGAGGTGCCCTCATGGTTTCTATGCCATCTGCCCCCGCTCTCCTAGAGATCTCAGGATTCCCGCACAACTGGGGCTGAGAAAACAGTGAGCCAGTCACTCCCTGCCTTTCAAAACAGTAGACAGCAGTGGAATTTCAGTGAAGCTCTGACTCTTCCTCTTCCGTCTTCTGAGGAGCTCGTTACAGGAGGAGTGCTCTCTCTCTCATCCGCTGGTCATATCCTCTTCCGTGTCCAGCTCGGTTTGGTTACAACAAGGCCTAGGCATCTGACAGCTGAAAGCTTCAGAATCCCCAACTGCAAGAAACTGTGGGAAAAGAACCAAAGAGAATCTTCTAGAACTAGGGCTCCTCCATGCTAGAAGCCACATCATACCCCATGTGCTCCAAGGTTAATCTGTGCTGAGTCCAGAAAATCATCTGTACTCCCCCCCCCC
>NW_027531425.1:2693201-2695020 GCF_008692635.1 Crocuta crocuta | reverse complement strand
GTGCCCCACTCTATGGCTCTCTGGACTCCAGAATTGGCCAGATACTGGAATAGAAGCTATTATGCACATCAACCCATTTAACCCCAACAACAACCCTAGAAAGTAGGGATGTTTCTCTCCACACTGGGGAGGAGGCAACAGACTTATGCAAGGGCAGTGGCCTGAATGAACAGAGCAGTATGTGGCAGAATCAGGATTCAGAACTGCCTCCCTCTTGACATAGGGTCCCAAATCCAGCTCTTTATGCCTCACTTCAGCATAGGCACCTCTCTCAAGGTCAGAGGAGGTGACCCCCATGGTTTCTTTCCTGAGACCGTGTTACTACACTGGGCAGGAAGGATCGCCCCAGGGACCCGCTGCCTGTGCAGCAGTCTCCCAGCTAATCTCCCGTTTTGGGCGAGGGAAGCCCAAGGAATAGAAAGAATGCCCTCATTGGCCGCCCTCCTGAAGAAATTCTACGGTGCATCTGTCCCCAGGCCCCTCTGGAATATGGAGAGAGGATTGGGAGGGAGAGAAATCCAAGCTGGCTCCCAGCAGCTGTTCCATCTTAACAGGAAGGAGCTGGGGCTCTGACTTCTCTGGGACCCCAGGGAGTTAGGGTCAGGCTCCTGGCAGGGAAGCTGAGAGCATCTCTTTATCCAGAGTGAGGCACAGGCACATCGACTGCCGGACCGCTGATGTCCGGGAGCAGTCTGAGGTTGGCTTCAAATCCACGTCTTCCAAGAGCAGGTCTTTCCAAATCCCACTCCTCCGGGTCATTAGTGGCCATCAGCACCTGTGCTTGACCTTGGCGAGGGCCCCACCAGCGCTGGAGGGAGAAGCCCCCCCCCCACCAGAAGTCTCTGGACTTTGGGAATTTGCAGTGACGGCCCCTTCACTTGCCCACCCTCAGATCCACAGCAAGGCTGGGGCCAGAGAGGACTGGTGGGGACTAGAGGGCGCCAGGAAGGGCTTCGTCCCCTGACCTTGCCTGGACTTTCTTCCTTCTGCTTTTTCCTTTAGTCCCCTCCGAGAATGACAATCTCTGATGCTTCCGCTGTGAATTTGCACTCTGCAGAGCTCTTTCCTATATGGGATCTAATTTACAGCCCCACCAACTCTGGGAGGGAGGCATTCTTACCCCTGCTTTCCAGATAGAATATGGGAGGCTAAGTGATTTGTTTCAGAGAAAGATGACTTAACATATAGCAAAGCAAGACTAGGGGCGCCTGGCTGGCTCAGACCAAAGAGCATGTGACTCTTAATCTCGGGGTCGTGAGTTCGAGCGCCCCATGCGGTGCAGAGATTACTTAGATAAATAAAACTTTAAAAAGGAAAGGAAAAAGAAAAACAAGACTGAGGGTGGGGAGGGACAGACAGCATTTCTTGGGAATTCCTGTAGGAGAAATGCGAAATCTCATCATCCCCACCCCCCTGCAGGGGCAAAGGCTTGGTCCCCTCGCTCTGCAGCCCCCAAAAGCAAGGAGCCGGGAGAGCATCGCCCAGGCGGAAAACATGGGAGCTGTTCATAGAGCCTGAGTCCTGAGCCTGCCTCAAGGCAGTGGGGCCCAAATCCTGATGCAGCGCGTGAGGTAATGAGGTGGCTGTGGCTTCTGAGGATCCGAGGGCAGGAAAGCCCTAGGGCTCAAGGACACACTGTCCCCCATCTCTGCCCCCACCCCGCAGGCGCTTGGACGGCCCAGCACCCACATGCCCGTGTCTGCGTGTCTGCGTGTCTGCGTCCTTACTGCTTCTGGCCAGAAGGAGGGAGGCAGACAGACTGGCGGGGGGGTGGACAGGGCTGTGCCCCGCCCCCTCCACTGTCTGGAGCTCTCTCATC
>NW_027531425.1:2682813-2692820 GCF_008692635.1 Crocuta crocuta | reverse complement strand
CCAGCTACACACCGGCTCCGTTTTGCCCCTCCTCTCTCTCAAGGTTGTCTCTCAGGCTGGGCCAGTGGCACCTTCTCCAGCACCCACGTCTCATCTCGTCTCACACATCTGCCTCCCTCCGTTGCTGCCAGCCTCCACCAGGGTCCCCTTATGGAGGGAGGATGTGGCTTTTCCCCCCACCCCTCCCATGCCTCCCTCCTCTTCTGGGGGTGATATCTCAGCCAAGGGACCACCTTCTTCCTGCTGCACTAAAATAAACCCCCCAAACTCAGGCCTTCTTGTCTTTAGATCACCCTGTGCATCCCTCCCAGACATTGCCAACACTGCAGCCCCCGTCGTGTATGAACATCCCCTCCCCCCAGCACACCCCTTTGAACATGCACCCAGAACCCAGTCCCCCTTCTCTCCCCCCTGCAAGCCCTCTGTCTCCTTTCCCTTCGTCCCCTTCTCTGTGCCCCAACTACCAGAGCAAACAGCTTCTAAAGTTCTCCTGGCTGCGTGGTCCCAGCCCTGCCTTCCAGAATCCTTGTCCAGCTCAGGATTCATACACAGGAGGAAGGGCAGTGTTTCCCGCTGTAACCACCTGCAAAGGGACTGTGGTACCAGGGAGCGAGCACTAAAATGAGAGACCGCAGCCCCAGGCCCTGACTAGCTGTGTGACGTGCAGCAGGTCACACCAGCACCTCCCTCTGTCCACCTTCCCCTTGGCGCTCCCTGGGCAACAGCTCCCTTGCTCAAAGCATAGCCAAGCCCGAAGGGCGTCGTATGTATCCGGAACCCCTTCCCCTTCCGAGTCCAAGAACAAAGACCAGACCCTCCCCTACTGTTGGCTGCGACATGGACCAGCACTGACCAGGAGATACCAACAGTAAAGGAGAAGAAAGGGAAGCAAGGACAGAAAACACAGGCAGCACAAGACACGTGCTGTCACCCAAGTCAAAGTTTCTGATCCCTAATCAATTGCACTCTGATCCTCAAAGCTGACTTGGCTGTAAGCCCTCGCAAGCCCCTCCTCTGGTCCCTGCAGAAGAGGGAACAATCCAAGCTCTCCACTCAGGCCCAGGAACCTTTGATAGGGACACCTGTCCTGCCCCATCTTGACACAAGACGCAACAGGTCTTGAACCTCACATCATATGCAATCAACATACACCCACCAAAGGATTACCAGCATGCAGCTCAGGAGGGGCGCTGTCTCCCCCAGAAGGGCCCCTACATCCCAGAACAGGCTCCTGGGGCCCGGCGCCTCTTTTGGGGAATCTAAGAAGTCCCCAAGAGAATGTGTCCTGGGAGACAGGTGGGAAGATAAGTTTGAACCTTAGGAACAAGCAACGGGCAGGTGAGCCTTTGGCCTTCGGAGGAGTGCTTGCTATAGGGTGGGGTGGGGGGCAGTGCGGACTGGGGTGGGCAGAGGAGATGTGGGACCCCCTGCAGTGCCTGAGGCCCGTGGCTCTGGGTAGTCCTGAAAAATACCAGGCCAGAAAGATGCAAACAGCCACCACGCTGGGAATATTCTGCAGAGTAGGAAGGTATTAAGCAGTTACTCAGATGTTTCAAGCTAAGGCCCCCTGCAGAGGAAGAAAAAACAATGTAGTCTTTAGGGATTCACCTCTTCCAGAGCATCTATATACTTGGTTAAAATCACCTTGCTAACATAGATGCTACCTACTTCTTTGAACAAGTAGGTCTGAAAAATCAGGTCTTTTCCTGAAGTCAGTGTATCAAGTCATAGTCCCTGCAGTGATTCTGGGAGATAGAGAAAGACGGAAAGCTGGGAAAAATCCACTATTCCAAAGGCCCTGAGATTTCCCAGCGTCCTTTGGTCCAAGACCCTGTGTCCAGGCAGGACCTTACCTGGTGCAGAAGGCCATCTCCTCTGGTTTTTAGTAACAGCCAGAGGTCCAGAAAAAGCCACCCGGCCACCGTCAGCATGAATTACCACATTCAATCCCCATAGTACAGCAGTGCCCATTTTATGGAAGAGCTCGGAGGGGTTAAGTTCCTTATCCAAGGTCACACAAGTAAGGCGGAATGGAAATGACTGCAAAGCCCTCGGCCCTCTTGGATTGGCGCTGGGTGTCTGGCGCAGCTGCTAAATCACCATCACCTCACACTTCCTCCGGGAGCCTCACACATAGGACACACGTAATACACACATGCCAGGCCAGCTCTGGGGCGCGGGGGTGGCCGACCCGCTATAGAAATCGGACTGTAAATGGCTCACTTTCAGCCTCTTCCCTCTCCTGACTTCCCCCCAAATGGGGGCCCAGGCACACCTGGATTTCTCCTCCAAGCCTTTCTAATGCAGATCTTCCCACACCCCCTCCCTTCCTATCTATTGTCTCAGAGGCCAGCTTCTTGGCTCCCGCGCTCCTATTCACTGATTTCTTTCCGTTTCTTCCACCCCAAGTACAATAGGCTCCTTCCCACTTATTGGTAAACAGAATCCCAACTAGCCCCAGGGGGGTGTGTTCCAGGGGGTTCTGAGCTCACTGTGGGCTTCAGTCTCCTCCCAGTGCAGATAGGAGCCCCGGGGAGGCGGCCTGCCCCCTTCTGCCTCTCTGCCCTCCGCCCACATTATTGCACGTTGCAACTTTGGGAGACTAGAGCCACTGTCCTTTCTGGAGCTCGGGGACTGCTCACTCTTCCTGTGCCTGGAACCCTGGAAGAAGGAAGGGGAACATGTTTGTTTGTTTGTTTGTTTGTTTTGAGCTTCTGTCAAGCCAATTCCCACCACTCCATTCCCAGGGTGAGGTCGGCTAGGTGAGTGTGTAGCGCTTCCTAAGTACCATCTAGGACAGCCTGCGGAGAAGCAGTAATAAATGAGGCAGAGATGGGGAATCCTGGAGAAAGGGGACACGCCCCCCTGGACCACAGCCAGCAGCCATAGCTCCTCCATCACCCAGGCTGATGGGGACCCCCTAGCTCTCACACGGAGCCTGAGCCTCAGTTTTCTGAGCAGGGTGGAGGAGGAGCCCCGGAGTGTTCAAGGCGCACCCATGATATTTCCGCAGATCCAGGCCCTGCCTCAGTGTTGACCATCTCCAGTGTCCCTCATTGACTCTTTGGACAACAACACTTTATTAAATGCCAAGCACCAGGGACAGTACGATAAAGACAGACAAGGTCCCTGTCCTCAGTGGGGGAGACAGGCAGTAATGGAACAAACATAGCAGATAATATAATTCAAAGGCAGATGCTAGAAGACAACAGAAGAAGGTGATGTGGCAGAGACTGATGGTAGAAGCCAGTGATGTTAGAAAAGGTAGTCAAGGGGTGCCCGGGTGGCTCAGTCAGTTAAGCGTCAGACTTTGGCTCAGGTCACCATCTCACAGTTCATGGGTTCGAGCCCCACGTAGAGCTCTGCACTGACAGTGGGGAGCCTGCTTGGGATTCTCTCTCTCCCCCCATTCTCTCTCTGCCCCTCCCCCACTTGCCCTCCCCCCCCTCAAATAATACATTAAGAAAAGAAAGAAAGAAAATGTAGTCAAGGAGGGCCTCTCAGAGGTGGTGATGGTTGAGTCCTGGCCCTCATGACCAGCAGGCAGCAGTGGTGAAAGAAGCGAGGGAACCATTGGATCTGCACAGAAAGAAGCAAGCAGGGCAGGTGTGAGGACGGAGGGGGCCAGCTGGGAGCAAGCAGCGCAGGGTGGTGGTGGGGTGGGAGGTAGCACCACCCTGAGCATGAAGGTTCTGTGGGATTTCATCCAAAGTGCGTAGATCCTTCTCCAAGGAGCTCAAATACCCCTACCCCCTTGTGTCCCTGTTCGAGACGCTAAAAGCACAGGGAAAGGAAAAAATGAAGTGTGACTCACAAACTAGAAGGTGACAGTGACCAGAGCCAGGATAACCTTCAAAGGAGGAAGCACCCAGTAGCCTGGCCACCAGACCTGGGGAGGGTAGTGGGTGAAAATGGGGAACTGAAGTGGAAGAAGAAAGGAGACACCCCGAGCTGGGAGAGGAGTGACAGCAGGAAGGCCCTCAGGGCTGGGGCTTAGGGAGCAGGGACTGAGGGGCCCCCAGAGGCAGCGGTGAGGTCAGGTCAGCATTGAGCTGGGCCCATGCAGTGTGGTCTCCCCTCGGTCCGTTGCTCAAGGAGACCTGGCATCAACAATTCCACTGTGAGGGGCGCCTGGGTGGTTCAGTCGGTTGAGCGTCTGACTTTTGCTCAGGTCATGATCTCGAGGTGCATGGGTTCAAGCCCATGTCAGGCTCTGTGCTGACAGCTGAGAGCCTGGAGCCTGCTTCAGATTCTGTGTCTCCCTCTCNCAACCCCCTCCACCCACCCACACATACTGGGTGTACTAAGGAGCCTGGAACAACGGTAGAGGCGTCCCCTCAGGAAGCTTAGCCTGCTGTGTGGCCTCAGGCAAATCACTTCTCTGTTCCTTTCCTCTGGGCCATGATGAGATTGGCTTAGATGATCCCCAAAGTACTGTCTGGGACTCTGAGATGCCATATGTCTTTTTGTTTTCTTGACAGGGACCCAAGAAAATAGGGCTTAAAGATGAGGCCTGCTACTGAGTCTCAGGGCCCCCCAGTGCTCAGGACCCCCCACGATGCTCCGGGAACAGCAGCTTTCCCACTGCAGGGGGGCTTCTCTGCTCCCCTGGGTGCAGACAGAGCACGGTTACAGGGCATGCCCACTCACTTGCAACATCTGCGCCCAGCTCAGACCCAGCCACCTCCCAGGAATGGCCCCTCCCTCGGGGACAGAAACTCCCAGAAGCTTCTTGGCATCTTTCGATGCCAAGGTTGGGTGGGATGCAGCCACCCTACCCACCCCCCGCCACTGCAAGGCAGAGAAAGGACCCCAGTGACCATATAAACACCACCCACCCGAGGAAGGAGTCTGGGACTCGAGTGGGGGAAATGCCCTCTGGGGGAGCAGAAGAGCCTTGCCCCCTTGTGAGAGGGTGTGGGGTGACCGGGGCAGAGCCAAGATTTCAGACCCTCTGTCCTTTCCACCTTGTCGCTGCAGGGCCAGTCTCCAAACCCTGGCCAGCCCTCTCCTTCCCGGCCCCTTCCCTCTGGCTGGCTCAGGTCGACAGCTCCTTTAACACACTGGCTGCTTTCTCATGCACAATAAATGCTTCCCCACAGAACCTGCTGCGACTTCCACCACATTAGTAATCAGTGCACAGAACAAGAGCTTTCTCTTCCTCTCCTCCCCCGCTCCTGTCTCTCTCCTCCCTTCTCTGTTTCTCTCCCTTACCCTTACCTCCTCCCCACCCAGCACAGCCAGGGCCACCCACTGGGAAGCTGAGGTTTATCATCAAATCAGGCTTTGGCCTAAGGAAAACTGGTTTATTTTCCTTGCTTTGAGAAGGTGCCCACAGGGGCAGCCAGGGAAAGGGTGCATTGTATATTCAGAGCATTCTTACCTCCGTGGCTGAATCTGGCCCTATTTTCTCATTTCCCTCCAGCGCTGCTTCTCCGTCCTGCCTGCCCCGCCCCCATCCTTTTGCCCTTCACCCCCGCGGGGCCCACCCACACCCAGTCAGTCCTTCATTCCGCTTCTTCAGTAATTTAGAGTCATTACTTTCAGGTGCCGGGGGCTCAGGCTCTGGGGGCTCAGGCGCTGGGGAAAGGCGGGAGGCCCCGCGCAGGGGTGCACGGGTGCCCAAACAGATCATTAAAGTACAGAGTGGTAACGGCTGCAGAGGTGATGCACAGCGCCAGGATGGGAGCCACTCACAGTCTCCCCCTGCGACAGAGACCAAGGAAGGTGCGCTGAAGGCAGGGCGGTCCCGAAGGTGCTGGAGGCGAGACCTGCGGCTGAGGTGGGGGGGTGCTCACAGGGTGAAGGGCAGGCTGGCGACAGGTGCTACAGGCCCACGGCTGGCTCTGCAGTGGGCTGGGCATGTGGTGCCAGGCAAGGCAGGAAGGGGAGGGGTGGGGTGTGCAGGGCGGAGCAGGGCCGGGTCGGTATTTGGGAAGTCCTGTGCAAGGCGGTTTTGCAGGAGATGAGACTGGAGTCTAGTGCGGGGAGCGGGCTTGGGGGTGTGAGTTCGGAGCCCTGCGATAGATCGCGGGGTGTGGAGCTCTGAGCGGAGGGGGGAACTGCATCCAGGTGTGGCCTGGGACACTCCGGGGCCCCCTGGCCAGGGACAGGTCCAGGGACAGCCCAGTGGGCCCACTCAAGCAGAAGAAACACCAGAGAGGCAGGAGGGGCAGCGGCAGCAGAGGCAAACCACCCAGAAGGGAAGGGAGGGGCCAGAGAGGAAGACAGAAGGAGGTGGGTCAGGCCCCCCGTGGAGCCGGCACCGCAAAGTTCAGTGTGGGCACAGCATTGTCCAGATGCTCTGTGAGCTCTGCCTCCCCGCTGCTCCCCTGGGTCCTCCTTCCGCCACCCATCAGCAGTCACGGTGACGCCTCCATACTGAGCACCACTTGGCGGTCCAAGCTTCTAGACAGGCTCCAGCGGATGGAAAACGCACGACCCTCCTGCTCAGAGAGCTCGCTGACGGGAGGGGTGGGCACACAATCCCCGCTCATTAAGAATAGCAACCAAGTAAAAAAAAAAAAAAAAAGAATAAGCAAAGCACCTACTGTCAAATTAGTTCACGCTAAACGGATGCCAGAGAGAAGGGGCCGACTCGGGGAAGGAAGGCAGGGACACCGTCTCTGGCTCTAGAGCACTGAGACTGAGTGGGACGTGACATCCATAATTCATAATAGATCAATCCTGCAGGGCCCGGCGCCCTGACCCCTTTGGAAACCCCTCTTTTCTCTGACAGCTGAGCCTGTCTCCTTGGAGGCCTAGGGCAGGAAGGTTTCCCTGAGAGATGCACTCGGGGGCCCTGTGGCCAGGATGATGGATGAGCAGGCAGGGACGGCTCCGGGCAGCCTGAGCAGAGAGAGAAATATGACGGCAAAGCAACTCGGAAACAAGAGAGGTTCCCCCTGGGGGCTGGATGGGGACAGCGGGGAGCTGGCTACTCTCAGCCGTCTCCTTGTCTGCCTCTCTCTCCAACCAGGTTTGACACAGATTGGCGACAGCTCAGAGGGGAAGGTGAGCGATCAAGGGTCCAAAAGACCATCTCTTCCCTCTTTTCCAGGATATGGTTTTGGCAAGCCTCAGGGTGCTTTGAGGAGTGGTTCACCCAGTAGCCGAGCCCTGTCCCCAGAAGTGGGCCCAACCCCCAGTCTCCTCACATAGATTCGGTCTCCATTCAACCTCACTCCCTCAGGCGTGAAAGACACCAGGGCCGGCAACTAGCAGAGGGAGAGACACATCTCCTGGCAGTCGATGCAAGCGAAACTCCATTCCATGGCCCCAGGTAGAAGAGAGCTGCAGCGATCTCTCTGGAAGCTGAATCTGCCAAATGAGCTGCCAGGCAGGCGGGGTGGCCCATGGGGGTGCTGGGTAAGGTCTCCTCCTACTCTTCCCCCAGCCCTTGTGTGCCATTTGCTCAGGCCTCCGGGCTGCACTGTATCCCATCCATGCGCACACAGGCCAGCAAGGATGCCAGCAGGTTACCACTGCCCCCGCCAACACTCTGCATCAGCTGCTGGGGGAGGCAGAGCAAAGAAACAGTCACTGGGAGTCACCTTTGTCAGCCACAGATAAGATGGGGCCCCTGGGGGAGGGGCTGAGGCAGCTGGCATTATTGGGATTACCTGCCCAGCAGACAGAAAAGGTCCCTCTTATCTGTTGGGTAGCAGAACTCTCTTCTCTGAAGGTGAAGGTGGGGATTACAGAGCGTCTCTTGACTGAGCGCTCCACGCCCCGTGTCTCCCTTCCTCCCAGGCGTGAGGGTTATGTTGCCGAATCAAACACACACCCCCTTCTAGGGAGTTGAGGGACCGTTGACGGCCAAGGCCGTTGCCGCCCCCCTCCCCCACATTGGCACGGGAGCCTTGGACGTGGGTGATCCTGTCCGAAGTGCAGAAGTCGCCTGCAGCAGGAGCTCAGAGATGACAGCGTGGCCCTGCTGTCATCTGAGCATTGGGCCATTGGGCCCTGAAGCAACTCTCAGAGAAGACGAGGGTTGGGAGGGGGGGTATGGGGGGTGGGAGTAGGTGGAAGCCAGGGACCCAAGGAGGAGAGCAGGAGCTGCCAGCACAGCCCGAGGAAGAAAGGGACCCCTCTGGTGAGGTGGAGGGGCATGCCTTGGAGACATTTAGGTTCCCTCCTCCATCCTGTCTTCTTAGAAACTAGGGAGGCCCCCGTGTCAAAGGAGCACGAAAGCATAGCTGTGTGCCGGGACAAATCCCCGCTATGGTCTCTGTGACATCTCCAGCACTAGCTTTCAGCAACACTGAGCCTGGTACATTGCCTGTTGCTGGGCCCTCAGGCACAAGCCAACCGTTGGGCAGGCCCCCAAAGGGACCCAGAACTCACCAGCGCCAACCACAAAGGCCTGCAATCATTTTTAACTGTTAGCACCTAATTCGCTTCAGATTTTCAGTTGGACTGAAAAATGTTCACATTATACATTCGTTTGTGGGTGTATGAAATCCGTTTTCGTATTCTTTAATATTTTTGATTTATTGAACTTTCACTTGACTTTTATGGGCCACTCTCCCCTTCTGCATTTGCTTCAAGAGCATCACATGTCCGTGGTTGGCACAAACCCAACCAGAAAACAAGGTGGCTTCCTAAGCGGTGGGAGAGTGCCAGGTGCCACCCAGCAGCAGCACGCTGGGGCCACGAGAGGCCCCCAGGCAGTAGGGGACAAGGGCTTCAGCCACAGCACACCAATGCAGAAGGGGGGCTTGGAGGGCACACAGGAGCCAGAGCAGAAGCCCAGGGCGGGGAGGGGGGAGGTCCGCAAGCTCTTCTCGGCAGCCCAGGGCTATTGCCCAACCCCAGAGCCCAAACCAATGGCCCTCACTCACACGGGACAGATTCTGTTCCCCTGGGTTCAAGTGCATGGTGAGTCTAAAACTTGTCAAGGATCCTCAGTGCCTAAGCAGATCAAGGTTGGGATGTGCAGGACTGACATCGTGAAGATCTAGTAGATCCTACCACCACCTGTCTGCACCATGGGGTTTTCCTCACCTACCAAGTTGAAGACCTGGAGCTCCTGGGTGGCTCAGTTGGTTAAGCGTCCGACTTTGGCTCAGGTCATGATCTCACGGTTTGTGGGTTCGAGCCCCGCGTTGGGCTCTGTGCTGACTGCCAGCTCAGAGCCTGGAGCCTGTTTCAGATTCTATATCTCCCTCTCTGACCCTCCCCTGCTCACACTGTCTCTCTCTCTCTCTCTCTCAGAAATAAATAAAACATTAAAACATTTTTTTAAAAAGTTGAAGACCTGAGTTCATGCCCAGCGTTGCCCCTTCTAGCTGGGTGACCTTGGGCAAGTCACTTTGATTCTCTAAGCTTCAGTGTCCTCTATAAAATGGGTTTAGTAATGTGCCATTGGAAAGGCTGATGTGAAGATTAAAGAAAATAACGTGGCCAAGCTCCTAAAACCATGCCTAACACATAGTAGGGCTTCAACCAGTGTTCATTCACTCGCCCTCACTCCTAACCCCAGATCCCCGGGCAGGGTGTCATGGCTACCCCCACTCACCACGACCACTGGCTCTGCAGTCACCCAAGCTCTATTCCGTTCACCCCTCTGCACCAGCTGGGAGGGATGTGGATGACAAGATGGGTGGTCGAGGAGGGATGCAGGGAAGAGAAGGCACATCGGTCAGGGGAGGGGTTGGGGGTCTATCTGGCAGAGCCAGTGCCAGACATGCCCCAGCTGGAAAAAAACCCGCGGATCAGCCTCTGCGCAGAGAAGCCCAGGGTGGGGCCACTGCCCTTTCCATCCCCCACTTTGTTGCTGCCGCACGTGAGGCTGGATGTTTCTGAGCTAAGTGCTCTGTATGACTCTGGAACCCTAGGGACCTCACCTGCCTGGCTGAAAAGGTCCTAGTGCCCAGTTCCGCACCTGTCCTGGGGTCCTCAGAGACTTGTGTTGCCAACAATAGCTGCACATCTCTGATTACAATGCTGCAGTGGGGAGAATCCATAACCATTGGCTGCTGAGCCTCTAATAAGCGTAATCATCA
>NW_027531425.1:2624584-2680182 GCF_008692635.1 Crocuta crocuta | reverse complement strand
GGTGGGAGGGGGGAGGGTTGGGAGAAAGGAGAGGCAAAGAAAGAGGATGCAGGGAGACGGAGCAAGGCTATTGCCAGGTCTGAGTCTGGGGTTTGGTGTTTGGGCTTTAAGAATTTCTTTCTCTGCGAGCTCTGTGGAGCCAATAACTCGTTGAATCTCATTTCATAGAAACGTGCATAGTGCTGGCCACCTGCCAAGCGCTGCTTGAAGCATTTGGCAAATATAAACTCAGTTAATCCTCCTAACAACCCACAAGGCAGATGTTATTCTTAGCCCCGTTTTGCAGATGTGGAAACTGAGTCACAGCTGGTTAACTAATTTGCCCGAGGTGATCAAATGCCAAGTGGCAAATCAAGGCCTCAAACTAGACCCAGCGTTACTCTCTGTGCACCTAACCCCTTTTCTGTGTGGCTTCTGCCGCCCCTGTGCCTCACAAACGTCACTGGCTGTCTGGAGCAGTAAGGTCCCTATTTCCATGTGCTCTCCCAGCCCCTCCCAACCATGACATTTAGCACTACCCATCTCCTCTTATATTGTGTCTCACCTCCCACCCCAGAGTCTAGGGATATCCTGAAATGTTTTTCTAGCCAGTTTTGGTGAGCGTGAGGTCCTGGCCTGTGGGAGAGCACCCTCCCATCCCTCCTCCCACATTCTAGCTAGGTCATGAACGCTGGCCATGCCCTCCTCATAGCTTTGGGGCCATGACGCTAACCCAGAAGTCCCCCAGAGTGTTTCTCTGAGGATTTACATGCCTAGCCAATCCATGTGTCTCACCTACTCTCAAAAGCCTAAACCTAAGTGAGCCAGAAGCCTCCATCTTCACCAGGAGGAGTTTTCTTGGGGATGGGGCAATACAGAGAGGTTCACTGGAAATGACCTGGCCCACCATACCTCCCTGAGACCTAGCTGCCCTGTTAGCTGAGAGACCCAGCCCCAACCTGCAAAATCAAAGCACATGAGACATAGTTGATATTCTATTTCAGCTTAACTAAGATAGTTCTAGGTTCCCTAGAACTGTAACTCCACCAGTTCAGATCAATATTGAGGACCACATGGGTCAGGTCCAGCTCTGTCTTGCCTCACTGTGTGCCCCATACCCAGCACAGTGCCTGGTGCATATGTGTGTATTCTATGATACAAATGAATGAATGAATGTTCTCCTTTGTCTCATTTATTAGCTCATATTCTAGACTCCAGATAAGCTCTATTTGGGTTTTAGAAAAGAGAATTTTTGATGTCTTTTTAGTGCTCTTCAATGCATTTTTTTTTTAGTTTTTTTTCCCAATGTTTATTATTCTTTTTGAGAGAAAGAGAGAGAGAGAGCTGAAGAGGATTGGGGTGGGGTGGGGGGGACAGAGGATCCGAAGTGAGTTCCATGCTGACTGCAGAGAGCTCAATGTGGGGCTCAAACTCACCAACTGTGAGATCCTGACCTGAGCCAAAGTTGGGCATTCAACTGACTGAGACATCCAGGTGCCCCCAATGCATTTTTTATTGTGAAAAATATACAGTAACATAAAATTTACTGTTATAACCATTTTGAAGTGTACAGTTCAGTGGCCTGAAGCACATTCACAGTGCTGCTCAGCCATCACCGCCATCGTCTCCAGAACTTTTCATCCTCCCAAACTGAAAGCCTCTCCCCATTAACCAGCAGCTCCTCACTCCCTCCTCCCCCACAGCCCCTGAAGCCAGCACTCTACTTCCAGTCTCTCTCAATTTGAGGACTCTAGGTAGCTCATAATTGCATAAATTTGGGTAGATGGCTCTATCATAATTTAGTTAATTGTTCTCTTAGGATTGATCAGATAGATTATTTCCAATTTTTTCTTATCATCAGTAATGCAGCAACAAATATATTTGTGCAACAAGCTTTTTTTTTTTAATGCGTATTTAGGATTATCACCTTGGGTTTGATTGTCAAAATCAAGAATTACTGGGAAAAGCATAATTTAGACTTAGCTAGGGTTTTGATACATGTCAGTTATCCATCCTAAGGGGTGTTTGCAGTTTGTATATTACATCTAACACGTGACACCAGCAACGCATAAATGTGCCCATTTCTCTGTATTGTTACTACCACTGGATTTTTCTTTAAACGCATTGCTAATTTGTCAGGCAAAAATCTATACGTCATTGTTAGACTAAAAATATGTTGTGACGACTTGGGTTTAGTGAAAACAGGGCTGAACTTGGAGTCAGATCTATTTTTGGAAGGTGCGTATAAAGCAAAATGTACCCTGAACTGAAAGGAAAACAAAGAGCTGCTACTGTTTTTCAAGTATTTCAGCCTGAAGTGGGGCTGGAAGAATGAAAGAGCAAGGGAAGGAGACTAGACCAACACTTGTCTACTGCTCTAGGAGCCGACGTTACAGAGTCAACGTCTGTATGCCAGGCCCTCCATCTGCTCGCGACTGGATAGACTGCTTAAAAAATCCACTTTACAGATGAGAAAACTGAGGACGAGCTGTTAAATAACTTGCAAGATCCTACAGCTCACCGGTACTAGCATCACAGATGGCTAGCGACATGCTAGGCACTGTGTTAAGCACTTCATATAAATCATTTCATTTACTTATCACCTCCCCAAATGTCCTAAAGCTGGGTTCATCTGGCCCTGGCTTATGGGCTTTTCAGGATCACAGGATGTGGATGCATATTCAGGCAATCTGACCCCCAGACACACCTCCATCGCCTCTCACGGCCCCAGGTACCCCATTCCAGACAACGCACTGCCCCCTTCCTTGGCTCCATGCCATTTCCTCTTCTTGGAACACCTTTCCTTATCCCCATAGCATTTTCTGGCTTGGCTAACCCATTTGTAACAGTCAGCTCAAAACTGGCCCTGACCCCCAGCACCCTCTTCCCTGACCCCACGCTGGGTTTAGGTGTCCCTCTTACATGCTTTAGTGGATGTATCCGCCATAGCACTTAGCTCACAATATTGGAATTGCTTGTGTATCTGTCTCCCCAGGTGTTTTTAAGATCACAGGCTATGGGTTTTTTAATTTTTTTTAATGTTTTATTTATTTTTGAGAGAGAGAGAGACAGCATGAGCAGGGGAGAGTCAGAGAGAGAGGGAGACACAAAATCTGAAGACAGGCTCCAAGCTCTGAGCTAGCTGTCAACACAGAGCCCGACGCGGGGCTCGAACCCACGAACCGTGAGATCATGACCTGAGCTGAAGTCGGACGCTTAACCGACTGAGCCACCCAGGCGCCCCTAAGATCACAGGCTGTGTGTTTTGCCTCCATATTCCTTCACCTTAGTTAGCGCTGCTGCACACAGTAGGACTCAACAAGTGTTTAATAGATGGACGCTTTGTCTGCCTTTCAGACTGTGACTTGGCCCATTCCTGACGCTGAGGGATTCCAAGCAAAGATGAATGATGCAGTGCCTGAGGCGCACACGGCTGGCTTCTCCCTCCTGGATGCCTCTGAAATCTCCTGGGGCAGTCAACGATCTTTCCATTCTCCACTCCTTCACCTTGAGGTCCACAGACCACCTCATAAAGAACGTTGGGGTGCTCGGGGTGGGGGGAAACAGAAACAGAATCCCTCCTGGCGGCAAGGTGGTAATTAAATCTCTCTGCTAACAAGCTCATCCTGGAACAGCCTCCCCTCCAGATGGGTCTTCTGGGAATAGGGACCTAGCTGTTTTCTTGCTGGGTTGACAGAGCCGTGGCTGACCGTAAGCGGGGGAGGCCCAGAATCTGCTGGAAAGATGGCAGGGTCTGGGGGAAGCTCTCCGTGTCGCCTGGAGCTCAGGACTGACAGGTTCTCGGGGAGATGAGGGGAGCCCCCAGGACCAGAGGCCACCAGGCAACGGGTGCCTGGATCCCAGCCTCCCCTCAGACATGGGCCAGCCCTGTTGCCATACACAGCGCTCCGACGCTTAGAGCAAGCTCTCCCAAACCATACCCAAGTGACTTCCTGCTTGATATCCTAGTCATCATTATGGGGAAATCAGAAGTCTTTTGGAGTTCCTCGCTCTTAATTTCTCTTATATTGCATTTTCTGTGACATGGGGATGCAGGGGCAGTTGAGAAATCACCACTATCTTTTTAAGCCCAGTACCTCCTGATATCTTCCTCCTGCACCACTAGGCCCATACCCGGGGAGGGGAGCCCTTGGTTTTAGGAGGAGCAGATCGAGGAAGTCTCCCCAAGGTGGGGTGTGAAGCGAGCAGCCTAGTGGGTCCCAGTGAAGTCCAGCACCTGCGAGGCTTGGTCTGTATCTCTTCCCCGGCCTGGGATGAAGCCTTGCCCTCCCTGCTGGGAAGAGACTTCCACACCAAGGGCAGCAGGGCGGGGGGGGGGGGGGGGCGGCTGCCCTTTGCCCAGCACAGCCTCGTGGGCTGATGGCACACAGTGGTCCTTTACGAGACGTATCTCCCTCTTTCCGTCATTCCATCTTCACAGAGGAAAGTTACCAGAGGAGAAGGCAGGAGGGGTGGGAGTGGGGAGGACCGAGCTCTGCCTTGCAGGATTATCAGTCTCTCAGCACTACAGTGTTTAAAGATCAGGATGAAAAATTAAATAGTAAGAAACAAAACCAGCAAGACAATTACTCTAAAGAAGCTTCCGTGAAAGAAAAGGGGGGAAATCAATATTTAATTCAGACTTCATTGATTTGCAATTTGGGTCCCACGCTCTGGCACTTGATTTTGTTCAGGGTTCTCAGTGAGAGATGATGTGGAGTTGGTGGCGGTGGGTACCAAGGGCCTTGGGGAGAGGCTGTGCCTCCAGAACGCAGGGGCCTTTCCCTTGAGTCAGCTTCCCCATCTGCTCCCCTCGCCCCCTCTTCGAGGGCGTGGGGACACCCTGGCTGAGCGTGAGATGGCAGCCTCTGAAAGCCAGGAAGGATGTGAAGAGAACATATGTGGTCCATTCTCCTGCCTCTGAGTAGAGCATCCAAATCCTCCCCAAAAGAGCTGCCTGCGTTTACAAACACACCACCACCGCCACCGTCATCACCATCATCATCAAAGATGCCCTAATTTTTTACACATGCAAACTGAAACATCTAGAAATAAAAAAATCATAGTATCTGTCATCTACTCCAAAATACTTAAGGGAAAAAAATAAAAAAGACCAAAACATCTTCGAAGAGAATCCTCAAAACCTTACATGGTCTCTCCCTTTTCCGTCATCACACCTTAATCTATGTGAAGTCTAACCTAAAGCCGTACCCTTGCAGAGGAAGCAGGTGCCATTCTATTTTAACAATGGCTGGCATGGAAACGGGCTGCTCACCTGCTGCCCCACCCCCACCAAGGCCCCCAGACACCCAGGGAAGCAGTGACTGGAGAGCCACTCAGCAGACACTGTGGCACAGCTGTCCTGCTGAGCTGCGGGGGTGGAGGGAGGGGTGGGACAGTGACGGGAGAAAAATGGAGAAGTATGATATTTGGTCTTCTCTGCCCGCACACATTCTGGATGGAGACACACGCCCGGAGCACCAAGGATCAGAGAGATCCAAAGGGCATACAACCCCACTCTGCCAGTTGGGAAAGAAATTAATTAATCAAAATCTACGATACACAAAATTCTCCCGTAGCACTTCAGCACTTGTGTGACCCTTTTCAGTGTTCTTTTTTATCTATCATCTCCATCAGTTCTTGTTCAGCAATGCTATGAAATGGTTTGGGCTGGAAAAATTTGTTCCCCCACTCTACAGATGGAGACACTGAGGCTGGGGAAGTTGTGTTAATGAGCAGCATAGATTAGTCAGTGGCGGTGGAGGCACCAGGACCCAGGCGGCTCCCCCCGTGCCGCTGTTCTTCTGAAGGTCTTGCTGCCTGATAGGCACCCGCCACTGGGCACCCACATCTCTGAGCTGCGAACCCCTGGGCCATCTTCGCTAGCTCACCTCCTCTCTCAGCCAGCAGAAGACATGGCCAACATCCCACTTTTCCACCAAAGGGGAGCAAACTATGCCACCCTGAAATGTGCCACTTTGGCCTGTGGATTACCTTGATCTGAAGTCAGTCAAGGTCCAAAAGACTTGGGAAGAGCTTTTACCTCCCCTCTGACAGCCTGAAAGAATTTAGATAGGGGGCCTGGCTCAGAAAGAGAGCTATTAGCAGTTATAACTTTGTCTTTATCTGAAAGACCTGTCTGTAAGGGCAAATATCTAATTACCAAGCATCTGCTCTTTCTATCGTCCTTTGAATGACCCTCCCCTTGGAAGCCCCACTCTCTTTCCTTATTCCCTGGCTCAGGCTGGCATATAAGCCTCGACTCTCCTCGAGTCTCATATCTTTGGGGCTCTCGTACAAATGAAATCAATTTTGGTTTTCTCCTTTTAATCTGTCATGTATCAATTTAGCTATTAGGCCAGCCCAACAACCTAGAAGGGAGGAAGGGAACATTCTTCAGCCCCTACGCTGCCCTTTCCAGAACTTCTCTGGAAACTCCCAGAGTTCTTCTGCCTCTGAGCCCCTCCCTCCTGTGGTGATCGTGGAGATGGAGCATTTGTCTGGGGGTGGATGGTGTGATGACAAGTCTGGAATCCGAAGACCTTGGGGACGTCCAGGCAGCTGTTCCACTGAGAAGCCCCGGGACTCCTTCTGGCCCCACCTCTGGTGTTTTCTCACCTCCCCTTCCCAGCCTCTGGACCGTGCCTGAGACTCAGTCTGCCTCCTTTTCCGCTGAAAAGCTGCCGCCGCCCACACATCCCTTGGGGTTCCCCTTTTCCCATGAGGTAGGATGCTGTCTCCTTAGTTCCTGTTTCCTTGCTGCCCCCAAATTATGCAGATAGTGATTTCTCTTATTAGGATTTTACTGCTCATCACTTATGGGAATAGGATGAGGATAAAGTTATCAAGCAAGGGAAAGTGACAAAGCTTCCCAAATCTGTGCGCATTTAGGTAGCCTGGCCTCTCCTGTCCGAGGCTCTTTTCTAAGACAGTAAGAAAAGAAAGGGGCCCCACCTTTCGGCTGTCGTCTGATTGTATTTCCCCAAGTGGGCTGCGTGACCTCCACCACCATCCGACCATCCCTACGTTAGCCAAAGCCACCCTGATCCCTGTCCCCTGTAGTCTCTCCTCTTAGCGCTCTTAGGCTAAGTCTCTTAGGGCCTGGAAAGGCCGCTAAGGCTGAGCAGTTCGTACCTCTCTGCATGACACCTGGCCCATTAGGTTCTGTTGTCACTAAGCATTCTTTCTTAGCACTTCTGCATTAGCTATGGGGCCTTGACCAAGACACCTCACCTCTCTGAGCCCCAGATCCTTCACTGGTGAAATGGGGCCCCAGATACCTCCTTCCCAGTGTTGAGATGACGGATAAGTGCTTTATACATCACAAAGGGCAATTCTCTGGTGAGCTGTTTGTTGTAACTAAAGGGGGAAAAAGATCAGTGCTTCTTATTAATAGCTATAATTTACTGAGTTCCAACAAGGTGCTGCTTACTATATTTAGTGCTTTACCTACATTACTTTCAATAATCACAAAAACAGGAAGGCACTGACCCCATTTTGTAAATAAGGTGTCCAAAACATTGAACTAAGTGATGGAGCTGAAATCTGAAAGTAGATGTGTCTGCTTACACAGTCCAGGTTTTTTTCTCTACCCTGAGCTACCTTATAAACGAAACCCTCTACCACACACAGGCTTCTGTCGATGTATTTATCACAATTGCACCTGCAATTTGCCTGTCTCTGGGCTTCTCTCCTGGGAGACCATGAACTTGCGAGGGACCGGACCATACATTTTGGTCATTTTGACTATGCATCTTGGTCCTAACTTTGTGACCGTCATACAGTAGGCATTCGCTGAGTGTTTGGCGACTGGTTATACAATATGGCCATTTACCTCCTCTTGTTTCCTCCTCAACATCTTCAGAGGCCTGGGATGTGGATGGAAGAGCGGGGAGTTGAAGAATAAGCAGCCAAGCCCTCTGCCACTCTCTGTCTAGGGACCTTTAAATCCAGGAGCTGTCCCCAGAAGGCCACTTCTTCCCTAAATTCTAAGAGCTCATACATATTCATAAAGGGAGAAAATGCTGGGAAGAGATATTTATTTTGTTTATTAAACTGGCATCTCAGCAAATTTATAGCAGAAAATGCATGAGTCTGTTTCCTCCTGTGCTTTCCTAGTCTGAAAGTTGAATGGGTGTTGCCTCCTGGGGGCGGGGTGGGGGGTGGGGGGGAGTAGGACAGCAAGGTCTGGACCATCAGGGAGGCCGATAATTAACAGCCCTGGAGCTCCCAGGTGGCTCAGTTGGTTGAGCGTCTGACTTCAGCTCGGGTCATGATCTCA
Organism: Crocuta crocuta; assembly: GCF_008692635.1. Taxonomy (NCBI): domain Eukaryota; kingdom Metazoa; phylum Chordata; class Mammalia; order Carnivora; family Hyaenidae; genus Crocuta; species Crocuta crocuta. The sequence goes on along the minus strand of NW_027531425.1, from coordinate 2,671,922 downwards.
TGGTTCATGGGTTCAAGCCCCACGTCGGACTCTGTGCTGACAGCTAGCTCAGAGCCTGGAGACTGCTTCAGATTCTGTGTCTCCCTTTCTCTGATCCTCCCCTGCTCATGCTGCCTCTCTCTTTCTCAGAAATAAATAAAAACATTTAAAGAAAAAAAAAGAAGAAGAAGAAGAATTAACAACCCTGAGGAGAGATTGACCTAGGCCTTGCAAAGATAGAGATAACAAAAAATATTTTAATAAAACATTCACATATGCTTGTTACTATCCCCTTCCCTGTACTGAACTTATCCCTTGCTTTTTAAATTTTTTTATTAACATTTATTCATTTTTAATAGTGAGAGAGACAGAGCATGAGTGAGGGAGGGGCATAGAGAGAAGGAGACACAGAATCTGAAGCAGGCTCCGGGCTCTCAGCTGTCAGCACAGAGCCCAACGCAGGGCTCAAACTCACGGACCACGAGATCATGACCTGAGCCAAAGTCAGACGCTTAACCGACTGAGCCACCCAGTCGCCCCACTTAACCCTTGTTAAAAATTACCCTGGCTTATAAAAAAAAAATCTTTAAAACAATGCAAAATATGGCTGCTTTGTCCTCTCAATGTTATAGTGGACAGTTGTCTAACAGCCCCACCAAGATTTATTGAATTCTCTTGGAGAAATGAGTCTTTGCTCGACTTCTATTGACTATGTTTTAGGGCCCAGATTCATTAACAGTCACTAACAGTACATGTTAATTTGCAGATTCTTGTCCGATAGAGATGCAAATGGTTTCCTTTGGAAGGAAAAATAACTCTGGAGGGCACAGTTTTATCCACCGTAGGGTACTAACCGGTTTTGCATCTAATTTAATAAATTTTCAGTGTTCCTTTCCAAGCTCTGTAAATCTCTTCATCTTAAGAACCAGCTTTAATGTCTCCTCATTAATGAGTTAAACAGATCTTTGACACATATTCATCCTATATTTGTATGCAAGTAATGGTTCTAACTTTTCTGAGAAGCGTACTTTGACCCATTTCCATCCCCAAGGAGCACGAGCCAGAACACACTCTGCTAAACTCACCCCAGAGGAGGGAGCAACTCAGAGGACCGATCTCAAGACGGAGCCTAGGAGGGGCTCAGCACTCACATGCGGCCCCCTCCTCAGGTAGGTCACAACCTTGCTCCTCAACTGGAGTGAAAGAGGGCTAGATGGGTCATCAGGAGTCACTCTACAGAATTCCTTTTGGGTGGATACAGGAAGGAGATTGTGTCCCTACCTAACAGGGCTGGGCGGGAGGAGCAGGATTTAAAGGTCTGGGCAGGACAAACAAGCCACTTGGCTGGTGGCCAATGGAGGACAGGCAATGTCCATTAGGACCACAAGTCCAAGGTCACAGCTATTAGGACTCCAATTGCCCAGAGGTTGAGCCTTCTGTGATGCAGAGCTTGGTGGATCCTTGGCACCAGGAGCAGCTGAAGTTCAAGTAGAGAAACAGGGATTCCTTGAGCATCATCACTACCTACACAACTCCTAATTACATCCACCCTCATGGTATTTCCTGGGCCACCTGAGGTCCTGGAAACTCTAAACATGATCTGGAATCCTGGGGAATCAACCAAGCCACATCTCAGTGGTCTTTCACCTAGACCAGGGAGAAGGTTGCATGTCAGCCTTAATCAGAGAAGGAGAAGAAAATAATGTTAATTCTGGGTTTTTCACATACCAGGTACAGGGTAGATGCTTTTGTGTATTTCATATGTTGCAATCCTTATGACAATTCTGTGAGTGAAAACTTATTATCTACTAGATAAAATAAGACTGAGAGGCCAAGTGACTTGTTCAAGGCCACAGAACTAATTAACATAGAGATGGGGTAAGAATTTAGGTACCTAGCCCTATACTTTTAATGCCATGCTGTCTCATCTGAACAATTAATGCAACTCTAGGGGTCAGAGGTCTATAGATCCAGTTCCTATCCACTGTGAGACCTCAGACCAGGTCTGAACCTATTTCTCTTCCGCGAGTGTCACCACCTATGACCTCTCCTACCACTTCCACGGAGAATGGAAAACCAAACATAGTCCCAGAAGCCCAATCAATTTCCATTGCAGTTTCTTCTGGAGTTGACTTTGCTTCTTGCCCTGATTGGAGCAGATTGAGGTTAAGGTGGCCATTTAAGAAACCACAGACCAGGGGCACCTGGGTGGCTCAGTCAGATAAGCCTCCGACTTCGGCTCAGGTCATGATCTCACAGTTTGTGGGTTCAAGCCCTGCGTTGGGCTCTGTGCTGACAGCCAGCTCAGAGCCTGGAGCCTGTTTCAGATTCTGTGTCTCCCTCTCTCTCTCTCTGACCCTCCCCTGCTTGCTCATGTGCTCTCTCTCTCTCTCTCTCTCTCTCTCTCAGAAATAAATAAAATATAAAATTAAAAAAAAAAAGAAAAGAAAAAGAAACCACAGACCAGCCTGTGTCACCTCTTTAGGAGCCAAAAGGCCTTGAGTGATGACCCTCTACGTAGGCAGACTGGTCCGCACCTGGTGAAGCCCTCTTGTAGGACACTCTCTCCTCCACAGCCCAGTAAGTGTGACCACTCCCCAAGTGAAAGCCTGCGAATCCTCTTCTACCCATGGAGATGATGTGTGCACAGGAGTGGTCCATCCGTTTTCCCTTCCCTCAACCCCAGGCTAGCAGGGGCCAGATATAGAGGCAGAGAAGGAGGACAAGTAGAGGGAAAAGGTTAACATTGCTCAGCCCCCTGCCCCCAAATAGCCCACCTATAGCAGACCCAGCCAGGGAGGGGGGAGCTGCAACTTAAGGGAGAAGCCTTGATTATTATACTAATTTCTAAACTGGGGCAGAGTTCAATAACTTAACATGACCCAAAGCACTTATTACCTCAAAGTGATCAGAAAGTCATAAGACTGAGTGAGAATTTGTGCAGGAGCAGAAGAGCAAATTTCCCAGCTGAATGAATTTGAAAAGGGAACAGAAGACAAAATAAAGTCACTTTGTGATTATAGCCCTTGAGTCCTGTGTGTACCGCATCCCACTTCATAGAGGCCAATGTGATCTGAGCTCTACTTCTGGACCTTTGTCTTAATAGTTCACTGCACAGATTGCCTACCCTGCCCCCTTGCCTTGATGGAGTTCTAGCCTTCCATTAAAGCCAGTCTTTTCCACAGGTGACTGGCAACCAGTGGCTAGGACTTTTTCCCACCAGTCCCCCAAACTCACAGCACAGTTCCAGACCCAGAATAAACCTGTTATGAGCTGAATTAGGTACTCTCCAAACTCATAGGTTGAAGTCCTAATCTATCATACTTCAGAATGCACCTGTATTTGGAGATGGGATCTTTAAACAGGTAATTAAGCTAAAATGAAGCCATTAGTGAGGGTCCTAATCCAATAAAACTTGTGTTCTTGTCTGTTTCATTTTTTTAAGACTGGTGTTATTCTAAGAAGAGGAAATCAGGACACAGACACATACTTGAAGACCGTGTAAGGACACAGGGAGAAGATGGGCACCTGTAAGCCAAGGAGAGAGGTCACCAACGAAACCTGGCCTGCCAACACCTTGATCTCAGATTTCTAGACTCTAGAACTTTCTATTGTTTAAACCACCCGGTCTGTAGTACTTTGCTTTGGCAGCCCTAGTGGGCCAATAGGCACCCCCCCATCAATATTCGCTGAATTGTTTCTGAATAATACAAATTTGAAATATCATTTTTAATGTCTTCCTTACACTTCATTATATGGACGGTTCATGTTTTATTTAACCAGCTCCTATTGTTGAACTTTTGATTGCTTTCAGATGTTCTCTACCGTAAAGAATGCCTCTACCAACACTATTGTTCAAAGAGCTTTTGGTGTTCTGTTGAATTATTTCCTTAAGCATAAATTTTCGTGAGCAGGATTACTTGTCAAAAACACGAACATGTTTATGGCTCTTAAGGACCGCACCAATTTGGAACAATATCAGCATTGAATGACTGTACCCGTTTCCTGAAATTCTTACCAGACTGGAATTTATCAACTTCAAGTCACTGAATTCTGAGCCAGGGATGCTGCTTTTTTTTCACCTCTTAGCTCTTGCTGCTATACTTAAGGGCCCTCCCATGCCCATTACCAACCCAATCTACCTGCCCAAGTTCTTGTACATTTCTAACTCCCGATGAAAGTTCTCTTTCTCCAGGAACCTGTCCTGGTTTATCTTGCATGGCTCTGATCTTTCCTTAGCTTTTTCTCACCTGCTAACCTCTTTGAACTCTCTGCCAGGTTGTTAGGTAATTGTGTGCAGAGTAGTGGGGGGTGAGAAGCCCTAAGAGGAACATTCTGGAATTCCTGTTGATAAGGGCACCTTAGGCTGAAATGTGGAGATAAGTGAAAGAAATGTGATCGGATTGTACCTAAGCTGGTCAAGCAAGTCACGGTGGCGGCAGAGGTTTTCCAAGCATGCTGGGGGAGGGGCTCGGGAAGGTGATGGGAGCAGGTGGCTCCAAACGACCAGCGTGAAGGGTGCCAATGAGGAGTAATGATGACTGGAGTCCTGCCAGGTAGGCAGGGATCAGATGGCAAAGGGTTTTGTACCATGTAATGAATTCAGACTTCTCTAGAAAGAGAGGAAGCACTGAAGGATTCAAAGCAGGTGAGCAATTTGATCAGATTTGGCTTTTGTATACCGAGCAGCCATGAGGAGGATGAGTTAGCAAGGGGAGATGCTACAAGCAAGGAAGTCTGTGAGAAGATTGCTTGTTTTGTATTCCTTCAAGGGAGAGATGCTCAGGGCCTGAATTAAGCGTCCTCAGTGTTAACATGTCTACTTGTTTGGTCTCTTCAATGACTGTGGTGTATGGGACTCCTGCGGGAGAGAGGACTTTTGAGCAGTAGCTGTTTTGTCTTCCTTGCGTCTCCCTCGAGATTGTAGCACCATGCTCAGCTCACCCAAACATTTATCAGTTGTCTGAGTGTAGAGAGTATCCGGGGGAGAAGGAGCCACTATTCTTCTATCATCAGGAGCTTCCATTCTGTATGAGAGATCTGGAAACCATAGAGTACCTTCATTCAAAAGGACCTGAGAGATCATCTAGTCATACCCCCTCATTTCACAAACGGAGAAAATTGAAGCTCAGAGGAAGTGACCTAAGACTGTAATCCAGATCTCCTGGCTCCTGGTCAAGGACATAAGCCACCTCCAGAATTTTTCATCGAGGGTGCATGGTCCCTGCTCTTAGGAAACTTCCAGGCAGGTATAGAAGGCCTCAGAGGCAGCTGGTAGTGAGGGTGAGATGCTGGGCACAGGTGCAGGGTGCAGACATCAATACTCCATTATGGACAGACACGGGACAACTGTACAGAGTATGTGGGTGAGGGGTGAGCAGTGATGGAACACCTAATGTGAGCCAGGCACTATCACTGTGGCCTTCACCAAATGTACGTGCCATGTATGAGCTGATAAGCTTCTCCATTCCCGTGCAGAAGATGAAAAACTGCCGCTCAGGCTGATAAGAGTCAGAGAACCCTGGCTTAATCCCGGTGTGGCCATATCCCAAGGCATACTGTCACCAGGGCACCAAGTTACCCCCACTGAAGAGGTGCAGGGCTGGGGACAGTGGGACTGGGTTGTGGTGGCAGAAGGAACATGGGACTGGGAAGTACAGGCCTGACTTTATATCTCAGGTCTATCCCTGCCATGCAGTAACCATGGGATTTCAGGAAATTATTAAATCCTCCTCAGGCTCAATCTTCCATAAAATGAAGTTAAATCTGCTCCCCACCTACCTTACAGGTTGAGAGTCTTAACCAAGATAACATATCAGGAATCTGTAAACTGTAAAGAAAGCTTTGTGTCAGTGAGAGGGAGCTCGAGAGTCGATATCTTCTGAATCAATATCTTCCAACAGCATTGGAAGGACGGGGGTACCAGTCACATTGTGGGGAGCCGAGGCTGAGGGCTTTGACATGGGGCCAGGACCTGTGTGTCTGGGCTCCATTTTTCATGCTGTTAAATACCCTATAAGCTTAAGCTTTTGTCAAATGACCAAACTCCACGGGAACATTTGCTACTCATGGCCTGTAACAAGCATCTGAAGCCAGCTGGCTTCTCCATTGTACAGAGAGATCACCACTGCCTGTGTCTGGCTCAGTAATCTCAGTGCTCCCAAAAGGAAGGAAAGCCACCACATGGGCTAACAGTGGACAGTTTGGGAGTCTGGAAGTGGATTCTTACTCTGTCTCTTGCTAGCCACATGATCTGGGAAGTCACCTTACCCCCCTGAGCTCTACTTTGCTCATTTGTAAAATGGTAGACCCCTAGAAGCTCTCTCATTCGATGGCATTGGGACTAGTAGTAATTAAGTTATCATAAGTAGTCAGTATAAACAAGAAAGCATAAATATATATATATGTACATGTATATATTTAGCTATTTATTTTCAAGGAACTGTATAGGTCTTTTTTTAAAGTTTATTTATTTTGACAGAGAGAGAGAGACAGTCAGAGAGAGAGGGAGAGAGAGAATCCCAAGCAGGCTCCATGCCACCAGTAGAGCCCAACGTGGGGCTTGATCTCATAAACAGTAAAATAATAACCTAGGCTGAAATCAAGAGTCAGCCACTTAACCAACCAAGCCACCCAGACACCTCCCTCCCATTTTTAAAAAAAAATAGGTCAATCTTTTGATGTAAGACCAGGCCTTTGCTGATTGGATTCCGAGATAATTTTCTTGCATGAACCATGCTAGTAATGCCTAATCAGTGTTTACCTCAAAATGGAGTGAGAATTCAAAGACTCCTAAAAAGAAATATGACTATAAAATTATTTAAGATGTTTATCACTTTATTCCTATGATTTTACCATTGTCTCCCCCACACCTAATTTAATGGCAAGTTTTGAGGGACTCACTTTTACAAGTATTTCCAAAGTCTTTAACCCAGTTGCATTAGTTAAGGAAACACTATTGGCTCTAACAGTCAAACCCAGAAATGTATAATGGTTCAAGAGCAATAGAAGTTTATTTCTTATTTGCATAAAAACCAAACAGTTGTTCCTGACTGGTGAATGGCTCTCCTCCAAGCATGATTCAGGAATGCAAGCTCCTTCACTTTGAGCTCTGCAAACTTCAGCACCTGGCTTGTTTTGGGAATGAATCAAGTGAGAAGCAGGGGAAAGGATGATGAAGGCACACCTACTCCTTAACTACCTCTGCCTACAAGTGATGAGTATCACCTGGCTCACATTCCATTGGTGAGAAGTAGAAATATGGCCCCATCCAATGCAAAGGGGTCTGGGAAATGTAGTCCAGCTTTTACCCAGGAATCAGAGGAGACAGGATTGTAAGGGCTAGGAGACCTCTGCCATATCTACTACCATAGAAGCAATTCCTTCCTACTTTGCACTCACATTCTGACTTTTTTGTCAATGCCAAGACTGAGAAATTCTGATTTATGTAATATGTGACTAAATGACATAATTACAATAAGAAAATTACAAGCATCAGTAACAAAAGCAATTTGGTAAGCACAGCTCTATTGATAAAGCAGAAGCATAAAGCATTGTCGACAGTGGCCAGCCTTGAGCATTTTATGTTCCATGCATATCACTCATTATGTTTTATGGAGGAAACAGACAACAACAGTTAATTGGGTTAGCGAATTAATTTAGTGCAAGTCTACTAAGAGACTTTCTACTGTTCCTATTTCATAGGGTTGTTGGGAATATTAATGACATAATCCATGTAGGATGCTTTAGATCACCTTCTATCAGTAGTGAACCTCCGGGAGACTGACATTCTGGGCTGGATAATCTTTTGTTGTGGGAGCCTGTCCTGTGCATTGTAGTCTGTTTGGCAGTATCTCTGGATGCCAGTAACAGCTTTCTGGTTGTGACAACTAAAAATGTCCCCAATGTGGCCAAATGTCTCTTGTGGAGTGAAGTCACCCATGAGTGTGACTCTCTGCTTTTTATGGTGCCAGGCACTTAGCAGTAACTGATTATGGTTTGGTTCCCCTCTCTTCTGGATTCCCTCACTTCCATACCTTCCACCCAGGATTCCTCTGCCTCAGCAATGTGACGATGAGTCTGTTAGAGCCATAGCCCTCTTGACTCAAAAATGGGAAAGGAAAGTTAATAATATGCTGAATTCATGGGGCTTTTTACCCAATTTCTGCTCTTACAAGGATGCTAGAAAATAAGATGGCCCTCTGAGAGTTAAAATAGTAAAACTCATACACAGGAATGTGGGAATAAACTGAAATGTTTTCTGGAAGGCATGACTCAAGAATTTGGAAATACCCTAGACTCTAATCAACACAAATTGGGCATAATTTCAGAAAAATAAAATTGTAATTTGTTGAGGGTAAACTTAATCAATTATGCCCTGTTCAAAGAAAGACTGTGTGACAGAAATAGGGAATGATCTAGTTTTGGTTTGGTTCTTTATTCTTATAAACTGCTAAAGGAAACATTCTTGTACCCATCTATTACTTATGACTGTACATGGGCAAGTATTTCTATAAATTCCTAGAAATTGAATTATAATGCAATAGATATTACATATTACCTTCCCCAAACTCAGTATTTATTTACATTTCCATTCCCACCAATGATATATATAATCACTCATTTTTCAAAACCATTAATTATAAATCATTTTTCTTTTTAACTTTAGTGAGTGTAATGAATAGAAAATAGTAAGTCAGTCTTATTTTAGTTTGCTGGTGAGATGAGTTTTGAAGTTATTTGTATGCTCTCTCTTTTTTATTAAGTAGGATTCATACTCAGCACAGACCCCAATGTGGGATTTGAACTCACCACCCTGAGATCAAGATCCAAGCTGCGTTTAAGAGACAGGTGCTTGAGGTGCCTGGGTGCCTTAGTTGGTTAAGCATCCAACTCTTGATTTCTGCTCAGGTCATGATCTCATAGTTCATGAGATGAAGCCCCACATCTGGCTCAGTGCTGACAATGCAGAGGCTGCTTGGTATTCTTTCTCTCCCTCTCTCTCTCTGTCCCTCCCACACATGCTCTCTCTCTCAAAATAAATAAATAAACTTGAAAAAAAAAAAGAGTTGAATGCTTAGCTGACTGAGCCACCCAGGTGCCCCTAAGTTGTTTGTATTCTTTTATAAATTACCTTTTTAAATAATTAGACTCCTTTTCTTAATAATTTATAGAAACTTTTTACATATAATGGATGGTAATGTATTCTCTGCTTTATATGCTACAAATATTTTTTCCCAGTCTGCTTCTTGTCTTTAGGTTTTGTGTATGATGTCCCAGTAAAAGAATACATTTTACAGTGGAATGCATCATAACATTTGTTTACAGGGTATGCAGTGGAAAGCTCACTGGAGGGGCCCAGTTTCCCTCCTTTTCAATTATATACATTTACTCATTTCCAGTTATCAGGATCCCTCTCTTTTTTTAATCAAGGCACTGACTTGAGCCACAGAAAGGGTATGGCAGAGAATTCAACTGTAGCAATATTGGCAAAGTAAATTAATAATTTCTTGATATGGCCCCTAGCAGCTCAGAGCTCTCGATACAGGCACAAAGGAAAGGACATCCCATAAAAAGGGTTAAGTACATAATTGTCCCATGTGGTTTTGGCTGGACAACCTAGACAGAAGTTTGTCTCTCTCTTGCTATACTCTATGCATGACTGCAAGAAAGACCCAGCAAATCCGTTAGTCCAGTATTTGCAGCTATGAGTCCTCCAAAGCTTTGACCTCAAGGATCCAGACCACATCTAGGTCCCAAAACGAGGAGAGTGACAGTACTTAAGGGCTACTGGTCACCTGTCCTGGAAGGAAGGGATGTTCACACCCGCATTGCACTTCAGCATGAACCCATATCCCCCTCAATTCCCCAGCCATTCTGTGTTTTCTTTGTCAGTCCACTGATTACAAACCCTATTCCTATGGTATCCAATGTCCTAGTAAAGCAAAGATCCCCAGATGTGGTGCCAGGAATGGTGCCAGTGTGCTTGTCCTATGGTCTAAGAGTATGCCATACAGGTATTCATGTTTTCTGTCTGCAGTAAAGTTTTAGAAGCACTAGGTAAAAATTCATTTGATTGTAAGAAGTAAAATTTGCTCAGACTTGGCAAAAAAAGAGGAATTTATTGAAAGACTCCGGAGGCGTTTCATAAAACCAAGGAAACAAAACAGGAAACACAAGTGGGCCTCAGAGAGGATGGGAACTGGCAACTTCTCTCTTTCTCCCGATCCTAATAGACCTTTTCTGTTCCACTTGCTTATTAAGCCAAACACAGCTACCTCAGACCTGAATTTACATAACTTCTCACTTCCAGAACGTTTAGCATCTTGAAGTCCTCTATTTCAAAATCTTGAGGGAAACAGTGTAATGAACATAGCATGAGTCAGGTGCCATTCTGCCCATGCCTTGTCCAAAATTCAATGGCGAGGGTCAGGGAGGTTTGTACGTCACCAGCTCTGCTTGGAGTGTTAAAAGAAGACACAAATGGTTAGGACAGGTGTGGGCAGAGCAGAAAATCTGACCCATCTGCCTGCCATGCCTGTTTAGGAATCTGCCACATTGAGACTGCCTCCTGGGCCTTTGTGAACTTACCCCAAAGCTCCTTTATGAGGAATCTGGGCAGAGAAGCACTGGCCTTCCAGAAGGACCCTCCCAGGAATGGCCAAGAGATGGCATTCAGTTTATTAAACTCCAGCCATTTTTTTTTTAAAGTAGGCTACAGACCAAGCATGGAGTCCAATGTGGGGCTTGAACTCAGGACCCTGAGATCAAGACCTGAGCCAAGATCAAGAGTCAGACACTTTACCCACCAACCGCATTCTCTCTCTGTCTCTCTCTCTCTCCTTCTAAAAAACTTAAAAATCAAAATTAAAAAAGAGAAAAAGATTCTGGAGTCTGGAAGGCTTTAGTCCCAACCCTGGCTTGGGCACTGACAAGCTGTGGGACATCAGTCAAGACTCAGTTTCTTCATCTGTCACATGGGAGTAATAATATGCCCTCAAAGGATCGCAAGGAATTTTAAGTGAGATAATGTATCTCAAACACTTGGCATGCTAACTGACCCATAGTTGATGATGAAGAATGATAACTATCAAATCTGAAGGTCTGTAGGTCAGTAAGTGACCAGGTTATCCTTCTGAGGAGAAAGGACAAGAAGACCAACCACTGAGAAGCTCCCAGTGGGAATCCAGTCCTAGAGAAGACACAGCCAAGAGGAAGCATCTCCGCACTAACATTTCCACAGGGGAGAGGCTTTTCTCACTATTGTCACAAAAATAAGCATGCAAATGTGATGAGCAAGGAAGAAGCAAAGGCAGTGGATAAGGAACCATGATAAGAACACAAAACCAGAGAAAAACAGAACAAATACAGGAAAGGATCTAAGTCTCTAGAACTTTAGCTCCGAAAGGGGCCTCAGGAATCAGCTGACAAGCCCATTATTAACAGAACCTTCTGATCAGCCTTTTTTCCTACATCCCTTTACATTTCGGCAAAGATAATATTCACTTTGATGTTGCAAAGCCTTAGTTTGCTTTTTGTGTTTCTTCTCTCTATAATTGAATGTTAGGCCATCCTTTTGTTATAGGCAAATTGGGCTGACAAAAAGAGCATTATAAATCGTGAAAATACAAACAAATTCTCCCAGCTCCGAAATTCTCCTTCTACTCAAATGGTTGACATAAATAATGCAGGGGGGTGGAATTCCTCGAGTGCAGGAGGGAACAGAGTTCATTCATCCACTGGCAGAAAGAACCGTCTTCCTGCACAGTGTGGGAGATGGGGCCATGGGCAGCGGGCCGGGGTGCACCGCTGTCTAGGGAAGGTGAGGCACTCACTGGAGCCTCCCTCCAGAGAGCTGGCCACTGGGGCTGAAAGCGGACTCCTCTTTCCTGCTAGTCTTGGGAAGGTGGGGGTGAAGGTCGTGCCCCAGGCGCCCTCCCTCTGGTGTGACCTGAGAACTCTGAACCCCCCCCCCCCCACCACTACTAAATTCCAGTCTTTAGAGAGCCTGGGTAATGGGCCTCCAAGGGCCAGAGCCCACCCAGGCCAGTGACAGCAGGGGTGGTGCCTGAGCACTTGAACTTGAGTTTGTTGCTGGTGCCACCGCCATGGCACGCCTTGCACGGACCCTTCCCTCTGCTTCCCTGTTGACAGGAGCCATCCTGGATATGAACCAGGTGAGCCAGGGCCAACTTGCCAGGGTCTCTTTAGAGAGATCCAACAGGACTAGCTCCTACTCCATTCTCATCTGCCTAGAAGAAAATGGAAGCAACGGTGGAGTCAAGGAAGCTAGCTTTTGAAGTCAGGCTGTTTCAGCAGCCACACTCTGGATCATGAAGGCTTCATTATTCTCCTCCCTAGGCAAAAGCATGCACCCAACTGTGACCTTCAACCATAACCTTCCCCCTACGCAGGCCCGCTGGGAGCTGGGGGAGTCGACACTCTAAGTTTCAAGGCTTAGAATGTACCTGGGGTCAGTGACTTTCCTTTAAGAAGTACAATCCATCAGGGGTTCCTGGGTGGCTCAGCCAGTTGAGTGTCTGACTTCAGTTCAGGTTCGTGGTTCATGGGTTTGAGTCCTGCATCGGGCTCTGTGCTGACAGCTCAGAGCCTGGAACCTGCTTCAGATTCGGTGTCTCCCTCTCTCTGCCCCTCCCCAGTTCACGCTTTGTCGCTCTCTCAAAAATAAAATACAAACATTTTTTTAAATTTTTAAAAAATGAAACCTGTCAAATGTACATTATGCTACTGATCTCCAAGGGCATGGCATCTATTCATTTATTTCAAACACGACTGAGCTCCTACTCCATGCAGGGTGCTGGGCTAGAAGCTGGGGAGGCTGAGATGAGTAAGCCATGGCTCCCACTCACATCTTGGGAAGAGAGACACTCCCAGCTTACTCCAATACAACCAAGTATGGATTTGGTTTCATCTCTGGGGCAAAAAAGAACATAATGGTTCATAGAATCAAAGAACATGTCAAAAATTAAAACATGGCAAAGGCTAGGAGGCCTCAAGAACAGTTGGAACCCAGGACTTGAACACGGTCAGAACTGCCTCCCTTTCTCCTTTCTGCTTCCGCCTGATCATCCAACACATTCTGCCAGTAAACACCAAGTCCTGGCCACGGGCAGGAAATTGTCCTGTCCCTAGGCTTAGTGTGTTCCAAACTCCAATGCCTGAAAACATTTAATTCTTTCTTACTTTCTGTTTGAAAAAATCCTGGGGAGCTGCCTTGACTGATCCATTTTGTTTCAGATGGCTCCTCTCTGGGGAATCATCTGGTAATATGTCCCCACCTAAAGAAGCCATTTACATGTCGGGGTTCAGGGGAGCAGAATAAAGGGGGAGGTGAGTGTCTTTTGACCAACCCCAAAAGGTACGACATCAGTTTCTTCCCTGGTCCCCAAATATTGCATAGGACACATACTAAAAATAGCGCATTTATATTTATATTTATATTTGTACTGACAACAATTTGTATTGACAACCCTATTCTTGAGGCACTTCAAGGAAAAGGGAAGCTGGTCCGGCTGCTGAAAGGTTTGAGAGCAGTACTACTCAGTGGCCCAAGGATGGCTAAAGTTCCAGGTTAGGCTCTATGGCTCTAGCCCTCACAAGTTTACCTGGGCTAACTTCAGCAACAATGAAGAATGTACTGGAAGGCCACTGGGCAAGGCCACCTCTTTGCACAGCTCCAGAGAGAGCATGTGAATGGTGCCGCTGAGGTCGTGCAGTGTCGCTGCTCTGATTGCAAGGGGGCTTCCAGAATGAAAAGGGAGATTTGGGCAACCTCACCTGAGAAGAAGAGGACCTGGGGCCATCCCCGCCCAGCAGCACAGTTTCCTACCTGTGTCCTCCCTGTTGGCTCTAATGCAATTCTTCTCTCACCTCAAGAATGCACATTAAATGTGTGAGAGAGTGACAGCATTGAAGGATAACCTTGAAGTTGTTCTGATTTGTTATGTAAACGCTGGTCAATATTCCGATTAGTAAGAACTCATGACTCAAGACAAGCCAGTCCTAACCGCCATCCATCTTGTTGCTTGAGACACGCCATTGGGTGCCCAGGAGAGACCCTCTAGTTGGGTCTGGGTCCGGTGCCTAATGGGCGGAGAGAGCAGAACTTAATCCCATCAAAGAGGCAGTAGGTACTTCCCTGAAAGGAAAGTGAGATGCTGTGAGCAGAAAGGGGCAGAAGGGATGCTCAGGGAGGCAAAACAAGCAGATGCCTGTTCCGTTGGCATCTGTGTGTTCTGTCCATACTGAAGAGCTGGCACCCTGCTGCCCTTGCCCTCTGGTGCCACAGACCGCGGGCGGGCAGGCTAGCCAGCCGCAGACCTGGCCAATCACGAAGCAGTCTCTCCTGATGGTTCTCCACAGCACCGTCCTGAGAACCAGGTCCGCGGTCAGGTGCGAGGGCGAAGAAAGAGATGTGTTACTAACGGGGCGCTCAAAACACTTTTGGAGCAATTTGCCTTTTGAAAAATCAATCAGAGTAAATTCAAGACTAAGTCCTCTGTCATGTCGCTCTGACCCCCTACGTCGCAATGGGCATTTGGCTCAGCGGGGGGTGGCAGTGGTGGTAAGAAACAGAACACAGACCACTGCGAGCAACCTGCTGCCATCAAGAAGCTATTGCCACTCCTCCTCCACATGGAGAAGCATGCTGTGATGCCTCCCTGTGAAATCGGGGCAGGCAGGGCTGTGTCAGCCTGAGTCAGTTTATAGGTGTGGGCCCTTCGTGCGTGCACCATCCAACGCCTGGTATGTGACAGAGACAAATAGGGTCTGGAGGACAGGTACCTGGACTTGTCCCCAGCAACCTGGCCTTGGCTGGGTTGAGGATGCCAAAGAGAGAGGAGACAGATCAGGGTGGTTAGAAAGTCAGGATAACATGCTGCTCACTAAATCATTGGCATGTGGCGGTCAAATTCAATGCCACACAGGAAACACTCAGAACACTGACATGTAGTATCTCCGTAACTCCAGGTAGCATTATTTATAATGCGAGTTAAGATACAAGTTCAGCTGCTGTAACAAAAGTTACAATAATCATGGCTTAACCAAGAGGAAGGTATCTTTCTCTCTCATTAGGGTCCTCAGATAAGCAGTTCAAGACTCCATTTGGCAGTTTTCCAGTGCAGAAGACCCAGACTCGTGCTATCTTGTCACTCAGCCCTCCTCGACATGTGGCTTCTGTCTCGAGGTCTGGGATGACTGCTCCAGCTCCTGCCATTACATCTGTGTTCTGAGCAGAGAAAAGGGACGTGGAGCCTTCCCCATCAGGGTACTGCCCAGAATTGGCCCGCATCCCTTCCATTCCCGCCCCACTGGCTGGAATTTCACCGCAACGCTGAAACTCGCTGTAAGGGAAGCTGGGAGGTAGAAGCTCGCTGCCCCATTGAAATTCTGAGTTTTATCACTAAAGGAGGAAGATGTATGTTTGGGGGCCCTCATCATGCCCTGCTGTTTCCTGCACGCATGGCCATAACTTTCTCTCAGATCTCTCAAAGTAACACAGAAATGTGGGGAAGCTTGGGGCCCGGGAACAGGGGACAGTGTTGTGCTGGGGTGGGGGTGGGGGTCTAACACCCCCCTCCACACTCACACACACACCATGCTCTTCTTTCCTCAGCCGTTGCCCCCTGAGCTTTCACATTCACCTGCTTTCCCTCCCACCCCACCTTCTGTGGTCCCTCAGGTCAGGGGACTCCTATGGGTCTCCTCATTTCTATTCGCAGCCGGTGCTCCCTTCCAGGCCACACCCCGGGCCCTCCCACACCGCCGGAGACTCCGAAACTCAGAATGGCAACTCAGACTTTCCTGAGTGGTGATATCACCACTGCCCTTTGGAAAGAGCCTGTCTCCTGCAGTTACTGGGACACGAAGACTGGACTCCAAGCACCCCAGGGAGCCCCTCTCAGATCCAGGGCCCTCCTCCTCATGGCTGCACACACTTCTTCCTCTGCCTCCCTCCTCCCAGGAGGAGGGGGCGGTGGGCTTGGCTCAGTGTCTTCTAAGAGACAACTGGCCTGACTGAGGACAAGTCCCTTCCCTACCGGTGGGGCCCAAAGGGGACAGCAACCACTTCACTGGCACACGTTTCCCTTCCATGGCCATGGCCATGGCCCCCAACCTCCCTGGCTTTTCAGCGTCCTCTAGCAAATCCCCCCTGACCCCTGATGCGACTTCCCGCCTGCTCAAACATACCCCCACCTTTCTGGCAGGACCGGGGAGGCCCTTCAACCTCCCTTCCCGAGCCACGACTTCCTGATGACCCTCTGAGAGAGGAAAGCCAGCTAACAACCCCTGTTCTGCTTTGATGAGCTGACCCTGCTTTTTCCAGTCACAAGGGCAGTGTGAGGCCGATTTTTCCATCGGGGAGAAGGGCGGGAGTAAGGGCNAGACACTACACGGTCAGTCTGCCTCCCGCCTTCTTTGGTTTGAATTAATGGGTGCCTTGAGCTAGAGCAGATGCGGCCGGTTCTGAGAGCTCAGGGGGAGAGAGAGAGAGGGAGAACACATTTCTTTTTAATGGGAAACAGATTTGAGAGGGGAAAAAATGAGAATTACAGAGGAATGAAACCCCAGAAATCCCAACAGAGCAGCTGGACGCCTGCCCAGCGCAGCCTCCCACGACAAGCCTGCCCAGCATCTCTCACAGGTCCCCTCCGGCCAGCCACAGGGTCGCACCTCCGTGTGCACAGCCCCGTCGCTGGCTGTTTTTCGTTCCATCCTCCTGCCGGCCCTGCGAGGCTGGCTGACAGGAATCACTAGCCCACTAGGTCAGGGAGCTTCCTAACACTCTGAGAGATTAGGGGATGGCTCAAGGTCAGCAGCAGAAGGGAGGAGGCGCCCTGGGCTGAGATGTACCTGCGGGTGAGGATATCAGCAGGCACCCCCTTC
This sequence comes from Crocuta crocuta, assembly GCF_008692635.1. NCBI lineage: Eukaryota > Metazoa > Chordata > Mammalia > Carnivora > Hyaenidae > Crocuta > Crocuta crocuta. The sequence goes on along the minus strand of NW_027531425.1, from coordinate 2,655,035 downwards.
CCCAGTCTGCAAGGGATTTGCATGGATTTGCTTAAGTTATGCAGCAGTACAGACTCTGCCTATATTTAGATGTCATGAAATAACTTTCTCCTTTTTAAAACCGAAATGGGGGCTATTTTAAGGCAGCCAAAGGTTACCTATTCGTGTACCATACATCAAAGCTGTATGGAGAATTACGTAGTTTCACAAATGATCCTACAACCACATGGGAGCCCAGAGAAGATTCTTTTTTGTTGGCCACTGCTGGTGGAGAGAGCACCCCACCTCACTTTAGAAGATAAGCTGGCCCCTCTCCCCCAAGCAATTAAACCCTGGAGCTGTTGTAGTTGCTGTTAAGAGAAGCGATCACTCCGATCTAGAGATCAAGGAACTCATGGGAACAAATGCCAGTCGGGACTTGTCTGCAAGAAATGTAATGGCTCCTCTTTCTCCTTCCTAGTCCATTGGCAACGGCTTTCATGGCATCTGCAGGTGAGGGCCTACTGGGTGCCAGGGTTGCCAACATGAGTAAGACCTCAGCCTTGGCCTCAGCGTTCTCAAAACAGATGGAGAAAGTGATCATATCACTATAAAATGAAACCTGAGAAGAGACAAAATTATGTACAGGCACGTTGGGCACACCTAGGAGGAGCACTCGGCCCAGGGAGAGGTGGAAGTTGAGGGAAGATTCCAGAAGGGAAGAAACAAAACACTGATCAGAGTCTGAAAGCCTGAGTAAGAGTTGAGGGAGGGGGCTCCGAGTAGGGAGGGTGTGGTAACAGGTGTGGGGTGTGCCGGTGGAGGGAACAGACAGGACGGCCTGGAGGCTTGACATCATAGCCAGTCAGGGAAGTCTCCAGCTGAAGGGGGCCTCCGTGTCTGCTAAGGGTTTGCCCGTTATCCTGTGGCCAATGGAGGTTTTAAGGTGAAGAGTAATTTGATCACCTTGAACATGAATGTTCCTGGCAGTGCCCTGGGGCTGGCAGGCTGCAGGGAGGGAGGCCGGTGAGGAGGTTGAGGCAAACACCCAGCAAGGCGATGAAGGTCTGAGCAAGGGCCCAGTCCGTAGGGGTGAGGAGGAGAGAGCAGGTCTGAGAAAGATCTAGAAGGTTAATCAGTAGCACCTGGTGAGTGGGTAGGTAAGGGGGGAAAATAAGGAGGAGGAAAAAGGGATATGATGGGGGCCAGACAGACCTTGCTCTCCTGGCTGGTTGGAGAGATCTGGAAGCCAGAGAGGATGTTGCTGTCAGGCAGATGGAAAAGGGCAGATTTTTGTTGTTGTTTTTGTTCTTAACGGCCAAATGGAGCTGTTAGATGACCCCTCAGGCTGCGGAGCCTACTCTGATTGGAGACTCTGTAAATCCAGCTGCTTTCAAGCTCCGGCAACATCCTTCAGCCTCTTGAGGATTTAATTCAATTCAACAAATGTTTATTGAACAGCTAGTCCTCATAAGGGAAAGGGGAAGAGATGAGATCTAACAATTATTGAGTACTTAAACTGTGTTAGCAGAGTGTTAAGTGCATTTACATGTAATCTCATCTCCAGTCACAGTCCCCTCAGCCCTGAGAGTCAGGGTCATTTACCTGCAAGGCCCTGAGAGGTCGAGTAATTTGTCCAAGTTTAGGTGGCAAGTAAGGGGTGATACCTGGATGCAAATCCAGTAAGTCTTGCTCCATCTCTGAGACCCGTTGTTCCTCAGTGAACCCAGGAGGCTGCAGTGACTGATACACAAACTATTTTAAGCAAAAAAGGGAATTCACTAGCTTCTTTAACTAAAAAAGCACATGAGTCAGCTGGCTCCAGGCGCAGTTAGATCCAGGAGCTCAAATGATGCTGTCAACTCTCTCTTATTCATACTTACAAATGAATAAATCCGTCTCTCTCCCATTTATGTTCATCCTGGCTCATATATAAGGCAGCATGATAGCTGGGGGCTCCCACAGCCTGAGTTCAAATCCTGGCTCTGCCACCGAACTAGCTGGGTGACTTTAAACACATTGCTTAGCTTCTCAGTGCCCTTGTTTCCTCATCCTATAAAACAGATAAAATAATAGCATCTGCCTCGTCAGTTCTTGCGAGGAGTAAATGCGCTTATCTATACAACGCACTTGGGATAGGGTCTGGCACAAAGTCGGATCCCAATGCACCAGTCTTTATGGTTTCTGTCTCTGCTTCTTTTGAGACAGGCTTATTCTCTCTGGTTGCAAAGAGTTTCCTCCATGTGACCCAAAAAGATGACCACAGAAACCCCAATTTGCAGCATACTCTTGGTTTCCAGTCTCAGAAGAAGAAGGCTTTCTCTGTGTGCGCATGTAGCAAATCTCAAGGCCAACTATGACTGGTTCTGCTCAGGTCATGTGCCATCTCTGAGGCGAGAGATGGAGTATTTTCATTGGCCAGACTGTGTCTGACTGACTTTGCATCATGCTAGACACCATGATTAACAGCCCCACTTGGGTCATCCAAGAGGTAGGAAGAGTATTTAAAAGATGGATGCTGTGAGGCGCCTTGGTGGCTCAGTTGGTTGAGCATCCAACTCTTGATTTGGGCTCAGGTCATGATCCTGGCTCATGACTCCAGGGTTGTGGGATCGAGCCCTCGGTCAGGATCCACGTTGGGAGTGGAGCCTGCTTGAGATTCTCTCTCTCCCACTACCCCTCCCCTGCTTGCTCACTCTCTCTCTCTCTCTCTGTCTCTCACAAAATTTAAAAAAAGATTTTAAAAATAAAAGAAAAAAGATGGACTCTGTGAAGACAAAAGAATGTATGTCCAGTGCTCTGGTCTGAGTGATATTGAAAATGTGTGATGAGAAGATGGATAAGGCACAGCCTCCTCTCCATGAGAATTTACGGCAAAGTAGAGAAGATGAGGCAAAGGCACATACAACACCACCAGAAGGCAGATGTTATGGATTGAGTGCTGCTGTCCCCCCAAACCCATGTGTTGAGATCTTTACCCACAATGTGATGATACTAGAACATGGGCATTTGGGAGGCAGTGCCCTCATGAATGAGACTGTTCCCTTAAAGAAGAGGCACAAGAATACTCCCTTGCCCCTTTCTGCCATGTGAGTTTATGGCTGGAACCCACCATCTATGAACCAGGATGCAGGATCTTACCAGACACCAAATCTGCTGTCACTTTGACTTTGCACTCCCCATTCTGCAGGCCTGTGAGAAATAAATGTTTGTTGTTTAAGCCACCCAGGTGATGGAATTTTTTGTTATACCAGCCTGAATGGATAGAGACAGTTACGACAAATGCCATAAGAGAAGGACAACTGAGATTCTCTACAATTTTTAGGAAAGAAGATATCATATCTTGCTTAGTGAATCAGCACAAGTCTTATAAAGAGGGTCACGACTGAGCTGAACTGTGAAGTATGGGTGGGATGTTGGTTCATGGGGATGGTGCGCATTCAATGCGAATAATTATGTTGGGGAAGAGGACCACCTAATTTGACAGTGGAGGGTGTGATAAAAAGTGATCTTGAGAGGTAAGGCTGGAAAGCTGAGCTAGCAAGAGCACACAAAAAAGTGGGCCAAGGCCAAGAATCATTAGATCAGGGGGCTAGAAAAGAAACAGCTCTCCATGGATATTGAATTACTGAGAATGAGGGTAGGGTATTCATAGTGTGAGTCAGATGCTGAGGTCATTTAGAAAGTCTGGAGTTATGAGCACCATCAGCCAGAATGGGGAAAAGCCAGGATAAGCAGATGGCCAGATGGCAAAGATTTTTAAAGAAAAATCTTAATTCTTGATCCCCAATACCCTTCAGGGACTTCTGTGTGACTCGCGTAAACTCTTGTTAATCCAAGAGAAGTTGGCTTTCTAGAAGTAATTTTATATCCATGATAAGTATGCAATCATTCATTCATTCACTCATTCACTCATGCACTTAACATTTGTTGGGCATTGTTCTGGGCTCCAAGGACACAAATGAATAAGACTTGGTCCCTGACCTCAAGAAACTCACCGCTTGGTGCAAGCGACTTCTTTTTCATACTTGCCAGTTGCACACTGTATCCTGATGATCTGTTATGTAGTTGGCTCCCCACTGGACTGGACATTCCAGTCAATAAATGTTTACTGACTGATTAATTGTACCTACCCTCAGCCTCCACTTGCACTGAGAGACTTTAATGAAATAATTTAATTTCAATTATGTACTGTTTTGTGCAGAGTCTGGAAGTTGTAATAGGAAGTGAGGAGGAAGCTGAGCCCTCTTCATGAGAGAAGCAGCCACTGTCTACAGAAAGTGCCAAGAAAGATCTGGTTCTATCAGAGGAAGAGTTGAAGAAAGGGAGGGGAAGGATGACCCAAGATGAAGTTAACAATAGAAGAGGATCCAAATGGCCCTGTGAAAGGGCCAGCAGAGGGCCTGAGGTGGGGCACAGGGGAAGGGGGGTATACACTGGAGGGTGGTAATGACCTTGCAGGGAGCTTGGACACAGAGATCAAAGTGAGGGGTTTGAGCTCCAGGCAGATGACTGAAAGTTAGGAACAGGTAATGGGGGGTGGAAGGCAAAGAGCTGAGTGGAGAATTTTATTGTAACATGTATGGGAGAATAAAGATGACCAGGAAGTCTTTGACACCCTACCCCTGAGGAAGTGGGGTCTCTTGCTACTCCCCTCGCATCTGGGCTGCCTTGTGACTACATTGGCCAATGGAATACAGCACAAGTGACGTTATATCGGTTCCAGGCCCAGCCTTTAAGGAGACTGGGGACTTCCTCCTATGTCTCCTGGAGCCCCGAGCAGGCCTATCTTCAATCCTGATCACCCATAGCTTGGCACCACTGAGATCCCAGCATGTCTCAGTTGAGCCCCAATAGGTTACCATAGACCCCAGTGCTGGTGTCCTCCCTGGCCAACCCCATTTCTCAGAGCTGCTGACCTTTTCTGCCAGGGTAGGGTTCACTTCCAAAACTCCTCCCAGGAGTGGTTCTCTTGCATCCTCACTGGGAACCCATCCACTTGCCACAGATATCCCATTTGGCTTTTCTTAGGGTAGCCCGAATCCACACTGTTTTTGTCCCCTACCACCTTAACCCCTCCGTGAACAGGTATCTCCAGACAGGCTCTGGCAGGATCCCCAGATCAGGCCTGGCGCCCATTTCTGAGGTGACAATGAGCTACACGTTGGCCCAGTTTCTCTTGTCTTCTAACCTGGTTGCACAGAAGTGGTGCATTGCGTGAATTCCAGTGAATTCCAGTTGTTCCCCAGACTATGCCTTTAACCTTCCTTTGACCCCTCACTTCTCTTTCTCTGTTGATTCATATTCTGGCTTTTCCCAAGAGAGCCCTAATCCCTCTGTGGGACCCTATGTCTTCAGTGATGAATATTCTAGAAATGGGTAAAGCCAAACAGCATGATGTCAAGCCAAAAGGGGAAGAAAAATGCTCCCCACCACCACCCTCCCCAGCCATGTGCCCAGCCCAGTCTTCTTCTTGGCTCACCTTCGCCTCCAGCCATTTTCTCAAACAGGAGATGGACAGATAACACTCATCATCAACAGCTCATCACTTCCTTGAGTGTAGACTTGGAGTAGGGGTCACTAAACACCTCCCCCACATGGTACATTTACGAGAACTAAGGCTCAGAGGAGAAATGCACCCTGTCCAAAGTCAGAAAACTGGTCACCTTGCACTCAAACCTCCTAACTCCCAATCTGGTTCACTCAGAACTATGCTATCTTCCCGTGTCTGACAAAGTCATGCATTATATCAAAGGAAGACCCATGGTGATATTAAGGAGAAAGAGTTTACAGAGGGTCAGATTCTGAACTTGGTTGAGGTAAATGAAACACAGCCAAGCTTACTCGCAAGAAGTTAACATCCCAGTGGGAAAGCATGTTAAGTCAATGTATTAAAAAATGTTTTCTTGGGGCACCTGGATGGCTCAGTCAGTTACGTGTCTGACTTTGGCTCAGGTCATGGATCTCACAGTCTGTGAGTTCAAGCCCTGCACGGGCTCTGTGCTGACAGCTCAGAGCCCAGAGCCTGCTTCAGATTCTGTGTCTCCCTCTCTCTCTCTGCCCCTCCCCCACTCATGCTCTGTCTCTCTCAGAAACAAATAAACATTTTAAAAAATGTTTTTTTAAGCACCAACTATGTAGAAGATGTATATTCTGTGAAGAACATGAAAATTAGTGAAACATAGTCCCTGACCTCAAGAGCTTATGATCTAGCAGGAGAAGTAAAACATGCACGCATGAAGCCGCAAGTAGTAATGAAAAACCAGAACATAGTGAGGAGCGTGGGTTACAGGGAGTAATGCCAGGAGAGGTCATATCCATACATCTTATGGCCCAGACTCCCTGTTCTGGAGGAACAGTCCACAGGTGGATGAGAGGGCTTTTCCAAGATGCTTTTTTGTGGTCCTGCCTCTAGTAGTGCCTGGGAGCTAGAAGCAGCCTGGAAGTGGACAGTAAATGTAGCATGGGCATATGTGTGATACTGTGCTGTCAAAAGCCCACTTAACAACTCCAATAACTACCGCAGAATGAACAGTGTGCTGTAGAGCACAGAACCAACTAACACGCAGGCACTCCTATCACGGATCTTTTTTCAAGAATACATGGAGACCTCCATCAGCATTGGAAAGGCAGACTGGAAAGATAGATTTTTTTTTAAATTTTTTAATGTTTTTTATTTATTTCTGAGAGAGAGAGAGGCAGTGTGAGCAGGGGAGAGTCGGAGAGAGAGGGAGACACAGAATCCGAAACGGGGTCCAGGCTCTGAGCTGTCAGCCCAGAGCCCGACGCAAGGCTCCAACCCATGAACCGCAAGATGGTGACCTGAGCCGAAGTCTGACGCTCAACTGACTGAGCCACACAGGTGCCCCTGGAAAGATAGATATTTAATGCACTAGGGTGAGTGTCTGCAGTGAAGAGCTAACAGGAGTAAGGGAAAATAATAAAATAGGAGAAAACACAGGCCTTACACAGACCAATGACTTAAGGAATATGATGGGCTCCGGGGCACCTGGGCGGCATATTCAGTTAAGCATCCGGCTGTGGTTCAGGTCCTCAGACCATGAGTTGGAGCCCCGCCTCAGGCTCTGTGCTGACAGCTCAGAGCCTGGAGCCTGCTTCGGATTCTGGGTCTCCCTCTCTCCCTGCCCTTTCCCTGCTCATGCTCTATCTCTCTCTCTCCCAAAAATAAATAAACATTAAAAAAATTTTTTTAAAGACTATGATTTGTTTTGTGTTATCTAAGAGAAGTACGGGTCCTTCTGTCTGGGGAGAAGGTTGAGCTCCGTTAGGAGATGGACTTTGAACCAATCAATTACCAAACCCACATTTCCAGTGTCTGCAAACTTCTGATTTCGGGGACTCAGCCAGATCTGCTATCCGGCTGCATGGGTGCCCAGGACAAGTCACTGGAAGCCTCTGTTTCTTCATCAGTGAACCTACCCGCTGCCCCAATCCCATGGCTCCTGCTTCCCACCCAGAAAGTCTCCCTCTTTTCACCTCACAGTCCCAAACTTCCTCAGCTTGGCCCTTCAGTAAGGAGAAAAGGAGGCTGGACTTGGGGTTGCCTGTGAACACTTGTTGACTTTGTAATGAGACAACCTTGAGTTCAAATCCAAACTCCTGCCACTAACTGTATGACCTTGGGCAAATAACTTAACCTCTCTGTGCTTCATTTCTCCACTGAAGAAAGTATGCCTGACTATACAGTGGTGTTGTAAGGATTCAATTAACTGAGTATAAAGCACAAAACAATAGTAGTTGGTTGGTTGATTGGTGAAATTCATGGCCCTGGCAGGGACGTACAGCAGCCAGGGCCTGGACCCTCATTCCAGTTTAGACACCGGTCTGTGGTAGAGACCTGGCCCCTCATTCTTCACTTCCTATTTCCAGAACCCTGCTCCAGTCTCCTCAGTTTTCCCTGCTCTCCGGCTCTCTTGAGAGCATGATCTGTTCTTATTATAGGACCCCAAGCCCTATAGCCTTAATGATCGTATAAAGTAAGACCGCGCTGAGAGCAGCCCACCCTGAGATTACAGTATCCCCTTCCCCTTGACCGATGGCCGCCCTCATTCTCTGAAGAAGAAAGCACGACACTGCAGGGCTGGTCCTTTTTCTCCTTAAAATGCCAAAGGGAGCCGAACGCACTGGGGGGCTGGTGTCTAAATTTGACTTTCTTCTGCGGCCCTATTTGATGGGGACTCCAAAGCCATTTGTCACAGTAATGATTGCTGATTCTAGAGCATCATGATGACTGATGGCCGTGCCACCTAGAGCTTATCGTCCTGGCTTTCTCTTTCACTAGAGAGCAGTCGTGCAGAGTGGTGGCAGGTGGGGGTGGTTGAGGGCTTCGAGATGAGAAAAGAGTCACTGTTCAGCTTGTTACCAGCCCTGGGGCGTGAGGGCAGAGAGGAGTGCAAAATAACAGCCAGTGGAGATGGTTGACAGAGAAAATTCGAAATCTGTGCATTTCAGTGCGTTGTTTCGTCTGAATGCCTCTGGCGTATCCTCCCCAGGCGAAAACACCCCCCACTGAAACAGGGAAAGACATGGTAATAAATGTGACCTGAGCATCAGCGGAGCGGTAGATCAGGACGGGGCTGTTCTACATCTCCCTCAAGGACAGGGCAAGAGGAAATACAGCCTAAAGGTAGATTAAGAGAGGCTTAAAAATGATGGTTGTCCAGCTACCAAGAAGCAGTGCAGGAGGCACATTATTTTCCAGGAAAACATCTGGACATCTGTCCCTCTTTTCTGTGAAGGAGAAACATTCCTGTCCACGATGGGGAGGGGCGTTGATAGTTCTTGCTTTGCCAGTTTCTAGGAGGTTCAGGATGACAAGGAGGTGGGGGCTGTTGGGGAGGTTGGGTTAGGTTCTGATGTGCCCCCCAATCACCCGACTCGTGACTCAGTGAGTGGGCTGATGAACGACCCTGGGAGGCCCACTCACCCATTCTCCAGCTCTGGGGCACAGGTGGAGTTAAGAGCTGCTGTGGGCTCAGCCAGAACCCCGGACTGTGACTTTATCAGGAAGTAAGGTCTTTGCAGATGTAATTAGTGAAAGATCTCAAGGTGAAATCATCCTGGACTTAGGGCAGACCCTGTACCCAGTGACTGAGGTCCATATGAGAAAAGAGAAGACATACGGAGGAGAAAGCCATCTGACGATGGAAGCAAAGACTGGGGTGATGCATCTGTAAACTAAGGAAGGCCAAAGAATGCTGGCAACACCGTAAGCCAGGAGAGAGGCACGGCGCCTTCTCCCTCAAAGCCTCGGGAAGGAACCTTGATTTCTGACTCCGGACCTCCAGAACTATGAGGGAATACATTTCTGTTTTCAAACTCCACGTTTGTGGTAAATAGTTTCTTCCGCCCCAGGAAACTAATACAAAGGACTTGGGCAGGGGCACCTGGGTGGCTCAGTCGGTTGAGGGTCCAACTTTGGCTCAGGTCATGGTCTCACAGTTTATGGGTTCGAGCCCTGCATTGGGCTCTGTGCTGACAGCTCAGAGCCTGGAGCCTGTTTCAGATTCTGTGCCTCCCTCTCTCTCTGATCCTCCCCTGCTCATGCTGTCTCTCTCTCTCTCTCAAAAATAAATAAAATATTAAAAAAAAAAAAAAAGAGTTGGGCAGAGGAATTTCAGAGGTGCCCCAAGTGCCCCACACTGCCCTAGAGTACCACCTAGTTTAGTGGCCCTAACTTTAGTGTCTGTAGGGCCTCTGTAGTAGAGCATCTTTAGAACTAAGCTTCTACTGCGTACCCCCCACCATCCCTGCACCCTCATACCCAACCCAGGCACATACAAACTCCAACCAGAGCTGCCCTCTCACTCAGCACCCACTCAGCACGAGCTTCCGGCCAGACCTGGGGATTGCTTGCCCCCTTCTGCCCCACCACATCTGCTCACATCTTCTGGCCTCCGTTTGTCTGGTCGTCCCCAGACTCCCTCCCTCAGAGGCTCAGTGTGAGAGGCGATCGGCCACCATTCTCCTTCTCAACCCAGGATGCCAGTCACAGAAAACACCCAGTGACCTCTCTGGCCTGGGAGAAGCAAGAAGCCCATAGGCAGAAGGTTAAGGGAGGTCAAAAACAGTAGAAACTAAGGTCCCAGCACTCAAAATAGGGACCTCAGAGAACCCCCGAAACATGGCGTCCGTGTGGAGAAGGAACTGTTTTATCCATTGTCCCCAGTTCCTCCCATAAAGATACCTGGGAAAGAGTCCTTCTTTTAAATGGGGGGTCTGTGCGTAGACAGGGGCTGGATGCTGGAATGTCTCTAACGGCAACCCATATGACTACGACCACCTCGGAATAAGTGGACCCCTTGAGTCCTTCTCTCTCCCTCTCTTGTCCCCTGTTCTTTCTTGCAGGACACTTTGCCCTCCTCCTAAGCAGTTCTTAGCCACCCACTGGAACATCTCGCATTTATCACAGTCTCAGAGCTGCTTTGCCCCCTTTCTCAGAGCCGTGGGAGAGTAGCAATTGCAAGACTCAGTCTTCCCTCTTCTTCAGGGTGGGCTTCCAGCTCTGCTGCCTGCCAGGGGAGCCTGAGGGAGGACACGGGCATCCTCTCTTCCCCCAGGCTTGGGCCGGTTGCAGAGATGGGGCCGGGGGCTGGGCCTTGATGCTTTGCTGTGGAGGGAGCTGAGAGCACAGGGGCAGCCAGTGCAGAAGGGCAGAAGGGCGGCCGGACCGTGTCCTAGAACCTTTGATTCCCTGGAGGCAGAAGGCCAAGCAAATCTTGATAAACACATGTTGGGAGGTATGGGCCAGTCAGGCACAGAGGGAGAAGGGAAAGACCAGACTCAGCAAAGGGATCATGGTCATGGCAACCATCTGTTTCATTGCAAATCTGCTTTGTCGTCCCTGCCCACCCCCAAGTGTTTGTCAGACTGTGTGTCCCAGTGCTTGGTTTGGGATCGTGGCTACCAGACACATGGCTGGCTTCCTCCCACCCACAGCTGCTCGGATCCTATGCCAGACTAGAACCCTGGCCTTCGCCACTCCGGGGACCTTCCTCCGCTCCAGCTCCAGGCTGACTCATCAAGGAAAACTGTGAGCACATGGCCCCTCAGCTCTCCTCCTGCCCTCTACCTGCTCCCTGTGCACATCCAACATCTTGACAAAGAAAGGCTGCTCCCTGAGCACAGGGGACTCCCTTGTGCCAAGGGCAGGCTGAGCGGCCACCACTGAAGTTCAATCGCAGGGCTAGGGCTGCATCAGGGCTGTTCGGTTCTGAGAGTGTGTGCAAAAATGTCTTCGGCACCTGCACAGTCCTCAGCTAAAGGAATTCTAGCCCCCAAGACAAGGGACCAGGAGTCAGGGAAGGGGCTAATCAGATCCAGGGGCCTGCACTTCAGGGAAGGCCAGAGGGCTGTCAGGGAATTGCTAGGCATGGGTCTTGCGGAGCCCTGGGGAGCTGGTTGTAGGGCAGGCGCCCCGAGCACATGCACTGGGGAGGGGACTGTGCAGTAGGGAAGACAGTTTTACTAATTACTAATAAACGTCTTTTGTTCTTAATGAACAGACTCAACTTTCCGCCTCCGACTTGGTTCCGTCTCCTGCTTTCTAGGAATAGAGCAGTCCCGAGGCTCAGCGGGTGGGGGGCCGGGAAGACACCCACTCCTCCCTTCCCTGCAGTCCAGGCGGAGAATCTGGAGTCTGGGGTTCTGGTGAGTTCCGGAGGAGGCGGGGATGGGGGTCCTCGAGGCGGCCAGGAAAAGAAGGTGAATGCTGGTGGAAGGTAAGTCGCTTTTGCAGAAAGGGAGAAGCAGGGGGTGCCAGGCTCCCCCCAAAAGGCAGGTTCTGGAGCCCAGCTCTGGCTTCCTTATCTGAGGGGCACCTCTATTCCCTCACGGCTGCCTGCGCTCCCGCCCGCTTTCCCAGGAGAACGCTGGGACCAGCTCAACATTTTATCCTGAGCTATTTTGAGGGGAGAAGAGGGGGGCTGAAGTTGGCGGTGGAGCCAAATCACTCCCTTCTCTCTGGTTCCCACCATCCCCTCCCCCACCCGTGTTTCCAGGTTGCCAAGGAAACCGCATAGCCTATCTGCGGCTTCTGTTTTGTTCCTGTCAAGCCCAGGAAACTTTCTAAGACCTCTTCGGTGGGGGCACTGCCAGCACCCGCGGTGGTGGGCAAGGAGGGGCCGCTCTGCCTCGCCGCCTCCTGCGCGGATGGCCTCCCACACAGCTGTGCACGCACACATGTGCGCACACAAACACACGCTCCCAGGCTCCGGCTGCCCACGCACACGCCCCAGCTCCAACGGCCCGGAGAACCTGCCGGGAGGAGAGAAGATGAAACACAAATGGGGAGAGAATCCTCCTTGCCTGCCTCCCCCACCAGGAGAGCCACATGTGTCTGCATGCTCTTCTCCTGCGCCGCGGGGCAGCCCACCCAATCCAACAGCACCCTATCCCCTTGGTGGGTGCAGAGAGAGTTGACATGTCAGGCTACCTGCAGGCAGAAGGAGGAGGCACCAAGCAGACAAAGGGACGTGCTGGAACGACCCAGAAGCTCCAGAGCAGCGGCAGAGGGGTGTGTGACCTTGAGAAGGTCATTCACCTACCTGCTCAAAGTCACCTCCTGTGAAAGAGGACACAGGCGTCGACCTTTCCAGACATGAACTGGGATCCTGAGAGGGCAGAGGCCAGCCAACAAAACATAGTAAAGGGCCACTGGCTGTGAGGCTGACCATCTTTACGGCTCAAACCCCAGAACTAAGAGGAAGCTCACCATAAGAGAAAGAACTTGCCAGTGATTTGAGCTGTCCTGGCAACACACAGGTTGCTACGCTAAGTGGTGAGTCGTCCATCGCCGGAGGTATTCAGGCAGAGGCCGGGTGCTCACTGACCCGGCTACTGTAAAGAAGACTCCTGCTTTGAGTGAGAGCTTAGGCCAAATGACCTCTGAGGCTCTATTGGCAGGAAGATTCCCAAGTTCATGGCTCCGAGTCTGTGCACGCAACAGGCCCTCTCTGTGTGTGATGGCCCAGGGGCTGAGGGCAGAGGGGCCAGCCCTTCCGTCCACACTCGGCATTCACTGATGCAGCCAGCCTTCTCCTGACCAGCCAAGTGGCCTGCTCATTATTTTTCCTGGAGGGCTTGAGTAGACACCTACTCAGGAAAACCCCAATTGTTGTAGGAAGAGGAATTACAGACACTAGGACAACCAGTTAAGGGTACTGGTTGAAATGAAGGGTTGTGGCTCTTGAGAGCCAGCTAAGAGAGTGGCTTTGTTTTCTCTGAGATCAGGGACTGAGAGAGGTGGTATCTCTGTCTGGGAGAGAAGAGGGTCAATGTCAGGAAAAGAAAGCAAAATAGAGGCAATACTGAAAGCCCCCTGGGATCAGGGGTACTGAAGTGTCACACAATCCAGGCTACTGAAAACAGTGCAGCACCCGTGCCCTGCACAAGGGTACCCCACGGAGCAAGCAAAGTGGGGCTGAAATCCAGTTATGCTCTGCAACCCAAGCAGTACATCCCGTAGGATAGATGCTGCCTGGAGGAGGAGTCATTTTGCTAAATCTCTCCAAGTAGTGGCCCTGCTCTACCCCAGCCCCACAATGATCTCCTGGGATCTTCCTACAGTACAAGTCTCACCATGACCTTCCCTGCTTAAACTTTTCAATACTGTTTTGTGAGAGGAAAAGCAAATTTCTTAGGCTGGTTGACAAGACCATGAACCTCTGTCCCTCCGTCAGGTTTGGCTAACCTGTTTTCTTTACATCCTGCTGTACTCCAGCTACATCACCCCACCTAGCTTGCCCCAAACTCCGCACTCTACCACTCCCAGCTTCCTTGACACATTTCCCAGCATAGATGAGCCAGGGAACTTGGTTGCAAACAAGAGCAACCAGCTCACACTGGCTTAAGCAGATAAGGGATATTCTGGAAAGCGAAATTCTGGCTCAAGAATTGATGGGCAGTTTGGAACAGCAGCTTCCCCCAGACAGGAACCAAGGGAGGCTGGATGGTAGAGAAGGTCAGGGACAGGGGGCATCTGGTTGAGACACTGCTTCTGGTTCTGTCCCTTCCCTGCCTGTATCCCTCTGCCCCCAGACTAGGTATTTACTGCCAGGACTCTAGACCAAGCCACCATGGCTGTGAGGGATTGCCAACTGTCCCTGCCCTTCCTGTCACTCTCCGGAGGTTCAAAGTCCCAAAGACCCCAAGGGGGGCATCAGATTGGTTGAGCTCAAGTTCCTGGGCCCACACTCCCTTTGCCCTCCCTCCGCCCTCCCTCTGCCCATACCTGTGCTGCTGGAAGCACTGGAGATAAAAAAAAATCTGCATGTGAATTAGAAAATGGAGTCCCATCTCCACTGAGATTTATGTGATGGGGAATCCCTCTGAAATGGGAAGGATTTTCAGATACTGGGCAATCACATACATGACAAAGGCCCACCTCACCGCCCCCTCCATCATCCACCCCATCAATTCCCATTCCTTCCTCAAATGTCTCTTCTGTAAAACCTTCCTCCTACCTAAGCAAGCTCGGGTGCCCCTCTGTGTTCCCACAGCACCTGGTACTTATTTTACTGTATTAGAATTCGTTTGCAGGTGTGTCTTCCCCTCCAGACTGTGAGTGCTTTGGCTCTCAGAGCAGGGCACCCTCATCCGTGACCCCTTGTCTGTATCCTCTGTCCCTGCTCTGGTGGGTAGCATTTGTGGGAGCTCAGTGAGTTTATGAGCAAATGACTGAATGAATACGTGTGTCCCTGAGACTCCTCAAAGGGTAGAAGTTCAGCTTACAACCCCTTAGAGGCCTGGCTGAGTGTGATGGGAAAAGGGGGTCCTTACTGCAGAGACAGGGTGCCCAGGAGAGCCCAGGAGCAATCCTAGGTACTTGCCCTTACTCGTATTAGAGACAAAAGCCTGTCAGCAAGTGACCTTCCCCCCTAAAGAGCTGTGAAGGTTCATCCTCCAAAAGAAACGCCAAAGAACAGCCTGGTGGGAGACAACTTCAACTGTAACCAGGTCTTAGTTCCTATAAATCCAGAATCATGTGGGTTGAGATGAAAATGCTTTACAGTCATTAGGCCCCATTGTGAATGTAATTATATAAAGTCCTGTTGCAGATGCCGGGGCCAGGAGTGGGCTGGAACTGCCCTGAATGGCCCCCACAGGGGAGAAGAGTGGGAGAGAAGCATCTGGAAAGGTAGAGAGAACTGAAGGGAGGAAGCAGGAGAGAAGATGAAGGAGGAAAACAGAAGGACCAAAGCCCGGAGACAGGGACAGAGGGGCCCTACATACTGACCAAGGAAGAGGACTTGCCGCAGAAGGAAGCAGAGAGACGCGGCTAAGTCAGGGTGAGTGACTACCTCAGTTGGCAACCACTGATTAGTGCCTACTCTCCGCCAGGCACTGTGCTAAGGCACTAAGGATATAAAGGTATATAACTGTGTATAAAAAATATGTAGGGGCGCCTGGGTGGCTGAGTCAGTTAAGTGCCGGACTTCAGCTCAGGTCATGATCTCACAGTTTGTAGGTTCAAGCCCCGCCTCGGGCTCTGTGCTGACAGCTTGGAACCTGGAGCCTGCTTTGGATTTTGTGTCTCCCTCCCTCTCTGCCCCTCCCCTGCTCATTCTCCCTCTCTCTCTCTCTCTCTCTCAGAAATAAATAAACAATTAAAAAATGTTTTTAACGTGTAAACCTCTTACCTTCCAAGGTTTACAGAACAGTTAAGGAGACAAACACAAAAACCGAGATTTTAAAAGTTGTTTGGTAGATGTATAGATGCATGTATGGAAAAGAATACAAGAACACATTAATGGGGTGCTTCTCCTAGCCTGGGGGGGGCGGTGCCCACTGAGCTGGTTGGTGAAGGATGGGTTTGCCAGGACAAGAAAGGAGAATGTGGGTTCCCGCCAGGGAAACAACTTGAGCAAACACACGGGGACATGGGCCAATGTGGCAGGCCCGGGCATGGAATGAGCTGGGGAGACAGGAGCCACGTGTCCCCTGTTGAGGAGCAGGGACCTGCAGGTTTTCTTGGGGCATGACACAGTAGGGTATGGCCTTTGAGGTAGTTAACTAGACTGTAGTGCGAGAGAGGGATTTATCTGCAGGAAGACCGTAGTCTGGGAGACCCAGTAGTAGTTGACTGAGGTCAATGTGAAGGATGGTGGTGCCATTACCTGTGGCGGATGACGCAGAAGGAGAACAGTTGGCAGGAGGGCAGGGAGATGATGGCGTGTTTGAGACAAGTGAACTTAGAGTATTTGTGAGCCGTTTAAGGGCATGTGTGTGGCACAGGTATTTGAATGTGAGCATCTGAAACTAAAGGAAGAGATGGTGGTTGGAGACATAATTTGGGCTTCATCTGCAAAGAGATAATAGTTTTAGTCACTGAGAGTGGATAAGCTCTCACAAAAAGAAAACACACACATCAAGCAGCGGGCCCAGGCTGGACCTCTGAGAAATGCCCGTGTTGAAGGAGTGCCGAAAAGGAGGAGCCTGAGAAAGAAAACACAGAAGGAAAGTCAGAGACTTAGGAGAAGAACCGGGGGAGATTTGGGGCCCCAGACCAAGAACAGAATTTTTCGGAAAGGAAGGAGAGGATAGCAGGGTCAAAAGTGGGAGACAGCCCAGAAGGTAAAGACTGAAAGGTGGCCATTGAGATTTGCAAAATGGAGCCCCTGGATGATGGCTTTTAAAGGAGGGAGGGGTGCAGGGCAAAAGTTAGCCAGTGGTTGAGTCTGGGTAAAAACTATAGGAGAGTCCCTTTACCCCCCTTGCAATTCATCTATGCATTTGAAATTGCATCAAAATTAAAAGTTAGCAAAAACAAAACAAATGTGTTTTGTTTTAAAAGAACACAGGTACATTGTAAAGCATCAAACGATTCGAAAGGGCATCAAATAGAAAATGAAAATTCTGCCTTTTCTCTATGCGCATCCAAATCCCACCTTCGGCGGTAACTGTACCCTTGTTAATAGTTGGTGATTTCCTTCCAGATTCGTTTTAGTTATTTATTTGCTGGGATTGTCACAAAAATAGAATCATTCTGTACAGCCCGTTTGGCAACTTAAAAATCTACTGCAGGCATTTAGTCATGACAGAGGACCGATTTTCCCTTCACTCTTCAATGCTGCGTGGCATGCAGTCATGTACGAAAATTCAGTATTAATTTTGAAATTGAAAAACCCAAAGAAAAGCACAGAGAATAAAATAACACACACCCATGTACCCACTGCCCTTTTAAAATAAATGCTAACCATTTGACATAGGTGTTTCTGATTCTTTTTTTTTTCAGAACAGAGTAGGTTTGTTTGAACGGAATATGATTGAAAAACTTCAGGGTGCCTGGAAGTTGCCGACAAATGCAAACCTGACCTCATTGCGTCCCTTCCTTAATGGTCGGTCCGAGCTCCATCACATGGCATTCCCAGGCACCTGAACCCCACCCCCATCTCAGCTCAAATTCCCCTCCCCAACTCCATCACGGTTGGCTGTTCCAACCCTGGTACTTTCCAAACAGGCATTCCATATGCCCTTTAATGAGACTCATTTCTTTGGCGACATTAACTCGCCATTCCACCCTGCAACCCCACCATCAATCCACCTGGAGAATGTTTAGTTGTGGTATGATGCTTCTCAAGAGTTACCTGGGTGCCTTTCTGGGACACCCTTACCCCTTCCAAGTTGACTTCTCTCCACTTTGGGCCTCTATGATGCTCTCTATTTATCTCTACCATGATGCTTTTAGCCTCGGTCTTCTCCGTCAATCTACCAGTGACCTGCCTATGGAGTACAAGCTTCCACTAAGGACAAGATCCATCCCTCATTCATCTCTGATTCCCCAATGCCTGGCATACTCAGCAACTCTCTTTAAATAGCCTTGTGGACTCCTGAATCTCTGGTGGCAAGCAACAGTTTAGGTGGCCCCACCCTGTTTCTAGAGGCCTCCAAAAACAAGGGTGCCTGGGACCACTCTGGATTTCCAGGGTCACTGCCTGTAAGAGCCCTTCCCCACTTTTCCTGCGTCCTCACTGAGCTAAGCAGCCTCGGCCTCTCCTGCCCATTCCCTGGCTCACCCGCCCACACTACCAGCCAGATCCCCTCTCCACAGAGTCAGCAGGGAGCACTCAGCAAAGCTCATTACTTAACGGTCAATGGCCCAGACTCCCATCTCCCCCATGAGCCCACAGAGGCTGTTGGAGCCCAGCCCCGATTCCTGTAAATGGAAAGCGATTTGCACTCATTCCCAAGATGAATCATTTTGTTTTAATCGCCCGTCCTTTTGCTGGCACTGCCATTGCCACGGCTGCCTGCTCTGCTTTTTGGCCGCCTATTGGCAGGATGCCCTTCCAGGCTCCACTAATCACCAAGAAGAGAGGTGCAAGGAGGAGGAAGGAGAGGAAGCCCCCGGAAGGAACAGGGTAATGGGCAGCAGTGAGCCAAAGCTGATAAAAATAACATGATGTCCTCTGGAACCCAAGCAAAGATCCCAGATGGACAGAGGACAGTTCCCAACCTGTGGCCTCCTTGAGGGGGCTACCCCAGAGACCAGACGGCTAATATGATGGCAACTTCCAGTGCCCCCAGCCCCTAGAGAAAGCTTCCTAACCTGGAGTTCTGAGCTGGATTAGCTGGGTGACCTGGAAGACCATAAGGGAATGGATCTAATAGTGAACAGGGAAGTTCCAGGACCCAGAATTGGTTCCCTGAATTTTGGTATGAAATGAGTGCCATGTCAGGGTGCTTGGGTAGCTTAGTCAGTTGAGCGTCCAACTTTCGCTTAGGTCATGATCTCGAGGTTCGTGGGTTCGGGCCCCGCGTTGGGCTCTGTGCTGACTGCCAGCTCAGAGCCTGGAGCCTGTTTCAGTCTGTGACTCCCTCTCTCTCTGACCCTCTCCTGCTCACGCTGTCTCTCTCTCTCTCTCTCTCCTAGAAATAAATAAAACATTAAAAAAAAAAAAAGAAGTGGGTGCCATGTTAGGAGAAGTAAGTCAACATTGAGATTCCTTCTCAGGCAGCAATTCCAGAAGGCGTGCAGAATGCAGCCATGTTTTCTTTCCATCTACAAGAAGGCTTGTTCTCGATCTGTCAGGGAAAGTCCAGCCTGCCATGAGCCATCGGGAAAAAGCTCCTGCCCACACTCTGGCCTCTGACCATGGTGCTGGCACCCAGCCCCACGGGCTGTTCCATGCCAAAGCACAGGGTCTAGACTCCAGGCGTTCTCTCTGAATAAGGAAGAACCCAAAGTCACCAGAAGTTCAGGAGCATGCTAGCTTCTCCCAGTAAAATGGACTTTTAACCTCACTCAGGTCCTGACCTGGTGGGAAAGGGGAGATGTGGGAGCCAGGAGAGGAATTCCTTGTAAGGAGAGCATGAAGATTGAATGACCTTGGTGGACCCTGATCTCCTTCTCAGCTTGCCAATCAGGAGACAACCAGGGGGCCTGCAGCAGAGGGATGACCTAGATGACCTCGGGAGACTCTTCCTGCACTTGGACTTCCAGAGTTTTAAAGCACTTCACAGCATGACATGGGCAAGGGGATGAGGGAACCATCCCCACCATGGTGGGGAACCATGCTCACTCCAGAAGAGGATTCCTATACTACAGCCCAGCCATCTCTAAAGCCCTTGTG
This sequence comes from Crocuta crocuta, assembly GCF_008692635.1. Lineage (NCBI taxonomy): Eukaryota > Metazoa > Chordata > Mammalia > Carnivora > Hyaenidae > Crocuta > Crocuta crocuta. The sequence continues at coordinate 2,635,485 of NW_027531425.1, read as the reverse complement.
GGCTTCAGGGGAAACACTTGTTTGTAATAACTTAACACTCTCACCAGGAGATCCTGCCTGGCTCAGTTGGTAAAGAGTGCAACTCTTGATCTTGGATTTGGGAGTCCGAGCCCCACTTCAGGTGTAGAGATTACTTAAAATAAAATTTTTATCAATCCATCAATCTCCCACTGAAGAGGGCAGGCTTTCCTTGGCCCCTTTCTGGCTTCTTTCTCAACCCCCTACCCCTTCACCTGATGCAGCACGATGCCCCCCCCCCCACACACACACGTGTTCTCCTGTGACTGCATTCTCTGTGATGCCAAACCTCAAAGGAGCGCCCGTCTTTGGAGTTTGCCAAGAGCTCCCTCCCCAACCCTGCCCTGCTTCACCAGAGGAAGGGGCAGGCTAGTATTTCCACAGCAGGTTCCTGAGTCGGCTGGGAAGCCAGGACCCCAGGGAAGCTAGATGAGAATGGCCAGGACCCACACCTCTCCACTTGCTCTGCACACTGCTGCTGGGAGCAAGTCCAAGGGCAGAGAGATGTGGGCTTCCTTGAAAAGGATGTCTCTCCCAGAGAAGAAAGGATAGGGGACTCACTCAACAAATATCTTCTGAGGGCCTACTATGTGCCAGGCACTGTCCCAGGCACAGCTTTGTACAAAACAGGCCAAGTCCCTGCTCTCATGAAGCTGATCATGGGGTCAGGACTGGCCCAGGCCTGAGGAGACAGCTCCCGGCCTCTCCTCCACTGAGGAGAACATGAAGCCTTCAGAGGAAAAGTGAGTGAGGAGTGAGCGGGGACTGGACCCCAGACCCCCAGCCTCCCAGTCAGCACCCAGGAGAAGAAAGATTGGGCAGAGGCTGTGACTCCAGCCCAGCATCCTTCCCAGAGGGCCTGTCAAGAGCAAGAGTCTCTGTGCTCATTGGGGAAGATGGGAAGTGCTGAGTCCCCTAGGCCCCTCTCCTTCCCCTTTCCCTCTTCCTCCCCTCCTCCCTTCTCCCTCCTCCCCTCCCCCCCACCTCCTCCCCACAGCCTGCTCCACAAGCCTCTAGCTGGCTCTTCTGCTCCCTTCCTGGATTAGAGTCATAGTCAATGCCGACCAATAGGTCCTGTCAACCTGCTCCCTCAATGCTGCCCCAGGGGACTGAAAGTCACGGAGGATACAGACCCAGACAGAGAAAAAGTAAACAAACTGGGAGGCAAGGAGTTAAGCTCAGACTGCATTTGTCTGGGTTAAGTGCAAAGGGGATAATGTATGTCAAAGCTCCAAACAGAGAGAACGCAATGTATGTCACCACTCAATAAATATTAATCTTCCTTCTCTCCTTCCTTCCTTCCTTGTCTCCACTGGACAATACCTCCAATTCAAATGCCTTATTAATCATTTATAACATCACCGATAGTAATAAGATTCATAAAAATTCAAATTGTAGGAGCATCGCTCTAGCCTTCTGGCTTCAGATTCAGAGAGCTACGCATCTCACCCTTCACGAGGGAGGCAGGGGCCATCTCTCACCCCCATTTAGGCTTCATTTCAGATTGTCCTACTCCTGAGGATGTCCTTGAGAAATACAAGTGTTAGTGCAAGTGTCTTATCTACCCAGACATGGCTGGGACGGGGACAGACAAAATAACCATGGCTAGGCCCCTAATTCTTGCTTTCCTTTGGCTGCAATTCCAAAGGCCCCATTTGGCAGGCGTCATGAAGATCTCTCCCTGGACCTGTCCTGGGTCCTGGCATCTGATCCCAGGCCTGGCCTCCTCTCTGCCCCTTTTCTGCTCTTCATTTACTGCTAATGGATCTCTCCCACATGAATTCTTAGCACCCGGAGATGTATGCATTGATTTGGACGAAGCCTTTATGTATCGCCATCGATTTTAAAGATACCAACCACGGCAAGCTAAAGCTCTAATGTGATATAACAATAGCTCCGACTCACAGAACACACCAGCCTCCCAGAGGGATTCCCAGCACTTAACAAGTTCCTTCTGGTGCAGGCAACTGTTGTCCCCATTCCCCAGGAAAGTAAGACCAAGCGATGCCTTGGCTTGTTTTGGGAAGCAGGGTGTCAAGGAGATGGGGGGGGGGGGAGGTGTGCTTACCTGAGAGCATGGGAGAGAAGAGTTAACATTTTGAAATAAGCAGGAAATGCATCTTCTTGCATTTTTGGAAACCACCCCAAGGGCCCCCAGTTTGGGCCACAAGTGAAGGTGGACACATAATAAGAAGAGGAAAGCAGATCCCCATGACAGTTTGGGGTGCACTCGGGGCTTGGCTCAGTGCCCCAGAAGGCAGGGGCTCAGCACCTCTCCTGTGCACCCTCTGTACCTTAAAGGCTTTTGTCCCTCCCCCTACCCATCTCTTCAGCACCAATTTACTTCTACCCTTCGAGTCCCCAGTCCTAAAAACTTGAGGGGTGCCACTCTCAGAAGCTGGAGGCTGAGTGACCAAGGACAGCGTGTCCCATTCCCCCACCGGCCCTTCCTGACCTGTTCAGCCAGATCTTTTAGTTTCTTTCTTGCAGAGGCCCCATCCCTCCTTCCACGCCAGCCCTCCTGTTTGTAACCCACCTGACACTCTCTGTCTCCACCGGCTGTCCTGGTGGCCTAGTGGAAGTGACCCCGTCCATCCCTAGGCTCAGCGGCCTCCTTGCTGAAGGCCCCGCTGGTCACCTCATGGCCCTTTGGACACCATCCTCTACTTGCCAGTCCGCCTCACTCCCCTTCTCCTTTTCTTCTATTGCTTCATCTCCTTTTACAATGGTTGGAAACCTGATCTCGGCCAGACCAGTGCCTCTGTTTGTATGCGTACGGCCCCTTGACCAACCCCACATAGCCAGCCTGAATTATTCATTGGCGGGAGCAAGCCAGTGAGCTGACTGCATAAAACCACCGGAGAGGGTTTGGGGAGCTGTTTCAATATCGCCTATCGACGCACTGAGCAATTTTTCTAACTGGCTAACATCCTTCCAAGAGGAGTGGGGGGCCGAGCTGAGGATTAGAGACAAAAGCGCTGTGTGTTGAGCCGGGACTTTCTTGCTGCCCGATTTGTGTGTCTGGCTAACAGGCTTGATTTCTCAGGGGCTCCCGACTCCGATGGAGAAAAATGGTGATTTTGTCCTCTGGTTTCCCAAACATCATAGGAAGACATATAGATCTTCTTCAGAAAGTGCTTTAGAGGTTTCTTTGGAGGTTGGGTTTTTGTTTTTTTGTTTTTTTTGTTTTTTAAGGAAACACTATGCTTTACGTCCACTCCTCACCTTTCTGCCAGCCCCGGGACTCCAGGCCGGAAGCGAGTTTCCTAAGCGTCAAAACCAGATGAAGCCCCTGTACAGAAGGCAGGTTAGGGGAAAAGGTAAGTAGTCCTGGGGGAGCGCCATTCGGAAGACATATGGTCTCTGCCCTCAGGAAATGTCTGGTCTGGGAGCACAGACAGGCACAGAGAAAGGCACATTCACAAAACAAAATAATAATGACACAAAGCCTCCTAAATAGCAAGTAAAATGTAGTTACACTTCTTCTGTGGAGAGAACGCATAAGACAGTGAGGGGGCCACAGGCAGGGGATGGGGGGCAGATGTGAGCACACACAGCCCCATGCTCTCCCCCTCCCCGCCCCCCGGCCTGCTCTTGGTCACCGCCCCCCCAGCCTGGTGGTTTTTAGCAGTAAGAATCCACAGATCACACGCCCTGGGCCACAGCTGTCCTCTCCCAAGAGAACAGATGGGGAAACTCAGAAGGGCAGCCTCAGACCTCGGGTCCCTGCCCTCGAGAATGCTGCCTGCGGAGAAACAAGGGCTAATCCTAGGGCAAAGGGCCAGAAGCTTGCTTAGACTACTCTTCTCATCCTGAGCAACCAAAGCCTCCACTGACTTCAGAGTGGAAGACCTGGGATGTGGCGTTTGCTGGCCCCACTTGCTGTGCGGCTAGCCCACCCCCTCCCTGGCCAAAGTGCTTAAAGGAGCACAGGGGTCATTTATTCCAGCCCCACGTAGTCTGGGCTACAGCAGTAGGAGGCGCAGAAGGCGAAGGGAGGGGCGGAGGGGGACCAAGAGAAGAAGGGGAAGAAGGGAGAAGGTGCAAACCTGGGGGTCCACGCCTCGCTGCTGAGCTGTTCTGGAAAGGCCAAGTTCAAGAGGGAACCAGGGAAACCTCAGATGTAAGGAATTCCTGCACCGGTCACAAAACAAGTTTCTGAAAATACACGCTGGACCAGCTTTGGTGAATCAGCCCCTCAACAACCACCCATCCTTCCGACCCCCCTTTCCTGCAGACAGGGCTGTCGGCCACCAGCCTTGTCAGAGAAGGCAGCAGATCTTCTCCCCATTCGATTTGATCTAGGCCTGGTGATCCCTGCAGCCAATTTGGCCAATTTGAGGCATTACAGAGCAGAACGATGCCCTTGGGCTCTGCCGGGTCCAAGGTCCCAGATCCCAGCCCCTGCTCAGCAGGAGGGCTGGGTGCTGCCTCAGGCCTTGAAAGAGAAAGCCTGAGCGGAACCCAAAGGGGCTGTTAATAAAACCAGTAGGGGCATGGCCCTGGGGCATACACATACACGTGTATGTACATACACACACACACACACATACACACGCTCTCCCATTTACGCAGATTTGCCAAAACACATCTTTCTTGAGTATGAAGATACACACATATACCCTCATAAAAGCAGAGATGCACACTTTCAGATCGTGATGTTCCCTCCCCCGCCCACCTATTAAACAGTCACAAGAGATCACACACCTTCTACCCCACTCCGGTTGTCCCTCCCTCCTGCAAGGTGGGCTTCTCCCAGAAAGCAGCCAGCCGTGGGGGAGTAAGTGACACCATTTGCATTTTTCCCAGGAAGGGAGGAGCACCCGCAGCCCAAGACTGCACCTGCCACAGCCTGACAGCCCTGCAGTTCACCCAGCTGCTCTGGGGAGACACGTTCTTCCCTGGTCCCTTCCCAACGGGCCTGATTTCTTCACGATGGTCCTTGGCTCCAGTCTATCAAACTAGATCCTGAGTCCCCGAATGCCACACAACCCGAGTACACAGACCCACTCTCTGAAAGGATCCAGGCCACGGTTCTCTCTCTGGATGTCCTCCAGGCACCTTTCCTTTCAGGTTCTGCCCCTTAGCTGCCTCCTCCAAGAAATCTTCTCTGATTCTATCTGTTTTTATATTGTTTTATAAGAACAATTTATTCTATTGTTCTTTCTAAGCGTCACGGCTCCTAAGCACCCCAGAAGAAAACCATTTTCCATCTAGTGCTTGTTGTCTGTGCTGTGTCAGGCCTGACTCACGTGAGTGCTGTCTCCCCCATGAGATGGGGCTATCCTGGTCCTCACAACAATGTCCCCACCCTCCAGGGTGCTGCGGAATCCTGGGAGTAGACTCAGGAGAGGGAGCCCGCTGCCTGGGCAGCACGATAATCGAGACCTCTGCCGCCGGTTTGCAGAAGACCCTGATGGAGACCAGGGCTCTGGAGAAACAGGAGCAGTGACATGAGGCTGGACACATTTGGGTTCCAAGAGTTAAAAGCTTTTCCCAGAAATGACTGTGTAATCCTCTGTGGAGAGCAGCTCCCCATCTGGGCTCTGAGATGGGAAATGCTTCTCAGTCGTTTCCTTGAATTTCCTGCGGAAAGTCATCCTATGCCATGGAACAGAGGAACATGGAGCAGAGCCAGCAAGGTGAGCAGTGCAGGCAGAACAGTGAGCAGTGAGCAGGGACATACACAGAGGCCCTGAGGACAGGAGTCAGAAAGGAGAAAGGATGGGGGGAGGGCGGGGGGCATGAGGAGAAAGAGGGGAGGATGGGAAAGCGTGGAGTGGAAGAAAGTGTTGGGGAAAAGGAAAGAGGAGAAGAGAAACAGAAAAAGGAAAAAATAAAGAATGACCAAAAAAAAAAAAAAGAAAAAAAAAAAAAAAAACCAAAAAAAAAAAAAAAAAGGAGCTATGACAGAATGAGAAACTAGATGGCCCAGAAACACATATCAAGACCGGGATGAAACTATAAGAACATCTCCATCTGGAGCTTCAGGAAGTGTTCTCAGGAAGTTCAAGTGTCCGAGCTAGGAGCTGAGGACTTCAGTACCTGTTATAGGTCAGGTCAGTGGCATTCTATTGGACCGGTTAGCCTTGTAACACCCCTAGGAAGTAAGCCCTACTGCCAGTGACTTCTTACCGATCAGGGAACCCCAGATTAGAGAGGTGATGTGACAGCCCCCAGGCCACACAGCTGAGACGCGTCAGGGCTAAGATTCAAGTCCAAGTCTGACTCCAAAGCTCGTGCACTTTGCATCAGGCTTCTCAGTTGTTCTCCAGCTGTGAAAGCACCCTCACCTAGATGACTTTTCCTCCAGCATGTCAGCAAGCATTAATTAAGTGCTTGCTGTGTGCCCAGCAGCATCATAGAAGAGGTCTCTGTCCCACACACTGTATAGTCCCGCTGCGGTTACCAGCACTCCTCTGATGTTTGATGGCTTCGTCTTGACTCTCCAGGCCGATAGGATCCTCCTCAAGTGGAAATTGCCATCCCTTTTCATCAGAGTCATGCCCAAGTTGCTGACAGAGACAGAGGGGATTTCAAGAGGGGATTTCTTGGTCACCTGATCTGGATCCACAAGATAGGGACATTTTCTCATGGAAGTTCTTAATCTGCTCTGTCCCCCATCCTTCGGGAGGGCGTTTGTCTCTGGAAGATGGAAATACACAAGGAAAAGAAGGTGGCCAGAAGGTCATCTGGAGTTTGTGCCTTCTCTCCCAAAGGCCCACTTTCCCTGAAAGGCCACAGACATCCCTTCCCTTGTTGGCTGCTCAGACAGTGGGGCCAGTGAAGCGGGGCTGGGGCGGGGGTGGGGGAGGAACCAGCCAGGAATCCGAGAGGAACCCACAGGGGCTGCTACCGGAGGCCCCACAGAGGCTCTCCCTCCTCACGCAGAGAAGGACACCTTCCCCTGGCCGAGCTGGGGGAGGCCACCTAGCACGATGGGGACCACGTTGTGCTGTGGTGTTGGGGACTCCTATAGAGCTTTAACCTTAGAACATCACCAGTTCCCAGGGGATCGCCTCAAGGCTGGGGGAAGGATTCTGTGACCCCTCCAGGTCACTAAACCACCTGCATTATGAACTCTACAGACACACAGAAAACATAAAGAACAAGATCAGAAACGCACATTGTAGCTGCTCTTAGCTTTCATAGATAAACCGCTGTGAATCCCACTGAAGGCCCTGCTCGCCTTCCTTTGCTTCCCCTAGACAACCACTCCCTGGGATTTGGTGTTTACCACCTTCCAGAATATTCTTCCCCCTAGGATCCCTGCCTCTTCTACGAGGAGCCAAAGAGGTCTGGTCTTTGGTCAGTCTCTGGCGTCAGGACTCCACTCACCCAGGGCTGCCTGCTAGGGTTCCCCCGCCCACCCCGCTTCTCTCTCTCTCTCTCTCTCCCTTTCCAGATGGTGGCCAGACAATCAATATTTATGTAAATTCACCAGGCCTGCTGGACAGGGACGCCCAGCAGACAGTGGCAGAGTTCCCATCCCCGACAGGGGCAGGCTGTAACCCAGACACAAAGCAGATGACCCAGGAGCCTGGCATTCAGGCTGGGCCGGGGGCCGGCAGGTTCCTGCAGGTCCCGCGGCCAGGTCTGATGAGCACTCCCTGTGTCGTGGGGACATCTCCCGCCCTGTTTGCTCTGGTGGTAGGCGGGGCGACGTCCCTGGCTGAGGCCGAGGAGAGAATAATAAGAGGTTTATACCCCCTACTGTACCGGCAGTGACACAGCTGCCTGGCTGGGGGAGTTTGGGAAGAGAACCCTGGCACCCCCAGGGCCCCAGCCTACCCCCCCCCAGCAGTGCTCTTTTCTCCAGCTCATCACATGCACATCACTGTGCCAAAGGGACACCTGCTGTCCGGCATTCTGCATGGGCCACCCGCACCCCTGTTTTCTCAGAATCTCCCAGTAGACACACGCAAAAGGACACCCATTTCTGATTGAGTGAGTNACCTGCCCACCCACAGGCCCCTTCCCGGCAGCAGCAGCAGCAGCAGCACCTGACACAGCGTCATCAAGCTCCAAACCCCTGGCCGATCCTGTTTGGGTCTGATGGGCCTGATCTGAGGGTCTGTCTACCCACTTGCCAATCCCAAGTGTTTGTGTCAAAACCATCCTGAGACAATGGAAGCAGCTTCCTGCTGCCACACTAACACAGCTGCGACTCCATTCTAAAGATGAGGACACTGAGGCTTAGGACAGAGGCCTTCTGACTCCAGTCCACCAGGTGGCCCTGGCCCCTCTCTGGCTCTCTCTCCCTCCCGTGTTGGATCCTACAAAGCACAGCCTCCAGGAAAGGCACTGATGCCTGTAGGCTGTCTAGAAAGGTCTCTGAGGATCATTAAAAGTTCTTTGCAAGAAAGAAGATGGAGACAGACTCCAAGCGTGGGCAGAGCCAGGGCTGCTCTCTGGGTCTCTGGCCAGCCAGAGACTTTTGGTGGGGCCTGCGGGTGCCTGATGGAGGCCAACCATGCCCGGACAAGAAGGCGCTGCTGCGGAACCCGCACTGCCAGCCTAAGGAGTGGCCCGTGCTTCCTCTCAGCCACCAGCAACTGGGACAGCAGCAGATTGTCAGTCAGCACAGAGGCACTCAGGGATGACCTGAGGCCATCTCGGCAAGGCATCCTTACTCTTGATCAAGCACCCTGACACGAAAGCACCCAGCATCCTTCTCTTGGTGACCATGGTGGCGGCAGCTGGCACATTCTGAGCATTTAGCGCAGACGGAGACTCTGCATCACCGTGTCTCTTCCCCATTAGAAGAACCTGGGAGGAAGGAGAATCCCTAGTTACACTTGAGTCCCCTGGGACTCAACGACTTAAGGAACTTGTGGGAAGACTCGTAGCTAATAAGCGTCAGCCTGCAGATCCAAACGTAAGTCCTCCTAAAGCTGATACCCACAGCCTCTCTGCTACCTGCTTCCTGTGAACTGCCACCTTCACCTGTCCACTCATTAAGACTGCACCTCACTGGGGCACCCGGGGGGGCTCAGCCAGTTAAGCATCCAAGTCTTGGTTTGGGCTCAGGTCATGATTTCACCTTTTTTGAGTTCAAACCCCAAGTCGGGCTCTGTGCTGGCAGTATGGAGCCCGCTTGGGATTCTATCTCTCTTTTCCTCTCTTGCTGCCCCTCTCCTGCTGGTGCTCTCTCTCTCTCTCTCTTTTGAAATAAATAAGGAAAGTTAAAAAAAAAAAAAAGACTGCCTGTCTAGATCAGGACTTTTTTTATATGTGTAGTTGACACACAATGTTATATTCGTTTCAGGTGTACAACATAGCCATCCAACATTTAGAACAGAACGTTTATTTTTAATTTTACTTCTTTATTTTTAATAGGTCATATATTCCATAAGTCCCAAGCTCACACATGACAAAAGTGTATTCAATGAAGTCTTCCTCCCACTCTCGATCTTGATAAGATGTAGTTACTCTTTCCAGAAATAACCACTGTTGTCTGATTCCTGCATCGCCTTCCATATATATGTTATGCAAAAGAAGTCATTATGTATAAATATTCTTTCCCCTATCCTTTTCAAACAAATGACAGGATATTATACACATTGCCCCATGCTTGCGTTTTCTACTAAACACTGTGTTCTGGGAATTATTCCATATCCATACATAAAGTGTTCGTCATTTCTCTTGAAGACTGCAAAGTATTCCACGGTCTACCAATGCATTTAACCAGTCCCCTGTGATGGGCATTTAGGTTGTTTCCGATCTTTTGCTGTGGAAAAGAATGTTGCTGCTAGAAACCATGTATGTAATGTCACTGTGTCCATGTGCAAAGACACCTATGGGATAAATTCCTAGAGGTGAAGCCGCTGAGTAGGTACGCTCTGGAATTCAACATTCCCAGTGGGAAGCAGAATGGATTGGTGGACAGAAACTGATATCCTTCACCCTGGCTCTGTCACTTACCAGCCATGTGACTTCCAGCAAGGATCACAGAACCTCATAAATCCTTGGTCTTCTAGTCTATTAAAGTGTTGGCTTCCCTGCAGGTAGCTGTGAGGGTTCAAGTAAAAGACGATGTAAGGGGAAGGCCCAGCACAAAGCCTGGCTTATGGAGGTGCCGAGGAGACAGAGCTATGATCATTTCCCCTGCTCCCCAGTCCTGAGAAGGACCTTCCCACACGGACTGCCCCTCGTGCGCTCCCCAGCCCCCTCGTCTCCCAAGCATTGTGCTCCCAGCGACTCCTTACACCATCTGCCCAACATCCTGGCTCTTTGTGGAGTTCAGTGTGTCTCTTGCCCTCCAGGTAAGAAGCTTCTAGGAAACAGAGACCCTCTTAATCATTTCTGAAACACCCTCAATGTCTGCCAGAGGTCTTGGCACATAGTGGATGCTTGGTAAAGGTTTGCTGAATTGAAGTCAGCTCAATCTTCCCAAATCTTGGTACTTCAGCAGAGAGAGACAACGGTCATCTGCAGCCAGCAGGCTGAAGAGGCGGCCAGCCTTCCTCTCAGGCTCACAGAGGCTGGGTAATCAGGGAAGGTTTTTTGTGCTGTATTTAAAATCCCCAGCCTCTGCACCCCCATCTCCCACAACCACCCACACACCCAGAGCCTGGTATAAAGCATTCAGATATTCTACCTCTGGGGAGGGGGCGGAGAATACTCCCTGGCCCCTGTCCATCCCCTCCCTCGCGTGTCCCCGGTTTGGACCGCACACGATCAGGAAGATCATCGCTAGGCACCGTTGCCCAGAGAGCGTAGGGAAGTGGGAGGAAATCATTTTGATTTCTCTCTGGGAGCATAAATGCTTTTTTAATTGCTGTCAAAGGCAGCTCCTCGGGAATGTATTATTGATAGCGATTGAAATGAAAAGGGGGGAGGGGGGAGCAGTGATCTCTGCTTAGCTGGCTAGGCGGCCCTCC
>NW_027531425.1:2592277-2624455 GCF_008692635.1 Crocuta crocuta | reverse complement strand
CTCCCACCCCCACTCCACCCTTCTCCCCATCCCCAACCTCCCCCGTTCCTCATAACTCTTTTCTCACCTGCCCTCCCTTCCCCATTGTTCTTTTTCTGTGCCCCTGGCTTGCTGCTGCTCCTCAGGCTGGCTCCTCTCTGGTCTGCCGCCTGTAGCTCTGTCACTTTCTGCCTCTTCCATTAGCCTGTCCTTCTGGCTGTCCATCGTCCCCTCTTACTTTTCCTTACCTAGCCCTGCCTCCCCCCCCCCCTTCTAAATTTCCACCCTGTATTCTCTCTCCAACCAAGAGAGGAGCTGGGCTATCCAGGTGGCATTTCCTGACCACCCCCCACCAACCTGGGATAGGGAGATCTTTATTCCACCTTCCTCTTGTACCCAGCCTTCTACCCATTTCCCGAAATTCCCAGGCTTCAATTCTTGGTTCATGCCAGCTGGTCACGTAACTTCCGTCTGTCTGGGGTCAGCACCAGCAGAGCCCAGATAAGCTGTCCCTGAGGACTTTGGGTTCCCCCAGCTCCTTCCTTCACCCAAGCAGGCAGCCCTCTTGCTGTCAAAGGGCTTCACCTCTCCTGTAACTGGAAGCGGCCCAGGCTCCGGTGTGGGCTGGACCCAGCCCTCCAGCGAGGGCCTCCTGTGCCTTTAAGAAAGCACAAGCCTCCAGGCACCACCAGCCCCTCCCCCACCCCTTCCCCAGTGGGGGAGGGGAGCCAAGATAGATATACCTGCAGTGCCCCCTCCAGACAGCTCATAAATAATGGCTGATCTTCCTGCGGGGGACAGGAACTGTTCCGCTCTCCTGGAGCCTGGGAGAGGGGTGACAAGGCTCGTTTATCTATCTCCTCCTGTGCTCTCCTGCTAGTGAGAGCACATGCCTCTTTCCCCCTCTTCCCTTGCCCATATCTGCCTCCCAGAATCTGTGAGAAGGGAATGGGATGAGGAAGAGAGGAGAGTTTGTCTATCTCCTGCTTCCCCTGAGGCTTTCAGTAGGCAGGCCCTTCACCACCCCCACCCCCACCCCCGCAATTCTTTACTGAGCCCCTACTAAGTGCTGCTCACTTAGAGCAGCAAATCCTGGCCACCCTCTCCCCCTCACACACCCCAAATCCATCTTTTGCCCCAGGGAGCCAGGGGCCCCAATCAGCGCCTCACCCCACATGGGGGGGGGGAGGGGGCAGAGCAGTAGGCTCAAACGAAGTTGTTGGGAAAGCAAAGCTAGTTGCATCTGATGTGAGCATGGTGTTGGATTTTGGACCAAAGTGCAGTGAATTCCCCTAACCTCTCTGATGGCACCCCCCCACCGCCCCACCCCGTTCCTGCTTCCCCTCCCCTGTTCTAGGGCTTCAGCACCCACACCACTCTTCCCCCAAGCCCCCTCCCTCCTTGCACTGCCAGCCTGGTCTTGTTTGGCTCAGCTGGGTCAGACCCTCCTGACTGGGATCCAAGTTTGCGCTTTAACCTGCCTGTTACCCCCATGGCCTTGGCCAGGCGGGTGTTCGGAGCCGGGAAGCAGTTCTCTCCCGNCCCCACTCTCACTCCGCCAGGAAATCCTGCTCAGAGGGCACCAGCCACCACCATTACCAGGAAGTGCTGCCCTACCCCCTTCCCAGGCCACATGCAGACCCACAGGGACCCTAAGCTGCCGGAAGCGCCCCCCTGGGGTTCAGCTAATGGCAGGCCTGGCTCCGGATAAGGATGTGGGAGAAGAGGCAGGCAGGGGTTTAGAGAAGCAGCTGCCTCTGTTCTAATCACCGCAGCAGAGAAGCAATTGCCAGGGGCTTTGTGTATGTGACCACACCAGGGGCCTAGCCTGGAGCTACCTGTGTGTCACCCGGTGCACCACCACCCCCCAAACCCGCCTTTCACCCACGCAGAGCTGGGAAGATCTCCTGCCATTTCCCGGCACCAGCCTGTTGCACCTGCTCTCCTGCTGGCTCTCCGTCTCCCTGTAGCTCCCGACTGCGCCCCTGCGTCCGGATCTCCTCAACTTCTCTTCCACCTTCTTTTCTTTCTTTGTCTCTCCCGAGTGACGAGTGACAGCTGCCTCTTTCTTTCTCCCTCCACCCTTCCTTTCCCATTCCCCTCCATGCGCCCTCCCTCGCTCTCCTGAGCCCCTCCCCACCCCCCAAACCCACTTCACCTTCCCTCCTACCACTATATTTAGCTCAGAGCCAGGGGCTCGGAAAGGCACACAGGCTGGCGGCTAGTCTTGAAGGGTCTGTCAGTGTTTCCATGAAGAGGCTCAGCTGGGGTGAGTTTATAACTGAGCGGTTTCTTTTTCTGACACCAGGCCCCAGGGCAGAGTGGAGGCGGGGAGGGAACCTCAAAGTACTGGGGTGCTCTCCCCAGAGGTGGGCCAGCTCTTCAAGGGAGAAAGGAAGTGCAGATTCATTCAGAGTGGATCTGGGCTGAGGCTCTGGTTCTGCGTTAGGAACCTTGGGGAGACTGAGGACAGAGCCCTTCCTAACCATAGGTGGAGCAAAGGGTTGTTCTCCTAATGTGACCTGAGGAAGTTTCTCTCTCTCTTTTTTTTTTAATGTGTATTTATTTTTGAGAGGGAGAGACAGCACGCAAGCGGAGGAAGGACAGAAAGAGAGAGGGAGGCAGAATCTGAAGCAAGCTCTAGGCTCTGAGCTGTCAGCACAGAGCTGACGCGGGGCTCAAACCCACAAACCATGGGATCATGACCTGAGCCGAAGTCAGACCACCCAGCCGCCCCGACCTGAGGAACTTTAAAAGACACCTTTCCCCAAAGTGTGACACCAGCCTGCTATGGACTCTGTAATCCCGCCACTACAGCCATTTCTTTCTGTTACACCAACACATCTAGAAGATCCGTAAAAATCCTATTAATATCTGAGGGACACTTTCCCCACTAACTACGTGGTTGAACACACCGCTGCTTTCCATCCTCACAACTACAAGATCAGGAGAGAGAGCTGATATGCTGACATATGACATAGGTTGCTTGAGGCCACCCAGTTTAGTATACACTAAAGCTTGAACTTGAACCCAAGTCTGTCACCTCTAACTGTTGTATCCTCTTCGCTGCAGTGAGGGCCCACTCCACCCCCCACAAGCTGTCAACCACCAGGATCTACAACCAGAAGGTCAGGAGCCTCTCCCTCCCCTCTACCAGCCCAGGCCTCCTGCAGAGACCTGGCTATAATTCTGATTCTACCACTCAATGCTGCACTTCCTTGGAAAGTTCCCTTCGATTCACATGAGAATCCAAAGAGAACATGTTCTAAATGCTTGGCACATATTAAGCATTCAAGAAGGGCAAGTGGTATCCCTGGTAGGTCAACGTAGGGCATGGATCCCCGAAGGCACAAGACATGGGACAGTCACATTTCAAGGGGGAGCATAACAAGAGTCCACCCAGGTGCGGAGTATAGCAGGGTAGGTGAGCAGTAACCTGGTTGGCATACGGCAGTAGAGTGGAGGCGGCTCAAATGCCAACTCCTGTGTCGTCCCTGGTGTGGCCCAGAAACCTATGGTGTATAAACAACATTCATATCCATCTGTTCATTTACTCCTAAGGGGTTGGAGGATGGCTTGGAGGGACGGACGGGGTCAGAATTATAATCCCCATCTTACAGGTGTGGAAACTAAGATCCTGAAAGGGGAAATAATCTTCTCACTCACAGAAAATTCCTTCACTCACTCCTTCATCAGGTACCTAGTGAGCTCTATACAGATGCTATGTCATACCTTGGGCAGACCCAGAACCCAGGGTGGGGATACCCAGTCCAATTAGTTCTCTATGCTAAGACTCCCCTTTGGCCTTTGGGCCAGAGTTACTGGTTCAACTGGTGAGAAGAGGTGGTTGAGCATGGAGCAAAGACACAGCCCAGTGTGGACCATCTCCAACCGTTTGGCCTTACTCTCCTCAGCTTCAGAGGACTCCCATGGCAATGTTTCTCTGAACAGTGGGCAAAGGAGAAGCAGAGTAAAGGGAGCCTGAGTCAGTAGACTTCTTGGTCTCTTGGGCCCTTCTAGCTTCTTTATCTTTCTAAGCCCAACCACAAAAGCCATATCTACCACCCTGTGAGAGGATGGCTGTTCCCCTGGGCTTAGGAGGAGTCCTCACTCTTCATCCAGAGCAGGGCTTGAGAGACTTCAAGCCAACCTGAGGACAGGAGGGAAGAGACATTCCATTCCATCCACTCCTCACCCCTCTGGGACAAAGGAGGTTACTTCCCAGCTTCTTAAGCTACACCTATGGCTTCATCTTGGCCTGGGAATGTCATTTATAACCTGAGATAATGATGGGTTAAAGGGCAGGGGAAGAGAGAGCTGTCAACGGGGCCATGGGATAGGGAGGGTGTTCCCTCAGTAGATGTACAATCCCCCCATCTGGGCATCCATGCAAACACTCTCACTCTGCACTAAAAGACAGCTGTTGACACTCACTTCCTGTCCCTCTTGCTTCTTTCCTCACAAGATCTGTGGGTGGGAAGCGAGGAGACTTTCCAGAAGTCACCTCGTCCATCTATCTCCCTCCAGGAAGAACCGCGCTCGCTCCCCCGGTGGATAAACTGATTTCCGCAGGTAGCTTGTGTCTGTAGTGAACACTCTTTGCCGCCGAGAAGCTTTTACTGTGTTTAATCTGAAGACCTCGCGGCACCAGCTAAACTGTGTCTGCCATCCTCCTCTGACCTCTTCCCCCCTCCCCCTTTGCTGTTCTGTTTTTCATTTGCTTCCTTATTCCCATGGCTTCTGGGAAGAGCTGAGGGCTTGGAGTCAGAAACCCTCATTTTGAACCCCAGCTCTATCGCTCACAGTGGAATGGACACAGCCTTAGATTCTTCGAGCCTCAGTTTCATCATCTGCAACAGGAATATAATCATACCCAGTTGCCGTGAGGATCAAATGCAATAATGAGTGGGAAGCTCTTCTGCGAACTGTAAACCGCCCTACTTGAGGGAAGGCTTATCATTAATTCCCCTTGTTTCTCAGACACCAAAGAGAGAAGAGCTGGGGAAGGCAATAGAACTCTAGGTCAAAGATGGGGACTACGCATCTGAATGTCAGCTCTGCCCTCTGGCTCTCCCTGCAACCGTGGGAAAGCCACCTCTGAGCCTCGGTCTCCCCGTCAGTCAGGGAAGAGTCATTAGGCGCATTTGTCTCCCTTGGCTGAGGAGAGGAGTTTGCTCATAAACAGTGATTGCTCACTCTCTCTTTTAGAGGCGCTCTGAGCTCACTGCCGCCAATTACAGTTTATTGAGCACACATGACACCGTCTTCTGCGCTGCATAAACAGACCTTTCAAAGGCGTCGGCCTGGCCCAGGAAGGGCTCCCAGCCTAACCCAGCCCTGCTGAGGGTCAGTGCAAGACATCGTCTCTGTATTCCTCTGCTGCCGGATGAACTAACCTGAGCAGAAGCGACACCTGGGTGTCACCCTTAGCGCAGGCCACCAACACCCCACAGGGTCCCAAATGATCAGAAAAAAAGGAAAGGTTTCCTCATCACATCCGGGATGACCTGGTGCCAAGATCTCAGCGTCCCTTGCAACTGTCCCTCATTTCCCCTCCTGCCACCCTCCTGGAGGGGGTTCAAGGTGACAGTGTGGCTGTGACCTCCTAACTAGTCCCCACAGCTCTGGCCCTGCTTCTCTCCCATCTACCCCATTCTCTGTTGTCAGATGAATCTTCTAAAATACTTCTTCAGCATCTCAGTTTCCTGCTTGTCGCCATCGGTCATTCCCCGGCATCTAACGGATAAAGGTCAAGCTGGGCACAGTATGACACACGGGTTAAAACCACTTTGGGATCAGGAGGAGCCTGGCTCTGCCCTTGATGGGCAGGTTGCTCCAACCTCTCTCTCTCTTTCCTCAAGTGCAAAATGAGGCCAAGAGTACTGCTATTCTACTGTGATAAAACCTTACAATGCGCAGAGGCACCGTGCCTTGGTCATAGAAGTTATTCAGTACAGGGGCTCCGGGGGGNGGGGCTCCATCGGTTAAGTGTCTGCCTCACAGTTTTGGCTCCGGTCATGATCTCACAGTCCATGGGATTGAATTTGGGATTTTCTCCCTTCCCCTCTCTCTCTGTCTGCCCCTTCCCTGCTCACACTCACTCGCTCCCTCTCTCTCTCTCTCTCTCAAAATAAATAAATAAACTTAAAAAAGAAGTTATTCAGTATACGTTAGCCTCCTTCAGCTTTCCTTGCTATGACTTCCCTCCGCATCTCCCTCAGCAAGGGACACAGTGTGCACCTAACTGCACACCCGCCCTGGGGATTCTGGGAGACGGACACTGACGACCAACACATCGTATTCATAAGGGCTCGGAGGACACGGAGAAGAAGGTTAAGGGCTTTGGGATGATAATCAGGCTCCTGACATATCAGGCTTAAGGCTTCAAATGGAAAGGAAAGATGCAAGGTTACCCCAAGTACTGTGCCTTTCGGAGGCCCCAGGAAGGCAGGAAACTCACCCTGAGATAAGAACCCTGGTGCTTGCTATATAAGAAAGACTCCTCAAATAACCAAGCATATCACTTAAATGGCCTTGGCACAGCTCCTGGGGGAACCCAGTCCAAATCCTTTCAAAGAAAACTATAATGTCAGAAAAACCCCAGCACCACTGGTGGCCGAGCTCCAGCCCCAGCAGCCAGGAGCCCAAAGAGCACAGGGACAAGGAACCAGTGGGTGCAGCACAAGCAGCAGCAGCAGCATCAAGATGACTTCATTTTCAGACTTATCAAAAACCGCAACGTCTGCCAAGCAAGAGTATGAGTCACTGGGACCCACAGGAAAGACGGCCCAGGGACCGTGTGGGGTGGGGTGGGGAGCACGACATGGTGAGGAGAGCAAGTATTTCAAATCCCGACACGGTCCTGAGGCCTTAAACTCTCCAAGGCTCAGCTTGCTTATCTTCCAAAATGGGAATGATCTAAACACTGATTGCATCGCCTTGTTTGGGAATTAAATGAGTTCATCTGCGTACAGGGACTTAGCAATAAATGCGACGTATTTTGATAGCCAAGTTCTTGATTTACCCAAAGTTGGTGAGAAAAGGACCTCATTCTTTCTTGTCTTCCACTGCCCCTGGCAAGAGCCCCTGGCTTCAATTAGACCGACCTCAACTCTCATACTCTTGGGAGGGCTGATCCCCCAAAACTCTGGCCTTCCTGCCTCAGTTTCAGCCATTCCCTGGGAGGCCAGATGACCTAGTTCAGACTTCTGAAAGAGGCAGGACCGGCATCGACCCCTGACACCATAGCCTTCCGTGACTCTTTCTGTGGCTATGACAAAGCCAGGCACAAACCTGATACTAATGCCTTTTAGAATGAGTGAATGAGCTGAGCTTAGAGCATTAGGTTGTTGAGATCAGTGTTTGGGGTTCAAGCTACCCGTGGCTCTCAGAGTCCGGGCCACCCTTGCTGTTCTGTGCTGCTGGTCAATCAGGGATGGAGGAGTGAGTGTGGCCTGGGCCTCCCACCACTCAGCCAGAATGAAGGTATGTGCCTGCAGAGGGGTCCAGAGCCTTTCCCTCCTTCCATTTGCTGCTTTCTGTGATAGGGATCTAGTCCAAAGGGACTGGGGCCATGTAGGAAAAGAAATAACCAGACAAAAACAGGCTGAGACGGCAACAGAGGCGCTGCTGTACCGGCTAGGCCGGGGCAAACTTCAGACAGGTTAGGAATACAGTCCACAGCGACACGTGTCCCTGTGCTGACATGAAAGGAGTTGGTGCTGGGGATCTAATCAGCTTAATAGGGCACAGCAGACAGACAGCCAACTGTCCAGAGCCTATGAGAGGTGGGGGCCACTGGGAGAAGAGCTCAAATGCAGAAGGTCCCCAGCCAAGGTAGCACGCAGCCTCGGGGAGGCACTGGGCACTGGGCCAGAACCGAGCTAAAGACTGAAAAGCACTGGTCCTCCGTCTGATTGGAAGGGGCTCTCAGAGGGGACACAGGAGCCTGGCAGGCATGTCTGCCTCATTAATCCTAGGTTGGAACATTCTTCAGGCACTTGCTGGTTGGGATGTTCTTCCTCTCATCTAAGCACAGAATCTCCACATAAAGAAGAGAAGGCCAGAGGGGAAGAACGGTGTGGAGGTAATTAATACAAGCCCTGCTTCTCCCAATGGGAACGCAAACACTGGGGCTAGCCAGAAGCCGAGGTGGGTATAGGAGCCACGGAAGACAGAGGGAGGAAACAAACAGGAGTGACTGGCATACTGAGCCGCAATATACCAAAGAGCAGGGTCCTTTTAGTCTAATGCATAAGAGCAATACCTTACCTTACAGGCAGAGAAATCTATGAACCTGTCTAAAATGTGGCCTTGAGATTGGATGCCAACACCTGCTAAATGTCCTTTTGCGCTTGTGAGTAAAAAGTCCCCCAGCTGATTCTCTGAATGGTAGGGACCTTGGGTTGAAAAGGATGGGAGCAAGGCCTCCAGGTATCCCAGAGTTTTGAGGCAAAGAAAATAGTTATTCAGTCTTGGGAAAGAGAAGGTACAGGGCGGACAACTTCTCAGGAGGATGTACAATTGTCTGCTGACCAACTGGCACTCCCCCACCCGACCTTGGTAACTTAACATCCGTAGGGCTCTTCCTGGGATTCAATGCAGGCTGGGGTCACCTCAAAAGGAGGGCTCCTAAGGCACCCTGCTTTGCCTTTGGGTCCTCCATGGCCTTTCTTGTCCTATCAGGACAATACTGCCTGAAGGCTTGCCCTTCCTCCATCATGTACACTTTCTACCATACTTATCCTGATGAAATCAGGTTAAACCAAACTCCAGGGACAACTTGGAAGGGGAAAGGAAGTAAAAAAAAAAAAAAAAAAAAGGTCGATGTATAACAGGAGATGTGGGGAGGAGTTAGAAATTCACTCTTGTTCCCTGGGACTAGTGGGAAGAAACAATATACATATTTTAATGAGTATGGGTCTCAAGTCCACAATTAGTCAGGATTGTTTTTTCATTGCAATGAAAAGAAACCCAACTGTCCCTGGCTTAAGCTAAATCTGTGGGTATATCAGGCTGGCTGAATATAGAGCTCTCAGTGTGGTCAAGACTGATTTCTTTCCAGCTTATAGCTAGGCTTTCATCTACATTGGCTGCACTTTCCCACAGACATTGGCAAGATGTTCCCAGGAACCCCAGGTGTTAACCCTACTAGCTTTCATCTACTAGAAGGAATTTGGACCAAAGTCCCAGAATTGAGTCTTATTGCCTGGTTTGGGCTGCATCCCCACCCCTAGAGTCAGGTGTGGGATCATCGGCTCCCATACTACAAGATCAGAGCACGGAGGGGCAGTAATTTTTCAAATAAAAGTCAAAGTGCTTTTACCAGGAGTAGACAAAGCAACAAATATCCACTACAGACCCTAACTTGAACCAGTGAGTTAAATTTTCTGATATGAGGACATCAAATAACCACGTAAATGTGTGTCAGGGTTAGGGGAAGCATTTAAGCAGATAGATGACATGAAGAATTTCTGCCATACCCCCGGTTCCCAAGAGGCAAAGTCAGTCTTACCCACCTTTGTCTTCGTCTCAAAATACAGTCTTAAAACATGAGGTCAGAGTATTTGA
This sequence comes from Crocuta crocuta, assembly GCF_008692635.1. Classification (NCBI taxonomy): domain Eukaryota; kingdom Metazoa; phylum Chordata; class Mammalia; order Carnivora; family Hyaenidae; genus Crocuta; species Crocuta crocuta. Next base: position 2,614,906 of record NW_027531425.1, on the reverse strand, counting down.
CTTGAACTATCTCCAAGGCATTTAGAAAAACGGAGTGTAAGAAAAAGTGAAGAATGATTAACAAAAATGTCATTTTTCCTTGGTGTCTAAAAGAGGCAGAAACTACTTGGAAAATCCTAGTTTCCCTAACTCAGGGAATTTGTTTAGTTAGTTCACAGGTTGAGTCTATCTACTCTTTTTTTTTTTTTTTTCATTTTTTAAATGTTTTTTTATTTATTTCTGAGAGAGAAAGAGAGAGAGAGAGAGAGAGAGAGAGACCGTGAGCAGGGGAGGGTCAGAGAGAGAGGGAGACACAGAATCTGAAGCAGGCTCCAGGCTCTGAGCTGGCTGTCAGCACAGAGCCCGATGCGGGGCTCGAACCCACAAGCTGTGAGATCATGATCTGAGCCGAAGTTGGACGCAACTGACTAAGCCACCCAGGCGCCCTTCCACTCTATTAAGAGAGGGAAAGTGGAGACAGGGATTAGGGATGGAAGAAAGGTGGAGGGCCCAGAGCCATGGGCTCTAGGCTTTGGAAGGGAAAATATAGGCTCTAGAGTGAGGAAGCTAGGTTGGAAACCTAGTACTGCTATTTTCTAGCTGTGTGACCTTCGGTAGGTTACTGCTTCCTCTTCTATAAAATGAGGATAATGATTCTAACCCCTCTAATTGTCATGGTTCAAATACAATAACATAACTAAAACCTTTATCACAGTGTCTGGAACTTTAGAAAGCAAATTATCAGAAAGTATAGTCTCCACCCAACACTTCCTATTTCAAAGCTTTCTTTTAAGATTTTGACAGTTGTTATGCCACAGGCAGCCTCAGAAACAGATGAGGGAAGAAGAAGGTGGGTTCTTAGAGGGAGAGACATTGACCCTACTCTTCACTTCCTTGTTTAGTATCTGTGGCTCCCAATGGACCACAGCGCTGTTCCCAGGCTTGGTTAAACGCAGGGTTAGTCCAGATCAGGCAGATGTCATGGCATTCCTTCTTAAAAACCTCCAGGTAACAGATTTCTTGGCCTCCTTCCTCTGGAACTCTATTAGGTAAGATGTTCTTCCTTGTGACTAACTCCAAAACCTCCAGCATCAACCACAGCTTACATCTACTCATGAACTCGTTCAACTGTTGATTCGTTCTTGCTCTCGTAATTATTGGGCACCTCTTTTGCCAGGTACTATGCCAGCTACTGGAAATACAAAATTGAGCAAGATGGTCTTGCCCTCAAAGGGCCTGGATTCTTAGAAGGAGCACATCGATAGAAATTCATTGTAGTACACAGTAAGTACTTCAACAGAGGTCAGCTCTGAACACTTGGGAAACCCCAAGGGGCATCTAACCTGGGTTTAGGAGAGGGAACTCAAGGAAGATTTCCTGGAGGAGGTGACACTCGAGCTGAGTCTTAAGGGACTGCTGAGCCAACAAATCTGAGCCACATTTATTTTGCAGCTATTGTTTCTCAGCCTTTATCACATAAGAAGCCAAACGTTGGTTATTGTTGAGCTGATTATCACATGGAGATGATATCACATTGACTGCACTGGGGTAATTACCAAGCAGAAGTTGTAGTACAATGCCTGTGATTCCAGGGTATGACAGCTTGGGCACTATGACCTCTTGTGGTGAATGACACCCTACAGTTCTGAAAGCGGGATACACTACAGAGGTTGAAGCAGACTCCGCTTTCAGTGGGAAGTGTGGGTGTGGAAGCCTGGTCTTCACAGAGATTGGGAGGGGCGGCTTGCTAGGGTGGAGCGTGGAGTCTCCTTTTTCTCCTGATCTAGAATCAGCCACTGTGTGGATGGTAACCAAGACCATCCTGCCTAGGACGTGGAAGGGAAGAACCAGATGAACTCTAGAGGTCCCTTCTTTTTTTTTTTTTTTTCATAGTTTATTGTCAAGTTGGTTTCCATATAACACCCAGTGCTCATCCCCACAAGTGCCCTCCTCCATGCCCATCACCCCCTTCATCTCCCCCCCACCCCCATCAGTCCTCAGTTTGGTCTCAGCATTCAAGAGTCTCTCGTGGTTTGCCTCCCTCCTTCTCCCCCACTATTTTTCCCCCCTTCTCCTTATCAGGGGAGAGGATCGTTTAAGAATCTGGCCATTTCTAATTTACCTCAAGGATCTTGGCTCAAGGTGCGGCTGGCTGTTGTCCTTTGACTCAAACTAACCAGCCAGATTTTACACCACAATAGGTGTGAAATGTGCTCCCAGACTGAAGATGTGGGGAGCCCACAGAAGCCTTCAGAGGTTGACCACTTTGCAAAAGGCTACTCAGCAAACTGGTGGGGCTCTGGGAGACTCAGTCGGTTAAGTTTCTGACTTCGGCTCAGGTCATGATCTCATGAGTTTGAGCTCCGTGTCAGGCTCTGTGCTGACAGCTTAGAGCCTGGAGCCTGCTTCGGGTTCTGTGTCTCCCTCTCTCTGTCTCTTCCTGACTCGCACTTCTGTCAAAAATAAACATTAAACTTAAAAAAATAAAAAGAGAGTTCTATTGTTAATTTTTTGAGGAATATCCACACTGTTTTCCAGAGGGGCTGCACCAGTTTACATTCCCACCAACAGTATAGGAGGGTCCCCATTTCTCCACATCTTCCCCTATGAACCAGCAGTAGCACTGCTAAGAATTTACCCAAGGGATACAGGAGTGCTGATGCATAGGGGCACATGTACCCCAATGTTCATAGCAGCACTCGCAACAATAGCCAAAGCATGGAAAGAGCCTAAGTGTCCATCAACTGACGAATGGATCAAGAAGATGTGGTTTATCTATACGATGGAATACTACATGGCAATGAGAAAGAATGAAATCTGGCCATGTGTAGCAACATGGATGGAACTTGAGGGTGTTATACTGAGCGAAATAAGTCAGGCAGATACGGACGGATACCAGATGTTTGCAGGTATAGAAGGNAAATAAATAAATAAATAAATAAATAAATAAATAAATAAAAAGAATGCTGGCCACCAGCATTGGTCAGATAAGTGACACCCCTCCACGCAACACAAAAAGGTACAGCTTTCCTTGCCTACACGCTCTCTCCCCACCCCAAACACCAAATTCCAGAAAGAACACTAAGAAGTGAAACGAAGCCAGATTGCAGCAACCCGTGGAAGCAATCCCTCTTCACCTCCCCTGGGCTCTTGCTGGTCCCCTTCATCATCCTCACCCAGAGTTCTAGTCAACAAAGGTGCCTCTAAGGTAGAACCCCAGCCACAGGTGTCAGTGCAGAGACAGGTGCTGGGGAACACTCAGTGAAAGTCCTCAAGTGTCCCACATCTCAGTTACTGTCCTCTGTCTGCCTCTGGTGGGTGCCTGTCAGCATTTTTGATAAGAACGGCTCCAGTTAGACCTTCTGAAGAACCTGCTTGCTTTTTACAGATAAAAGCAGGAATGTGTAACCAAAGAAGGCAGCAGTGTCCCCAGGGGGTTTTAAAGAGAGTTCTCTAAGTGTTGAGTCATATGCAGGTCTGCTTTGAGGAGGGGATACGGACAGACAGAGTGACTTCCCTGGTGCAGAGGGTGCCAACTTTGCCAGAGGGAAGGGTTCTCAGGACCCTTCCCTTCACATTTGGTCTTCACCCATCCATTGTCCTGCTCTCCTTTCCTCACCCCTACCCACTTCCCAGGTTAAATACAGAAAATAATTATCCCCTTCCCTCCTCCTTCTTCCTCTGCTAAGAGCCTTTGCAGGGGGCAGGGAGGGTTCTGCCCTCCTCGGTTCCTGTCTTCTGGAAGGTGCTAAACGGAGAAGGACACACAGACCAGCCAGACATTTAAAACCTCTCCTCCCTGCTCCTGCCTCTGGGTTGGGCCTGGAGACCGCCCCCTCTCTTTGTCAGTTCTTTCTTTTCAAGAAGCACAGAGGGGTGGGGCCGAGTTGGAATGAAGAGAGCCGGCCCCAGCTTTGTGACTTACTGGTCATCAGCCCTTTCTGGGTGTCATTTCCCATGAAATCAGTGTAAGGACACTTGCTTCTTAGGACTGCCAGAGTAAAAGGAGATGATGCAAGAAAAGTGGCTTACCCATTGTTTGGCATATAATAGGGATCAATAAATAGTAGCTGAATGAATGACTGAAAGACAAGTGCCCAACCCAAGCATTCGCCCAGGCCCCAGAGGGAAACCTCAGTTCAAGGAGTTGTGAAGACAGGGGCTAAGGAGCTGCTTACATAATGGGAGAGACTGAAAGTGCTAGATGCCAGGGCAAAGGGCCCTCATCTGTGCCGCAAAGCAAATTCCACCCTAGGTTTCTGCAAGGGCCCACCTCTCATGGTCTTCACCGGGTGAGAAGGTGAGGGAAGGGGAATTTCTGGAATCCAGGATCCAGTCTCAGCTTGAGAATAAACCAGAAGGACTAGAATTCAATTCCTGGAATGGAGGCAGATGCCACTGCTGCCTCTTCTTCCCGGCAGCCCCTCTGAGCAAGGCTGCTCCCCAAAGGTGTCCCCAACACCCTCTTGGTCTATGGATCCCGCAGCCTGAGCTGGACAGGGTGAGAAAGCCCATCAGCTCAAAGTAGAGGAGAAGAGCCCTGGGTCAGCCATCAGAGGACCTCTGTTCTTTTCCTTCCAAATGAACTGTGTGATCTCAAGCAATTCGGTCAACCTTTCTGAGCCTCAGTTTCCCCAACTGCAGCACGGGAATAATACCTCACACCCCAGTCTCCCTACCACACAGGACTACTGCAAGGGTCAAATTCAATATTCCACGTTGACAAAGCACATTGTAAACTGTAACGTGCTCTGCAAATATGTCCGTAAAGACTCTAGAGCAGAGGACCTAGGAAATGGGGTAAGACCATAAGCAATTCCTGTCTGGCTGGGGGACCAGGATGGATCTTTACAGTCAGCTTTTCTTTGATCTTCATTTGAAATTTAATGAGCACTTAAGGCATTGCTGACACTCTAATTAGGATTAAAAATTAAATTCAGAAGTCATCCCTTGTTCCCTTCCTTCCACACTCACTCCCTCAGCTCTGTCGAGAACAACTAACACTAATTTGCCGCACACTGAAACAAATGTGGGACACCTATTTTGTTAGAAAGACAAATCACAAACCAAACTTGAGTTTAAAAACCAACAACAACAACAAAAACCTGGTTAATGAAAGTTAAAATGAAGAGTGAAATTAAAACCAAACCACTGCAAGGGCGCCTGGGTAGCTCAGTCAGTTGAGCATCCGACTTCAGCTCAGGTCATGATCTTGTGGTCCATGAGTTCGAGCCCCGCATCAGGCTCTGTGCTGACAGCTCAGAGCCTGGAGCCTGCTTTGGATTCTGTGTCTCCCTCTCTCTCTGCCCCTCCCCCACTCATGCTCTGTCTCTCTCTCTCTCTCAAAAATAAATAAACGTTAAAAAAAATAAATTAAAACAAACAAAACCAAAGCATTGCAGCTTCCAAAACAACTGAACCAGAATAAAATCGGCAGAGCAGAATATGCTCCCCAGTAAATCAAACTGATTCTGCATATCCTCAAAGGGCCTGGATTCAAAAGATACTTCTGGCCCTCACCTCCACTGGCTCTGGCTTTCCTACATCAGATTCTGCACTCCTTCATTTCCCAGGATGCCCCAGATGTCCCAGATGCACTAAATCACTGGGGATGAGGCATGAGGGAGACGGTCCCTTCGGCCCAGGAGCATATGGTCCAACAGACAGGTTTTTCCCGCTGCAAAGATACTCCGACTGCCCAGCTCCAGTGCCTTCTCCATCATCAACACTGCTGTGCCTGAGATCGCAGAGTAAAATGGAGCTCTTGGCAACCCCCCACCCCAACCTCGTTATGGCCAGACACCAAAACCCCAACAAACAAAAGTCGAGCCACAAAGACCTCTGTGGTGACAGAGATCTGCCATCCTCTGAGACCAGCTCCTCCAAGCCAGCAAAGAAAGAGTGCTGTGATTTAATTCTGCATCACACCCTTGCAGATTCAGACGCCACGCTTTCTAATGAGCCCAGTAAAGGCTGTCCCATCCAGTCTTCTCCACGGCAATTGCAGGAAGTGGGGAAAAATGAAATTGCTGCTTGTCGAGAGCAGATGACCACCCACACTCAGCAAGGGGGTGGGCTGGAAGCCGGGCCTCCCGGGGAGGACCCAGCAAGGTTCCTGCAGCGGAAAAATGGCCCGGCTTCCCGCTAAGACAGCTGCTGAGGTTTGCTCCCCTCTCATAAAAATACAGCCAGAACTGTCCATCCTTTGTCTCCCTTGGACCTTCCCAGCTGAAGTCACTATTGCCTTCCAGGGACAGAGTCCTCCCTATCTGGTTCCTGAAGCAACACTCACCGCAGACCTGAGAGTTAGCTGTTTGATTATACTACGTGGGGGGCTGAACCTCGGCTGTCTTCTTACCTAGTTGCAGCCTCCTTTGATCTCCTGTCATCTTGGCCCAGACCAATATTATGGACTTATGTCTTGATATATCTCCCTGGCTCTCTTACTCCCAGTCCCTAAGGGGGCACGTTTGTCCCCAAGCCTTTAGGCCCAACCAGCAGCTACATTCGTTTCCCAAGCTCTGTCTTTCTGGATCCAGTTTCCTTCCCTTGCCCTGGGTTACGTATGACAAGGACTAAGGGCATGGGACAGATACCGCCTGCCTTCAGCCATCACCAGACTCTGCTGCAGGGAAGTGGGAAGAGGGACACTGGGAAGAATTTCAAAGTCCAGCTGGAGCCCCACCAACTGTAAGAAGCTATCCCCCAAAGGCTCCAGCCCATCTTCAGCTTTTCCTTCTCTAGGCTCTCTTTGGATTTTTCACCTAGATCCAAGTTTTAGACAGGATCACACAGTGCTTTGTTGTTGTCTATTTTACATGTTTCTACAACTAGATCAGAGGCTTCTAGAAGACAGGGACTGTGTTATATATACTATGTTATATGAAACTGCCCAGGATAGCCCTGGGCATGGATCACCCCTGCCTGCCTCCTAGGCTTCCAATCTACCTTCCACACTGCGGCCACAGCAAGCTGGCTCAATGTAGACCTGGAGAGGCCACTCAGGGCCCTCAGGAGTCCAACCCCAGCCCATCTTCCCATCCTTCACTCCATTCTTCCTACCTCCGTACCCTTGCTCACACTATTACCTTCATGGCTTCACCCCTCCCACCCATACAAAACAGATTCAAGCTTACTCTTCAAGATTTTCTAGGTACCTCCAAATACTATCTCTGTTCTAGAGCCTTCTAACATTCCTGTCAGAAATAATCGCTCCCTGGAGTTTCCACGTAGGTATGGTAGTCTTCCTCACCAGCCCCATCCACGGTTGCCTTTCCCAAGATCTCAGTTACCCATGACGAACCACAGTCGAAGCAGATTATCATCCTTCTGATGTATCATCAGAAGGTCAATAGCAGCCTTACACCATGTCACAGTGCCTATGTCACCCATCTCACTTCATCTCATCACATAGACATTTTATCATCTCATATCAACACAAGAAGAGTAAATACAGTACATTAAGATATTTTGAATGAGAGGGGTGCCTGGGTGGCTTAGTCGGTTAAGCGTCCGACTTTCGCTTAGGTCATGATCTCGCGGTTCGTGGATTCGAGCCCCTCGTCCGGCTCTGTGCTGACTGCCAGCTCAGAGCCTGGAGCCTGTTTCAGTCTGTGACTCCCTCTCTCTCTGACCCTCCCCTGTTCACGCTGTCTCTCTCTCTCTCCTAGAAATAAATAAAACATTAAAAAAAAAAAGATATTTTGAATGAGAGGGGTGCCTGGGTGGCTCAGTCAGTTAAGTGTCCAACTTCAGCTCAGGCCATGATCTCAGGGTTTGTGAGTTTAAGCCCCACATCGGGCTCTGTGCTGACAGTTCAGAGCCTGGAGGATGCTTAGATCCTGTGTCTCCCTTTCTCTCTGCCCCTCCCCCACTCATGCTCACTCTCTCTCTCTCTCAAAAATAGATTGAAAAATTTTTATTTTTTTTTACTTATTTATTTTTAAAATATAATTTATTGTCAAGTTGGCTAACATACAGTGTATACAGTGTGCTCTTGGTTTTAGGGGTAGATTCCCATGATTCATTGCTTACATACAACACCCAGTGCTCATCCCAACAAAAAAAATTTCTTTAAAGATATTTTGACAAAGAGACCATGTTCACCTAATTTTTATTACAGTATATTGTTGTAATTGTTCTGTTTTGTTATCAGTTTTTGCTGTTACTCTCTTACTGTGCCTAATTCATAAATCAAACTTTATTGTGGGTATATATGTAGGCACATATAGGAAAAAACATAATGCATATAGGCTTCAGTACCATCTGCAGTTTCAGGCATCCACTGGGGGTCTGGGAACGTATCCCCTATGCATAAGGGGGGCCTACTATATTTTCATACTTCACTTTTTATTTTTTAATGTTTTTTAAAGTTTTTATTTATTTATTTTTGAGAGAGAAAGGATGAGTGGGAGAGGAACAGGAAGTGAGGGGGACAGAGGATCTAAAGCAAGCTCTGTGCAGACAGCAAAGAGTCCCTGTTCTGGGCCCAAAGCAGATGCTTAACTGCCTGAGCCACCTAGATGCCACCATACTTCACCTTTTATTATGTACTACCTCACACATAGTAAGCACTCAATAAATATGTTTCAAAGAATCACTATAATGCCTTCTATTGTGGTTACTTATGCTATGAATGTATCTTTTTCCTCCACTAAACAATAAGCTTTATTATCTCTCTATATCTTGTCTGGGCCTAATGGATGTTGAAGCAGTAGAGATTCAAGAAATGCATACTGAATTGAATAGTAGGTATTCATTAATGAATAGAATGAATGAATAAAATTCACTGAAATGAGTGTACCTAAATGGTAGGTACCAGCTCAAAGGGTTCCTATAGAACTTCCCTTCCTTCCTTCCTTCCTCCCTTCCTTCCTTCCTTCCTTCCTCCCTCCCTCCCTCCCTCCCTTCCTTCCTCCCTTCCTTCCTTCCTTCCTTCCTTCCTTCCTCCCTTCCTTCTTTCCTTCCTTCCTTCCTTTATTTATTTATTTAGAAAGAAAGAGAGAGGGGGAGAGAGAGCATGTGTGCAAGTAGGGAAGGGACAGAGGAGGGAGAGAGGGAAAGAATCCTAAGCAGGCTACCCAGCATAGAGCCAGACTCGGGGCTTGATCTCACAACTGTGAGATCATGACCTGAGCCAAAATCAAGAATCAGACACTTACCTGACTGCCCCTATATTACTTTCTATATTACTTAATACAAGGGACCAAAAAACCCCAATATGGTGTAGCCTATGCATGCATAATGAGTCACATAACTAACTCATTTGTTGGAACAGTGATGGCACAGTAGGACATGAGGTACAGTTGACTCAAATGCTGCCAGGACTCACTCTTCACCTTTCCTCTTGGCCTCTCTCCCCATGTAAGCTTTATTCTTTCCCACTGGCGGGCTTCTTCCATGTGCTGGAAACATGGCCGCTGATAATTCTGGAGCCTCACTCCTCACGCTGCACACTGCTGGAGGGAATTGAGACTTGTTCTTTCCGAGATCTTAGGTCCAAAAATCTCAGAAAAGGATGTAACTGGCTCAGTTTGGGTCAAGTAGTGTTGGAACCTCCAATAAAACAACAGTTCCCATGTTAACCATGAGGAGAAAGACCATCTTAAAGAAGTGGGTCTGGGTCCACAGGGAGGATGGTTGCTGTTCTAGACAGGCAGCCGGCAGATACCCTGGAGGGAGAGATGCAGTTTGCATTCAAGGCAGGTGAGAACAGCAAGTGTGATTTGGGGAACTCAAGATGGCGCTTGCAAGAGGCCAGAGGAGCATATTCTGTTAAACACCTAAGGGAGAGACCTAAGGTTGACTGCATTTTCTTCGAGTGAGAGGAGGAGTGGGGACAGGGTCCACAGTGATGGCTGCCCTACCACAACTGGCCTGCTCTGGGGATGCCATGGCGTAGCTTAGGAAAGCCAGGCTAGAACTAATGAAGCAGAGAAACTAAGGTCACTAACTTGCTCTGGGGATGTTATGGCGTAGCTTAGGAGAGCCAAGCTAGAACTAATGAAGCAGAGAAACTAAGGTCAAGGGAGCAGTGTGAATAAGAAGAAAAAGGGGCTATTCAGAGGTTAGGGCAGGCAGCCATACGCAACAGCCCAATCAGGAACTTTTGGTGGTGGAGGAAGTGCCCTCCCTCTTGCCATGGTAGGGAGAAGGGGCGTAACTCCAGTGTCTTACGTTTAGCGGTTATTTTTATGGGTCGATTTATTTTTATCCATTTTAGACCTCAAGCCCGCTGCTGGAAGAAACAAGGCACCGAGGTTTCTTGGTTTCCAGAAAATACAGGTTTCGGTGGCTGGCTCAGCTGTAGACGCCAGGCGGCAGCTGCCCCTAGGGTCCCCTTGACCTACCCTCTCACATCCTTCTCTCCTGCCTACACAAGGGCTGGGGGTTGGAATAGGGTGGAGGGTCCCTCTTCTCTTATCCCACAACCCCCACCTGGGCAGGGGGAGCACAGGCTCTGAAGGAAGGGAGGACCTACCTGAAGGCCACCATGGAAGTCATGTTCCTGGTCTGCCCATGAATCCCAGACAGCCAGAGGTGGGATACACCTAAGATCCTCTTTGGTGGCATCTCCCCAACAGAGCTTATCTCCCTGGGACCCAGGGAGTTTGAAGAAAGGATCTTGCCTTTCAAATGCAACCGCCTATGAACTGGCACCATGTCCCAGCCCCCACTTGCCAGGCAGCCAAAGTGGGCCTCTCCTTTAATGGGACCACACATCTGGCCTAAATTGCTACTCCCCCAAGACAAGTTTACTGAACAGTTAGACAACGCTTCCACGCACAGCCACTGCAGACAAGCTTAAAATACACTTTAATACATTTAAAGCACCATTCTGGAAACCGGCTTTCTCATGATAAAGATGCAACTGACACTCATTGGGCTTTAAAATGTCAAGTTAGTGCAATCCAGCAGGGAGCCTGACAAGCCATTAAATCTGAAGCTCTGTTCAGCAGATTCCTTTCCTTCCTCCCTTGTCTTCCCTAAATATTTATCTGGGCTCCTGGAGCCGACATTTTGGTTGGACCTTCCAAACTGTAACAAGGTATGGTCTTTACCTCTGCCAGCAGTTCTTCCATGGAAACACCCTTGGGAATGGAGTGGGGGGGCGCCTAGAGAAGTTGGGAGGGAAGCAAGGAGTGAATGAGAACACATCTCACCCTTGGGGTTCTCTAAGTGCCAAGGAGGGTGAAACTTGGAAAAGAAGTCCATGGATGGTTTCCATTAGAAGGTGATCCTAAAGTCCCCTCCACACCCCTGCAACCTTCTGCCAGCTGGGCAGGGGAGGCGAGGCACAGGACAGGCAGGGGATTATTTTAGACCTTGTTCCCAAGATAGACGGCGAGCACCACATTCGGGAGCTATAAGTTCTGAGCCCAGCACAACAAGTCTAAAAATGTTTCCTTTCTTTTATCTGTTTAAATTTCCCGAGGTCAGAAATAGGATGCAGATGAGTTACTGAGAAACAGTACGATAGGAAAATAAAGGGGGTGGGGAGGACCCAAATGTTGGGAAATTGGAGAGGACGCCACCAGGCAGAAGAAGAGTAGCCCCTAGGAGTGTAATTCACAAGTCTGTTTCTCCAAGCACAAAGGGTTTTTCATCCTGGGGCTGGTAAGACAGGATGCCAAGCAGGACAGGTGCTGCGTGAAGGGCTGGTTAGGATCTAAGCGGCCTCTTCCCAAACCCCTGAAGCTCTGGTAGGTCACCTTCTTTGATACGCAGTCTACAGCTCAAACCTGTGACATGTAGGTGAACCTGCCCTTCACAAGCATATGAATATAAATGGCGGGTGTGCTGAGGTATGTGTGGGAATATCAGTCAATACAGATGTGTTAGGTGAACCAGTTGATGGTGCATGTTTGTACTTGAGAGCCACAAGCAAAATCCAGGCAAAAGCTATGGGTGGTTTTCTTGCACAGTGCTGGTGGAGGTGTGGCGGTGGAGGTGTGATGAACAGTTTACAGGCTGTGTATAAGTGTGCATGGCTGTCTGAGTGTGTGCAAATTAAAATGGAAATGTGTGTCGGAGTATGATAGAAGCGCAGGAAGGGCCGTGGGCTTTGGAGTCTGTCTGACTTGGCTTTGCATCCTGGCTCTGCATTAATCAGGTGTGCAACCTTGGTCCAGCCACTGAGCCTCAATTTCCTCAACTCTGAAATGAGGATAATAATAAGTACCTTCCAAGATTGCAAATGATGCCATGTGCTTTAGCCCACACATAGAAGGGCTCAATAGAGGACAGCTATTATCATGCACTGTGGATGGACCCTCTGGAGGATGCAGGAGCGAGAGGGAGCAAAATATGACCCAGGATAGAGTGTGTGAAAGAAATCTGGGTGAGGAGCTGTGTACTAAGATTTGTGTGCAAGCAAAGCTGTGTAGCTGTGTGCATCCAAGGCGATTCCTTCTCCTCCAGGGGGGTCCCCTTTCCTACAAGGGTTCAGAGAGTGGGGGCCGGTGGCACAAGTTTCCGCAGACACCTTGGGTTTCTGGGTTCTGGGTCTAAGTGAGTTAAGAGGTTGAGAGGCCCGGTAGGAGCCGCAGGAAGCCAACAACCAGCAGAAGCTTCCTTTTTTCCCTCCACCCAGCAACGGTTGAATACCGAATACCGCCACCCACATCAACTCCCCACCTCCACCCCCCCATCCCCACCCTACTTTCCTTTCCACAAGTGACATCAAGGGCGGGGTGGAAACCCTAGAGAAGAGAGGATTCCTCCCCTCCATTTCCCCATTCCGCCTTAAGACAAACCAGGAAGCAGCTGCAGCTCCAAATCGGGCCACCTTAACAGTAGAGTAATGGTCTGGCCTCCAGCCAAGCCCCACCTCCGTTCCAGCTCTCGCTCCTCCCCCTTCTCCTCCCGCACTGCTCCGGGAGAGCTGGTGAGCAAGAGTCTGGCCCGAGTTGGCTGGAGCTGTTGCCATGACAAGCATTTTCTTAAGAAAGCTCTGCTGTTGAGACCGTCCAAAGCGGGGGGTTGAGGAGGGGAGCACGAACTTCCTGGGAAACGATCCCTCCGAAGAGAGCAAGGCCAGAGACCCCGGTCCAGCTCCCCTGCACCCATTTTCTTCCAGGAACCTGAGAGGTCCTTCCTTCCCTTTGGGAGGGCTGGGGGTGGAGACCCAGCCCACTCCCTGGCCGTTGCCGGAAAGACAAGAGAGCAAAGCCAGCATCTCTAGCGCGGTTGCCACACCGGGGAGACCGGTGGGTGGTCACCCCCACCCCACCCCGTCCATGGAAACCCGGAGGGAGAGTCCCGCTTGGAGAAGCCTGGATCTTTGCTAGAAAGAGAGGTAGGCTTGCAGAGAATGAATTGACTCGCGATTTGCAAACTTTGTTTCTTTCTTTGCTCTCAGTGGCTTCTAAAACTCCCTGAATCTCCTCTTCCTAGCGTGTTTCTTGCGCCTGGGATTGGAGTGTGTGTGTATATATGTGTGTGTGCGCGCGCGCACAGATTTGTCAGATACTGTTTCCTAGATTCCGTTTTGAGAAACCATGTAATCAAACAAGTGATTTCTTTCTCTTTTCCTAGTTTTTGTCATTCCTGGGCCGTGGGGGTAGGGAAATGGAGGGACTGTCTTTTTCACACCCAAACTGAGCTTTTGGAAAAAGCATTTATTTCCCCTCATTCGTTCCTGCCCTCCCCCTCCCCCTTGGCTTGGGAATGAGACGCAGAATGGAAAACTGTTGCAAAAATATTTTCCGCGTCTGTTCCCTTTCTCCAAAGCCCCAAAGAGCGATGGAAAAAAAACAAAAAGAACCGAGTAAGAAGTCTTCAAGAGGAAGGAGGGGCTGTCTCGNTCTTTAGCTTTGTAGGGAAACCTCAGCAGTTTCTCTGCCGCTTGCAAAACATCCTCAGACTTTCACGTCTATAATTAGCTGTGGAAAAAGCTGGGAGTTCCCTCGCCCGGCTGTTGTTGAGTGTGCGCCGAGCGTCAAGAACCAACTGTATGAGTGTCTCTGAGGGCACCGCCCCACACATCTCGGGTCCCAGAGGAGAGGAAAGGGCAGGGGGTGAAGTTGGAAAGTTTGCAGTTCCAAGGCCGGTGCCTGTGGGGCCGGTGAGCGTTGGGCGGCCTGGGCTTGGTCGCCGGCATCCTTGGGAGGGTCCCTGAGCGTCCTGGGCCACTGCGCCCTTGCAGAAGAGCTGGAGATGAAGACTGGGATGGTCGCTTCTGCTCCCCTGCACCCGCTCGCTCCCTCGCGTACTTGGCTGGCTCTTGGGGTGGAGGAGGCCGGCTGGCACCCTCCCCGAGGCGAGGCCCGCCTCACCACTCCCCCAGGTCTGCGAAGGACCCACCGCTCCGCTCCAGCTGCGGGGGTGGGGTGGGGGCCGCAGGAGTGGCCTGCGCATCCCGGGAGCGAGTGGGCACTCTGCTGGCCCGAGGCGCCTCCCCCGGGCATTCCTGCCGGACTTACAACAACTTGCAGACGCGGTGTCGGCGCCGGCTGGCCTGGTAGGGGGGGATGTCAGATGGAGAAATCGCGGGCGCGCAACTGACGTGACGGGGGGAGGGGAAGTGAATCCCAGGCTACAGCGCCATCTCCTCCTCTGGGTGGGGTGTCTGGCAGGGAGGCTGCAGATCCTCTCTCTCCTGGAGCTCCTCCTCAGAGATGCCCCCTTCTCGCCCTTCCTGTTCCGATCCCGGCTCCAGCCCCCTCAGCGCCGGGCCCTCTTTGCCTGGAAGAAAGGCAAGAGACCAGTACCAGGGTCATCCTAGGCTGGGACAAGGACCTAGGGGTCCGGACTGAGGAAGAGGCCCGGAGGAGGTGGTGGCTCCGATGGCTTAGTGAGCCTGGCTCACTAGGGGTGGTGGCATGGGGGCGGGCTCCGGGAGGTGGGTCCTGGACCCCACACATCAGCAGGGTCAGTCTGGGGTGGGGAGGGAGAGGAAGCACCTGCCCTCTGTCCCAGCTGGTTTACAACCAGGGTGGTAAAGGTGGGAGCTTAGAAACTGGAAAGAAGGAAGCAAAGGACTCTTGGAGGAGAGCTTAAATAGGGGCCCAGGAAACAGCAGGAATCAGTTTTCATTTTGAGGCGTTGGATGATGGATCTGACTGCACCCCAAGGCCAAACAGCTTCCCCCTCCTTGTCTTCTGATCCAGACGGGAATGAGGCCTTCCCCAGGGGGCAAGGGACCCAAGACAGGATACATGCCCTTGGGTCTGTAGGCGGGGGAGGGGAATCCATTTTTTTGATCCTGCTGGGGAGGCCTATCCTCTCTGCCACCGTCTTGCTGAGGTGCCACCCCCAAATCACACACGCCCCCCTCCCCCCGCGCGCCCTTCCGTCGTGGGGGCCAGAGTCCCACCATCCCAGCAGTTGGCCTTCCTATTTTCAGTTTTCTGACTAGGGGTAGATTCTGGTGCGTTCGGAGAGGGCTTCTAGATGAGGAGCAGGTCCCTATTTAGCGCCTGCCTACCCCTCCCCCCACCGGCTGTGGCCTTGAAGTCGCGGGGCGGGGGCGGCGGGGGCACCTCCTCTCCCTTCCCGCCCCGGCTGCATGAAACCCGCGCGGCCCGGGGCTCCGAGCTGCCGGCGGCCCCGCCCAGTCGCGGCCCCTCCCGCAGCTCCGCCCCGCCCCCTCGGCTCCGCGTTCCTGCGACTACTTTGCGCGGGAGGCGCTCGGAGCTGCCGAGCCCAGGTTTGCTGCCTCCCGGCCTCCCTGAGCCTCCTCCCTCTTCTTCACATCAGGCTGCCTCCTCCGTGTCCCTGGCTGGATTCAAGGGCAAGTCGAAGGAGGCACGGGCTTACCCCTGGACTCCCAGCACCTAGCACAGTGCCTGGCACGTTGTAAGGTGCTGGGTCAACGTTTGGTGAAGGAAGGGAAGTGACATTTGGGGAGAGCCTGGGACTGATGCCTAGCTTGCACTGCTGGCTTCGGTTCTCCGCCGCACGGTGGAAAGTCTGCACCCACTGTAATGGTGGGAGGGCGTGGCCGAGTCAGATTTGTCCCATTTCTGTCGTCTTTGGTGTCTGAAGAAAAGTCAAACTGGGAACGCCCAGTTATAGGAGCAGAAGCTGAGCAGGTAGTTTGCCCAAGGCATGAGTGCTGGAAGAAGTGAAGTGCTGTGGAGCGGGGCGTGGAGGTCCCTGAGTAATGATAGTGGAGCCTCACTCTTTCCCAGCATCCTCGGCTGGAGGGTGTACCGAGGAAGAGGGCCGCAGGGGGCTGCGCGGCCCAGCCCAGACTCAGCTGCCCCTTGTCAGCAACTCAACATTCCACAGGCAGCTGCCTCTGTTCAAAATTTAGCTTCTCCCCGTAACCTTCATGGACCCTTTTTTCTCTTTTTTGTCTGTGTTCTTGGTTTTGGACCCAGCAGCCAAAGACATGGATAAGCCCTGCCCATTTAGGGCCTTCCAGATCCAGGAAGCCTCAGAGGGAGGAAAGGAAGGTACTCATTTTGGCTCCCCAGCACCTAAGAGTCCTGTCTGGCTTAGGTTGACCCAGGTGTTTGGCTGGACCTTGAAGAAAAATGGCCGACCCTGGGCCTCACTGTCTTCCAGGGAGGAATTCTCCCAGCCCTTTGATGTCTTTCCCCCAGCCTACCTCTCATACAGGACTCCCTTCCCAGCCCAGTTCCCAGCGCCTCCGACTTGTGTTCATTCCAGTCACCCCCAGCTGGTACTTGGTCAGACGGGGATGACCTCCTTGCCCCACTCATTTTCCCTTTCTGTAGAGTGGGTCATAGAAATAAAAAGCAGGCCCTTGGGCTGGAGTTCCCAAGGCTCGTGTGGAATGTTTTGTGCTTCCTTTTCCGACATCTCTTTGTCTCCTCTTTCCTCTTTCCCGTGGATGAGCCAGTCTTGTTCCACTGACTTATTTCCTCTGCACGTGTTCAAAGAGAAATGACAGGGACTTTTGAATTCTGCTTTCACCTTAAGCCAGTTCTCTGTGTTCAGGCCACAGGAATGTGGATCCAGTTAGGACCAGAGCCAAGGGCTCCCTAGTCCACACAGGAGCAGCACAGGAGGGGTTCGAATCAATTTGTGCAGGTGGGATAGTGCAGAGGCCAAAGGAGGGGAAAGGTAGGTGAGAACTTGGGCGACCAAGGGCCAGGGATCCCTCTTCTCTCCTGCCTTCCCCACTCTTGCTCCTGTCTGATTGAAGTTTTCAGCCCCATCACTTCTCTGTGCTCTGATTTCCCAAGTTAAGTACAGAAACCTCTGGGACCATTCATATACGAGCCACCTGGGTGGCTCAGTCGGTTAAACCTCCGACTCCGGCTCAGGTCGTGATCTTGCGGTCTGTGAGTTTGAGCCCCACATGGGGCTCTGTGCTGACAGCTTGGAGCCTGGAGCCTGCTTTGGATTCTGCGTCTCCCCTGCTCTCCACCCCTCCTCCACTCAAGTTCTGTCTCTCTTTATCTCTCTCTCTCTCAAACATAAACAAACATTAAAAAAAATCTCTGGGACCATTCAGGCCACCTGGAATGGAATCCATGAGACGCCTTTGCTCTAGCCTCTCTGCCAAATCACTGGGACAGGAGGATCTTAAGGCAGTATGTTTGCTGGGGGGAGTGGGGGAGGTGAAGGACTCTAAGATAGTCCCAGGGAAACTCTCAGCTGAGAACACCTCTAGCAAGATCCACCTCGGTTGCAAAATCAGTGCCAAAAGTGCAAACCAGTACAACTCCTATAGAGGGCAAGCGAGCAATATCTAACAAAACAACGTATGCATTTACCCAGCCGTCCGACTTCTAGGAACTTATCCAGAAAGTGCACATTCACAGATACAAAAAGACATATGCACAAGGTGATTCTTTAAGTCTTATTTGTAAGAGGAAAGGAAATCATCGGAAACTACCCAATACCCGTCTATAACAACTGGTTGAATGAACAGCAGTACCTCCACACAATGAAGTACTATGCAGCCAAAAAAAAGAGTAGGCGCCCTGTGAGTTTATGTGCTCTGGTTTCTAGGATGTTATTTTTTTAAATTAATTATTTATTTGTTTTAAGAGAGAGAGCCAGAGAGAATCCCAAGCAGGCCCCACACTGTCAGCAACAGAACCCTACATGAAGCTTGAGCCCACAAACTGCAAGATCATAACCTGGTGGCAATCAGGAGTCGGACACTTACCTGACTGAGCCACTCGGGCACCCCTTGGGATATATTGTTAAATGAAAAATACAAGATGCCAAAGAGTGCCTTTATATAGTATGCCATCTTTGGGTTGAGAAAACAGGAGAAATAGGAATACGTTTTGCAAACACACACACACACACGCACATAGGATAAACCAGAAATTAAATGGTTACCTGTAGGATGAGTGGGAACAGGATAGGGGAGATAGAGACAGGAGTGAAACTTTACTAATTATACTTTTTTAGACACTTTTGATTTTTGAACCAGGTAACTATTTTACCCAGTTAGATAGATCCGAAAGAAAGAAAAAAGCAAACCCTAAAGCCCACCACAACAGAAACAATGAACCTAACTGAATATCAATTTGATTATTTTACAAAGAAAATAATTAGTTCATGTAATTTTCGAATTTAATGCCTTGACTCTTAGTGGCATGTGTATTCTCAGGATAAAAAGAACTACAAAAAAATCTTGAACTCTGTAATTGTGTTCTTAGCCATGGTGTTGGCATCATAAATTGGAAACAGTATTTTGTTTATTGTAGGATAGATCAGATGGGTATATTGACATCCCTGGAAGTCAGGGTTTTGATAAGGAAGAAGAGGGAGAAGAATATGCAACGGGGGAAGGTGAGGCAGAACCCTGTGATTCTTATAGATCTCCTAGATCTGCCACCCAGTAGAAGCACTGCTACCCAGTAGAATAGAACACACTTCACGCCTAGATGTTTATTTCTAAATACCACTTCCTCCTAAAAGCAGTACTCTATGGAGAAATGGGCTGATTCTAAATCTGGGACTGAGAAAATACACCTGCATCACATTATGCCAGAAAGCTAGAACATGCTCGTGGCAAAGGGACACAAGAGTTGGCTTCAAGGGCCTCCTACACGGCAATTTTGGAACACACTGAATACTGAAAAGAAACACAGTAATAGATTATAAGACACTGAATAAAAGATGTCCATTCTGACAGTTAAAGTGGAGCAGGGAGGGAACACTTGGCACAGATAGGCCAGCTAATGAAAGGTGGAGGCAACGACAGCTTTACATTTACCAGTTTGCAGCCCCTCATTCAGAAGCTAGCTCAGGCCAGGCTTACTAGTAAATGACAAACAACATTGGGGGAAAGGCTGATCTCAATGTATCACCTCGTGGGTTACTTACTCTTTACAAAAAGAGAAAGCTGTCTCTGCAACGGGGACACTCCGCGCTGACCGCCTTCACCAAGTAATCAAACATCAGCAGTAGTGAGGCCACCTGGCATAAGTTCTTTCCGACACGCTGTACGTGCAGCCACATCACCTATAGTCTCGTCAGACATGTGTATGTGGAGTCTAATCATGAGGAGACAAAAGCGAAATCCAGAATGTGAGCCATTCCACAGGACAACTGATTGAGACTTCAGCAAAGTGAAGGTCATTACAAGAAGCACTGAAATGATATGCTTGGGGGGAAGGGCAGGAAGGCAGAAACCAGTCAAGATGTAAAGAAGCTACAGAAACATCATAGCGAGGGAGCGCCTGGGTGGCTCAGCCAGTGAAGTGGTTTAGTGTCTGACTTCAGCTCAGGTCACGATTTCACAGTTGGCGGGTTCCAACCCTGCGTCGGGCTCTGTGCTGACAGCTCAGAGCCTAGAGCCTGCTTCGGGTTCTGTGCCTCTGTCTCTCTCTGCCCCTCCGCTGCTGGCACTCTGTCTCTCTCTCAAAAATATAGTAAACATTTAAAAGAAAGAAAGAAACATAATAGCCAATTGCAATGTGTAAACTTTAACTGGACCTTGGGTCCAAAAAAAAAAAAAAAAAGACCGTAAGAGACATCCTGGGATAATTGGACAAATTTTAATATAGATATAAGATGATAGATAATTATTGTTAGTTGTTGAAGATGTCATAGTAATAATGATGATGGTTTTGTAGGAGAATATCCTTGTGCTTAGAGATATGCAAGAATATTTAGGGACAAATGGTTTGTAAGTGACTGTCAAATGGTTCAGCAAAATGTGTGTGTGCCTGTGTGCGTGCGTACAAAATGTTAACAATCAGGGAATCTCAGTGAAGGGTCTGGAGTTGTTCACTGTACCATTTTTTTCAATGTTCCAGTTTGGGAGTTTTTCTAATACTCAGCGGGGGAGACAGGTCCAGGAAGGACCCCTAGCTTCCGGGACTCCTGACGGACAGGAGCATCTTTCCTCAGCTCCTCCAGCCCCACACAGCACATGGAGGCACCTTCTTCACAACGTGGTTTCCCCTGGGAGTCTTCCTTCTCCCCTGCTGTTGTCAGCATTGGGCTTTCCCTTCCAGGTGGGAGCAGCTGGGGCACAATGTGCGGCCCAGCTGGGTCAGGGACAACAGGTGGGAGCCGGCCTTTCCTCACCAGGCTGAGGGCCAGCCGAGGAAGCCTTGGGACTGCAGCTTCCAGAATCACCCACCTACGTTTCGAGGGGATGTCCCTGGCTCTAAGAGGAGGAATAGCCCTGAGGCTGTTTCTGACCCAGCTTTCGCCTCCCTTCTAAATTCTATAATTTGGTGATTCTGAAAGAACCCGGCTGTGCCTGCCCGAAGCTTTCATGCTTGAGCTAAGCAATGCCTTCTGGGCCCCCCTCCTTAGCAGGGACTGTGTACCAGCTGCGCTGTCAGTGACCCAGATCGCCATACTATCCACCCCCGCCTTTCCAGCTTGGTCCCAGCTCAGGAGAGAGATCAGGTTTCCAGGACTGCCATTCTCTCTCTCTCTCTCTCTCTCTCTCTCTCTCTCTCTCTCTCTCTCTCTCTCTCTCCCCTCCCTAGGAACCCTGGCATGACTCAGGGCTCTTTTCATGCAGGAGAAGGCTATTGATCCTTTAGTCAATTCCCCTTCTGTCTTGCTAGGGAGCCCGTAAGAGCGCGAGACAGGAAGTTGAGAGGGGGCAGACAGGGCAGAGTTTGTTCTCATGTGCTCCCAAGCCCGCCAGAAGGGCATGGGACTGGGAGTCAGAAAACTGGTGACCTGGACTCTTCCCTACTGTGTGACCTTGTCTAAGGCGGTGATGTCTCTGGGCCTTTGTCTCCCCCACCGTAAAATGAAACAAGGCTTGGACAAAGGCATTTCTGATTCAAGACTCCTTTTCTACAAAGGGATAAAATTCTCAATGCTCAAACCGAACTTTTATCTTAGAGTTTAGCACAATGTGCTAGCCTGTGACCAAGTTCCATCCTTGTGTCCAGATGACCAAATGTGGGGAGTCCTAAAGGAATCTCTCCTGTGGACAGCCACTGGTGAGGTTTCGGAGTAGGACAGGTCCTCAGATTCCCCACTTTACCTTCCTTGGATGTTCAGTTAAGAAGTACTTACTCAACACCTCCCAAAGCTAAGATTCTGCTATGGCTGAGGCCAGAAACTAAGAAACATTGGCTAGAGAGAGATACAGAGATCCAAGCCTTCAGGGAGTTTACTATCTCCCTCCTAGACAACATGATTTGCCCAGAATGATTAGATTGAACCGCGAACCATATGAAAATTGCTACTATGCAACCACTTTTGACCTACAAAAGGCACTTCAAGTGGTTCGGTCTCGTATTAATATTAGTAGATACTGGAAATCAGTGACTGCAGTCAGTGCTGTGGGATAGAGAGATGAGGTTTACATCTGAACTGTGGGTTGGGTTTGGAGAAAGTTGGCTAGCTGCTGGGCCAGCCTGGCCTCCCTCTCCATCCAGACTTTTGGCCTTGGAGGTAGACACATTGGCCAAACCCTTGTCCGGAATCTGGTTGAGTTTCTAGCATTAGCGTTTCTGGTAACTGGCCAGGTCTGCTGCCCATGGGGTGAGAGGAGAGTGCTGTCCATCCATAGTGCACTATTCCTGTGCCCTGAATGCCCTGCCTCGCATTGTAGGAGCTGAGGATGGAGGAATGTCAGAAAGAAGGAATTAGGGAATATCCACTCTGTTCTTCCCCCCATTTGGTGGCAGACTAGAGCAGGATCACACTCAGGAAGCCTCATCTGGTACAAGGGACACATGACCTGGCGATGCTGGGGACTGAAGGATGTGAGTAGGAATGCAGAGGCCAGAATTTGGCAGGGCTCACGTGGAATTGTTCTCGGAGGAGATGATTCCCAAACGGGATCTGAAGGAGGAGAGGGGATGGATGGAGGAGAGCTTAGGGGAGGGGAGGTGGGTTGGGAGGAAGAGCTGAGATGCTGCATCCGGCAGAAGGCAGAGGACCCTGAGCATCCTGGAGAGGAGGGAGGCTGTCTGCTGCCCCCCTCCCCCCACCACTGGAATGGCTCCCACCTCTGTCTGAGCCAGCACCCACGCGGTGGCAGGACAGCATCTGGCCCCAGCATCAGCCTGCTTCCTGCTCGCTTTGCTGGTGCTTGTGGACCATTAGGATGATTTTTTGATGTTTCCTCCCTGCCGTCTGTACCACAGCCTTCTTTGTGGGACGCTCTCAGATGACATCTGTTGGCATTGCTGGGACAGACACAGCTGGCATCCACATTTCCAGGGGCTTTCTGACCTTGGTGCGGGGGAAGTCAGTTACCAGGCTTTGGAGGGGGTGGGGGGTGGGGGGTGG
>NW_027531425.1:2546372-2592242 GCF_008692635.1 Crocuta crocuta | reverse complement strand
GGGTATCTGTTCATGCTGTTGAGCCAGAGCACTGGACCGAGTTGGAAAACTGGTCCAGTTATCCTCTTTGGCAAGTGAAAAACCTAAAACCTGGAGACTTACTTGCCTAAGGACACCAGGCGAGTGTTAGTTTGAGGCCGAGCCAGAACTAGACCCCACTTCTTTCCACTCCAAGTCCGAGGCTGGGCCTCTGACCCCATTAGTGCAGCACTTGTGGCCCAGCTCAACACCCAACCTCCTCACTGCCCAGTCTCTACCCAGCCCCTCCAGGGATGACATGTGGCATGGTGAGGTCTTGTGTTAGAAGCACTTTGGAAGATGCCGGAAACCATAAAAGTGCTGTGCCATGATTGTTATTGCTGCTACCCTTCCTACCAATCAAGGTCATTAGCAGTGAGGAAAATGCCGAGGAGGAGCACTCCTGCACCCCCTCAGCGCTGCGTAGCTCCTAATGGAGCTGCGTCTCTTCTAGTACTTTCCGCAGCTCTTTCCAGATAGTAGGCCTGGAGCTGGGACAAGCTGGGTGATTGAGAGCAGAAGCAGAAGTCCTGGAAACGGGTGGGCAGAACCTTCCTCCTGCCTGGGTGTCCCCGGCTCTGCCCTTTTCACGGGGTGTGACTCCTCCAGAAAGGTCAGAGGAAGTGTGAAGGGGAAGCGCACTGCCCTCCACATCTTCCTCCGTGTTCCTCTGAGCCGGGTTGGCTGTAGAGCTCTGATTTGGGAGCTAAGAGGCAGCACCGTGGGGCTGCTGTAGTGTGACAGTACAGGCTGATTTGACTGCTGATTTTATTGCCAGAGCCAATCTGTCATTCATTTGCTTGTTCATTTATTCATTTGTTCATCCAACAAACATGAAGTGAGCATGAACCGTATGCCAGGCACTGTGTGAGGATTTGGGGAGAAGTCATGTCCAGGATGCAGAATGGCTAAGAGTCACCTACTTTCAGCCCAAAGACGAGTGTCCTGAGCCTATGGGCCCACGGCAAGCCCTGAATGGCACAGTGTTCCAGAGAACTTGAATCTGTGTCCCTGGAGAACAGGGAAAGATAAAGATAATCCCCGACTTTAGAAACATAAGGCCTAGACTCCAAACAGAAGTGAGCTGAGAGGGGCCTTGGAGACCGTTGCAGGGCACCACTGCGTTGCCAATGAACCTGTGGCCAGATGGTGAAGGAAATGTCCTTTGCCAGAAGAAGCCTTCTCCTGGGCCAAGGGCTGATGCCGAAGCTCGGCATTCTTCTAGGCTGGCATCCCCATGTTGTCTGACTTTTCAATCCCTGCTTACATCCTAGAGCCTCTGAGCCTGGTGGGGCAGAGCTGTTCCATTACTGGGATGCCCAGCAANCCAATCCCCCCCCCCCCGCCATGCTTCTTCTCATTTCTGCCCCGCCACCCTACTTCCCAGAAGTAGTGTGGCATCACAGGATAAAAGAGTGGATTTAGATTTAGGTGGTCCATAGGGCACAGGTCTTTATTGACCTTCAATTTTCCCATCTATAACCTGTGTATATTATCACCTTTCCTGATCTACCCAATGGAGTGTTGTAATGGACAAATGAAATAGGGTAGGGAAGGCATTGCATCAACACTGAAGTGCTAGGGCTACATAAGTGTTAGGCAAGTGTAAGGCTTCTTATTCTAGGGCTTCTGCTCATTCCCCACCACTCACTTCTGTTCCTTCTCTCTGCTGTCCAGTTCCTTGACCCCACACCAAGGATATCCTTCTCTTCTCTCACTGCCCACTCCAGACGTTGCTCTTCCTACATCCTCCCCCTCCTTGCCTAGATCAAGACCCAACACAACACGTGTTGCATCTTAAATAACAATAACAACAGTAGAAGTGATCATCTGACCTACCATCCATTATGTGCTAGATACTAAACTTGGATTATTGCATTCAATATTTCCAGCAGGCCCTAAAGTCAAGAGTCTTCATTTTACAGCTTAATGAAGACATTCATATAACATAAGGCTGAGGTCCAACCCTAGTCTAGAACATATATAGATTTCCTCTCTCCATTGCTGAGCAACTGACTGGTTGACAAGAACACGGAGAGATTCCACAGCCTTTATTGAATGTCAACTAAATGCCAGCTGCTTTCACATTATGTCACAACAACCACCTTCTGAGACAGGTACAGGATTCGCCTTCGAGATCATCTGGTTACAAGAACAGAAACCCACTCAAAGCAGGAAACAAAGTGAAAAGGGGTCTTATTAGAAGTTTACAGAGAAATATCACAAAACTTAGTGGGGGAAAGTGTAGCCCCTGGGGGGACCGTGCTTTCTCTCCGGGGCTGTGTGCTTTCCCTTCTCTGTTCCCTTGTTGCATGCTCAGCATGCGTCATGGTTAACCCAAGCAGTGGCTTCAGCCTCCAAATCCATATGACCTTCCCTCTTAGCTCTCCGAGTAGATTAACCCAGTCTCTCAGTCCAAAGAGACGTCAAGAGATACTGATTCCAGCTTAGGTCCTGTGTCCACCCCTGCTCCAATTACCTGTGACCTGCTGGGGGGAAGTGGGGACTAATCAAACATGACCACCCAGGCCCTTCCCTTCAACAGGGGCTACAGGTAGGAGCAGATGTTTCTAGAGGGGACATTCCTTGACCTCAGGTGGTGGATTCAAGCCCAGCGATGCTCTTCACCAAACCAGACTGTCTCCAGGACATTGTGGAGGTGGTGCCCTGCTTTCCACTCTGTGAGTTTTCCCAGAATCTGTGGGTTCACATGAGCCTGAAAAGATAAGATTACCATTTGTGAACCCTGTGATACTCCAGGCATTAAAGATACATTATTTTTAATCCTTACAGCATTACTGCAACATGTTATTGTCCCGGTTTTACAGATAAGAAAGCTTACACCCAGTGAGTTAAGTAGCTTGCCCAGAGATCATCTGGCTTGAATCCTCATCCAAGGTTGGGCTAATCTTTGACCCAGGCCTGTCAGACACCAAGACTCATGCCTTTTCTATAATGCAACCCTGCTTACAATAAATAAATAAATAAATAAATAAATAAATAAATAAATAAATAAATAAATGGACTGTTCCACTTTGATTCATCTGTAAAGTACACTTTCTGAGGACAAGGTTCTTCATTTCTTTGTTCACTGATGTTTCTCAAGCAGCTAGAGTAGTACCTGGCCTGTAATAAGTTCTCAGTAAAAACCTGTTCAGTGGATTTTGCTTTGGTATCTTGTGTATTCCTGGGCTTCCCATGGTCAGAGGGGAAAAAAAGGGAATATTCTAATCTTTGGAGAATAGTCCACTGAAATAACCGGGGGTGACCTGCTGAGTGTGCCTCTGATCCCCACTCAATTCTCATAGTCTGCTTTAATGGGGGACATTAGGAACAGTCTCTCGATGTGGACGAGTCCAAAGGAAAGTATGGTCCTTGACCCATCTGTGTTTCCTGTCTGGTACGTCTGACCTAAGACATTTAGTCCTGTGAGGGGAGGAGGAGATCTCGCTGGCACTGGAAAATCTATTTCCTGGGACTAGGAAATAGAATGCCAAGACCCTCCATCGCTAGAGAAAAGAATCCTAATTTCTGTTGGGTTTTCAGCCCCAGGGGTCAGAGTTGACCAAATCCTGGATCTCTTCCCGTGCCTTTCTCGGTCATTATGCCCTGTGTCCTCAGTGATCCAGTCAGCATCCGCAAGCCCGGCCACATGGGATTCTATAAGAGTGAGGATTTGAAAGAGTCTGGTGGATTGGGCAACTGTGTGACCATGGACAAATTATTTGACCTTCTGGACTCAATTTTCTCATGTTCCAAGCCCGAGACACATAGGAGGTGTTCACTGAGTTTAAATTAATTCCTCTTCCATTCCTTCATTTTTCTTTCTTCTCCGTGGATGCTGCCATGAGCCTGCCTTTCTGCTTCCGGCTAACCCTTGGGCTCAGTACATTTATAAGAGGATCAGAGCCCATTTTCCCCCAGTAACTGAAGGGCCCAGAGGCCCCAACCTCCTGCAACTCTCCACCAAGGGGCCCCCAAGGGCCAACTATAGGTGCCATCATTTCCCATGACAGGTCACCCTCTGGACGCCACTTCGCAGGCTGTGCTTCATATTTGTGCAATACGAGTCCTAGAAAATAAGGCAAAATGGCAGCACCCATCTTACCTTGTTTGCTCCTGTCCTGTAGTCCTCCCCTGAAAGTCAGTGCTCTGAGAGCCTAAGCTGGGAGATCGCTTGTTGATGGAGGGAGCCAGACTAGGTCACAGTATTCTCTTTGCTTGTAGAAGCTGTGACCCAAGGATGCCATTACTCTTTGGCCACCCAGGTCAGCTGTCAGCTGCCATTAGAATTGAGCAGGCCACTTGATAAACAGGCAGGAGCATCCCGGTCTGGGAGCTCCTCCTCTCTCCCCAGCACACACCCACACAGAAACTTGAGCTGCGATGAGGTAGCCACTTGGCCAAGGTAATGCATAAAGCAGAACATACCTTCCCTGAGCCAGAAGGGGCTTGGCACTGAGTGGCTGCTTTGGGTCTTTGCTTCTCCTGCTTCCTACGGAAGCTCTAAGGGTTCCAGGCCCTCTGGGAGTGGGGGGACATTCTCCAGTCCCCTCCCAGTTTCTCAAGGATGCCATGTGGTAAGGGGAGATGCTTTTAGAGGAAGTGAAGGTGTGAATACTAGCTAAGGGTTCATGCGAGCGGGCCTACAGCAGCATGGTTGTCAGGCTGCGTCAGTTGGCTGTTCTGTACGGCGTCAGCCGCGCCCACTCACAGCCTGTGAGCTACTCAGAACGAGGGCTGCTCCCTTAGTCATCTCTGAACGCCCAGAGTTTAGCACGGCCCGTGGTTCATAGAATGATTCTCACTAAATGTTGGCTGGCTGGCTGAATAACTGAATAAACAAATAGAAATTTTTCATTAAACTCGAGTCGGGATCATAGCAAAGTTTACCTTCTTCTTTCCCCGGGTCACCAACCCTGTTCAACACTCCATCATCTCGTGCATGAATACTCGCAAAGGCCTCCTCATGACAAGCAGGGCCGTGTAGAGGAATGAGTTCTAGATTAGAAGCTGGGAGCCCTGGGATTGGAGCCATTCAGGTCGCTCTGTTGCTTTTGGGAAATCACTGAACCTTTCCGGGCTTCAGTTTGTTCAGGTGTAACATGAACAGTTCAACCTGAATGAACTTCAAGGATGTTTCAACCTTCAAATTCTCTGCCACACAAACCCTGCGGATGCATCATGACTGGTTACCCAAATCTTAAACATCAGAAGATTTTAAATAGAAATCCATATTGCTTGCTTTTTCTCCAAAGTCAGAAGCGCTGAAGACACCGGCCTACCTCTTCCTCACGGCCACAGTTGTGAGGAGCTGAGGAACTCCCGCCCCATTCAGACAAGCGTCTGCTAGGTTCCTTCTTACTTCTGTGCCTGCCTGGTCCCTTAGGCGTTTGAATTTGCAAACCAAGAGTGGGAAAAATTAAGCTTCTGAGTGTGGAGGCAAGGGCTCCCACGATGGGGTGACAGCCCCAGGAAGCAGCTCGTGCTTGGGGGAGCTCAGGTAGCAGAGACAGGGTCGGGGGGGAACTTCCTGGAAAGCCGGGTGACTGGCGTGTGAAAAGAAACAGTAGCCAGTGCCCCAGGAGACTTTGCTGAGGGACTTGGGCCCTCCGAAGTTGTTGAGCCCCGCTGTCCGCCGCTCCTTTACCGCCCTCCCCCTCAGGCCCAGGGCCGGTGCCAGGAATACGACTCTGTATAACTCTGTGTCACTGTACGGCCATGACTTCGAGGATGGAGGAGGGCTGGGGCTTCATTTTAGACTCTTGACTAGGGCGATGGTTCCCATTCCACCCCTTTCTGCTGTCCAGCCTCTACTAGTGTCTTTGGCACAAAGCGGGTCAGGGCGCATGAGGCCCTTCAGGGGGGCAGATCTATTTGGATGGGTGGAGTGCACCTTCTCCCTTGTCTCCCGCACCACTGTTGTGAACAGCTGCACCTCAGAGCCCCCCGGGGCTCGCCCGGTCTGTGGTCCTGATCCCAAAGTGCCGTGTCTAACTGGGAACGAACTTGTGGCCTAGGTTAAGTCAGGGCCGTGTCCCAGCTCCTCAGTTGTCCTGCCCGAGCCCCAGGCAGCCCTGCCTCTCTGTCACCTTGGGCAGGGAGAGCATCCCTGCTTCCTCACTCACAGCAGCTTGTCTGTGATTCATACTTTCTGGTTTGTATGCTTTCCTTCAGCTCGTTACCTTTAGTTTGATCAGTTATTCTGTGGTCCGATCTAGTCTGTCTAGTCTTGTGTGTGTGTTTGTGTGTGTGTTGTTCTCAAAAACATCTCTACTTCCTTTCCCCAGCCCTGCATTACTCACCATTCTTCATTTGACACCTTTCCCTTTTCATATGGACAGGACATCCCTCAGCTCGGCTTTACATGACGATTATGCTTGTCCTAGTCACTTGCAGTGAGACCGTATGTTCTGGAGGGCTTTTGTGGTTTTCCCCACGTCCTTTAATCCAAATGGTGGATTTTGAGCAAAGTGGTTGTTTATATTTTTTACATATTCTCTCTGCCCCCTGCCCCGATTCTGAAAGGAACGCATAAAAATCTCTTAACATTTACTGAGCATTTACTGTATGCTGAAATGGTTAAATGCTGAGCATTTATACCAAATGCTGAAATCGCATGACCTCCTTCCCTCTTGAGGGCACCTCTGTGAGGAAAGTGTCATTCCTATTCTTCTTTTCCAGAGAAGAAAGTGAGGCTCAGAGAGATAAAGTATTTTATCCGAGGTTTCACAGCTCCTAAGTGGGGGATGTGGAATTAAAACCATGCCTCTCAGATTCCAGAGCCTGAGCTCTGTACTGCTTCCACGAAAGATCATTCTAGAAAGTTTGGAAAATTCAGAAAAGCATAAAGGAAAAAATAAGATGTCCATAAGTGCAGAGATACCGTTAACACTTTGATTTATTCTCTTGTAGTCTTTTATATATGTAGGTAGGTATATACATTTTTTAAAATTGGAATCACATTAAATATTGAAGTTTTATAAAGGATTTATTTGTTTTTAAGATTTCATCTTTAAGTAATCTCTACACCTAAAGTGGGGCTCAAACCCACAACCCTAAAATCAAGAGTCACATGCTCCACTGATGGAGCCAGCCGGCCACCTCTAAATATTGCGGTTTTGATTCTCAATTTTTTCCTACCCAATCTTAACTGTATTGTGACCATTTTCCTACATTATAAGGAATTGGCCACAACTCAGTCTCAAATATGGTCCAGGGAATCCAATCATAGCAGGCAACTGGAAGCAAAAGGTCGGTGTGATTTTAGAAGAGACTTAAAGATACGGATGCCCACAGCCTTTTCCTTGAAAGCGGACAGTGTGGAGCCAGCCTGGGTGGGGCGCAGAGGTCTGAACCTGGGGTGAGGACATCAGAGAGGGCAGAAAGCTTGCAATGGGAGAATTGCCTTTGAGAAGTTCCCTCCCTCCCTCTGTGTGTCTGGATCCCACACGGAGATGCAGGCCAACTTATGTTTGAAGTGAGAGTTACAGATTCAAAGTGGCTTTTACGCAAGCTCAGCTGAGGGCCAGACGTTCTAGGCGAAGATATGGAACACCCTAATTCAAGCCCCCTATAAACCTGGGAGTGGAATTACTCACTAATGGCTGAGAGGCTGGCTCTGCCTGCTTGGTTTATGTTCTCACACTGGCCTCAAGTTGGAAAGAACTGTGAGGCTTTTCCTGCCTTCGTTCTCTTAAATGTGTGTGTAAAAGAAGCCTGGTAGATTTTATCTGTGGCTATATATATATATTTTTTTAAAGAAACTTTTTTGTTTCATCGTCCAAGAATAGAGCAGAGAGGGGCACAGAGGAAGGAGGTAAGAACAGAAGGCTGTCACCAGCCTTAAGATAATTAGCAAATGCAGGGCTGGGGGCAAAGACAGCATCTAGTATATATGACAGGACAGAGTGATACTTGTGGTAGGTGACTCCTTGGAATGACAGCCTCGGTTGTCAGCCTTTTAAAGGTTGCACCAACTGCCTATTATAAATTCAAGAGTAACAGAGTCCTGATGGTCTCCGTGACAGATACAGGCTTGGCCAAATAATGTTGGCATGTGTTTAGTGCAGGCTCCAGGGCTGAGATACGATGTCTTGGGTTCGTAAGTGTGCCGGTACCACCTCACTGTGTGACTCTGGGGAAGACTTCCACCGCTCTGTGCCCTTAGTCTGTCCCCTGGCGTACAGGAAGATTTCTCTCCCTGCACCTTTATCCTTCCTAGGCCATCTTAGGGACATAGATGAGAAAAATGAAGAGAGATGCTTTGGGTTTCTATTATGAATGTAGAGGAATCTTCATTCTTTACATTGGTTGCTCCAGAATCTTCTGCAGCAACACAGGAAGAGAACGGGGTGCTGTCATGACACATGTCACTTAACTGCTAAACTTCAGCCTTTTCATTCTACTTACTATATCAGATAATACAGTCCTGAATACCTTATAGGGTCATTACAAGAATCCCATGGTCTAATGGATGTGGAAGTGCTTTGTACACCATAGAGTGCATACAAGTATGTAGGTTATGATTTATGAAGATTCTTGAATGAAGGAGCCCCTCCTCATTCGCCTGATTCCTTTGAGGTTAGAAAGGCCATTTCTCCAGCTCATTTAAAATTTGAGCCCTCTTTCCTGGGTGCAGTGGATTCTCTCTATGCTGTAGATGGAGGGTGGGTCCCAGCAAGTATGAATGAGTCGCGCAAAGTAGGTGAAAAAATCTGAGACTTTCAAGGGATTTAAAAGAGCCCCATAGCTGAGGGGCACCTGGGTGTCTCCCTCCGTTAAGTATCAGACTCTTGGTTTGGTCTCAGGTCATGATCTCAACGTGTGAATTCGAGCTCCTAGTCAGGCTCTGTGCTGGCAGTGTGGGGCCTGCTTGGGATTCTCTTCCTCCCTCTCTCTCTCTCCCTCAAAATAAATTAAAAAAAAAAATTTTTTTTAAAGAGCCTCCTAGCTGAATTTCACTCTTGACCATGCCCCCAGCCAGCAGTGTGACCTTGAGCAAGCCCCTTAACCTCTGAGCAGCAGTTTCATTTGTTGTTGGTTTCTAATCACAAAGGACCATTATGATAATCTAAGAGGGGAGAGCATGGAGTCTAAGTAGACATGTTTGAGAAGTTCAAAGCACTATCCCTGTGTGGAAGTACAATGTTAGGGTTCAGAGGTGTCCGTGAGGATGCTAAGATAGGCCAGTATTCTCTTAAGACTAGAAGTCCTAGGACCCTATTACTTTGTCAGTACTGGAAGGAGCCCGTAACTCAAGAGCCTCAATTTTACAAACCAGAAGAACTGAAGCCAAGGAAAGCACAGGGTTCCGCAAGTGCCCTGACCAGGTCAGGCTCTACGCAGGGCCCAGGTTCCCTACATGGTCAGTGGGGCGACCTCCAGTTGACCCCTCCCTCATCCTACCCACCAGGCTGAGGACTGAGACGATTCACTCAGCATATACTGTAATATCTTGTATTAGAGCATCTGGGATTTACATCTGCCTTCCCTTCGAGCGGGCTGTAAACAGGCCTTTCATGCCTACATCCTCGAATCACCCCAGCTTTTATCTTTGCCCTTAGATGTCATGCAAGCCTTGATAATCAACGTGCAGGGAGCCTGCCCGCGGNGGTGGAGAAACCATGCTGAGCCACTCAAACCACAGGGTGTTGTTCTCTGGGGTGTTAGGGAGGCCAGGAGGGAAGGGTGGGGTGAGAACCGGCAGGCTCCCCTGCAGCTTCCCTGGGGCCGAAAGGTGGAGATTCCTCCCCGGGGTGTGGCGCTAGGGAGGACACGGGTCCTGTGGGAGGGAGCGGGGCTGCGGGCCCGCAGTGAGTCACTGCCCCCCCTGTGAGCAATCGCGGGCTGGCCGGGGTGGAGCCGCCCGCCTTGGTGAGGGGCTTTGGTGCAGAGCCAGACTTGGAGAGGGCTGAGGCGTTGGTTACCCCGGCTGCTCCCGGGGCCAGGGCTGGAACGGAGCTGGCCGACACGACACGTCGGAACCCGCAGGCCCAGGGCGAGGCCCAGGGCGAGCGAGGGGCCGGGCGGCCGGGCTAGCGGAAGGGGAGGCGGCCGCCGTGCTCCGCACACCGGCTCCAGGGCCGG
Source organism: Crocuta crocuta (assembly GCF_008692635.1). NCBI lineage: Eukaryota > Metazoa > Chordata > Mammalia > Carnivora > Hyaenidae > Crocuta > Crocuta crocuta. The sequence goes on along the minus strand of NW_027531425.1, from coordinate 2,582,135 downwards.
GCTCGCAGGTGCCCGGCCCCGCCTGCCAGCGCGGGGGTTGGGGGGGAGGGCGGGAGGCGGAGCAGGGAGGAGGCTCAGCAGCTCATCCCCTTCCCGAGCCCCAGGCCTGGAGCTCCCTGTGTGTGGGGGGTAGTGCGGGGCTGGCCCCAGCTTTAAGACCCGGGAAGTGTCAACAGGAAGGGGTTTGTGTTCTCTAAGAGCTGTTCCACCTTGGATTCAAGGAGTGTGGGGAGGGCCGGCAGAGGAGGGGCAGGGGCATGGGCCAGGGCCCCCAATTGCTCGTGATTCCCTGAGTCTCCCTCCCTTATGAAATAGGAAATGATGCCTCTCTTCCACCTCTTGCCGCCAAAGCAGGACACCAGGTCACTTCGTCCTCCCACCTAACTTCTGGGCGGCTTCCCACTTATGGCTGTCTGGTCCCTACAGGAATATCAGCCCTGTGCCCTGTTTCCCTTTACTCTCACCCTCACCTGCACACGCAACCCCAGGATCAGAATTTCTAAGTTCTGGCTGATATTTGTAGTCTAATATGGTCAAATGCAGTTTACTGTGTTGTTGAATGACAAGTTTAGACCATGAAATTGACAATAGACGTTTTCATCTAAAACAGGCTGGGGCGCCTGGGTGGCTTAGTCGGTTAAGCGTCCAACTTTCGCTTAGGTCATGATCTCACGATTCGTGGGTTCGAGCCCCGCGTCGGGCCCTGTGCTAACGGCCAGCTCAGAGCCTGGAGCCTGTTTCAGAGTCTGTGACTCCCTCTCTCTCTGAAGCCCCCCCCCCCACGCTGTCTCTCTCTCTCTCCTAGAAATAAATAAAAACATTTAAAAACAAAAATAAAACAGGCTGTTAGTAGATCCATGGTATCTTTGATCTTGCAGGTTAAAAAATGTTGCTGGCAGAATTAGTGGAAACCTATTTTTCTTCTCTCATCTCTAGCTTTGTTTATTTCTCAGGTGCACAAAATTAAATGAATCAAAACCTATAGTACAGGATACATTTTCTTCACTGGTTTATGCATATCTCTCTTCACTACTTATTTATATAGATTATTTATTAATAACCTAACAAAGACACCTGAACCCACCACGTAAGCCAAAAATAAGATCACTACCATAACTTGCTTCCACCTATGCACCCTTTCTATCCCATGCCCTCACCTCGTCACCCATTCCAACCACTATCCTGAATTTTGTGTTTATCATTCTCTTGATAAGTCTATGTATGCCTATGCAAATATATTACTTAGTTTTGCTTTATATTCTTTATTAAAAATATAGAGTAGAATCTGCTGGGGCTTGTTTATATTCACTCAATATTATGATACTAAGACTTATCCCTGTTGATTGTGGCTGTAGTTCATTCATTTTCACTGCTCTATAATATTCTATTGGTAAAGTTACTACCCTTGTCCACCATTATGAACAGTACTGCCACAAACATTCCTATTTATGTTTCCTGGTGTGTATGTGGAAGTCTGTCCTGGATATAGATCCCAGAAGGGAATTGCTAGGACTTGGTATATGAATATTGAAACTTACAAGATAATGACAGGTTGTTTTCCAATACATTTGTAGTAGTTTTGCCCTTACCAGTGAAGTATAAGAGATACTGTTGTTCCATGTCCTCTGAAGTACTGGGTATCATCTAATTTTTAAAATTTTTGCCAACTGAGTGTAAATAGTATCTCTTAATGGTCTTGATTTGCATTTCCCTGATTACCAATGAAGTCGAGCAATGGAAATAACACAGCATAGATCAGACCTACAGAAATTGCAGATATTGGAGTTATTAGATGTATAAAATTAAAAAATATATATTTTAATGTGTTATAAGAAATAAGAGGGTATTGAAAGAATAATGGAAAGGAAACTTGATTCACCAGGCAGATATCTGAATGGGACTTATAGAAATAAAAATATATAATAAAGGAAATTTAAATTTCAATGAACAGTTTAAAAATAACATATCACAGCTGAAGATAAAATTGGTGAATTGGAAGATACTTCTTTTTTTTTAATGTTTATTTATTTTTGAAGGAGAGAAAGATAGAGCATGAGCAGAGGAGGGGCAGAGAGAGAGACACACACAGAATCTAAAGCAGGCTCCAGGCTCTGAGCTGTCAGCACAGAGCCCGACGTTGGGCTCAAACTCACAAGCTGTGAGACCATGACCTGAGCCAAAGTCAGACACTTAACTGACTGAGCCACCCAGGCACCCCAGAAGATATTTCTGAAGAAACTACATAGATGATGAAAAAGAAGATGGAAAATGTGGAAGAGGTATAGAGGTAGGAAAATAGGCCAGGGGCTGGCAAACTTTTTCTTCAAAGGGGCAGATAGTAAATATTTTAGGCTTTGTGGTTCATATGTTCCCTATCATAACAAAAACAGGCAGTAGGCCAGATGTGGCTCATGTGTTATAGTCCACCCATCCCTGAAACAGACTATAAAGAATCCAGCATATATTTAATTAATGTTCCAAGAGGAGATAACAGAGAGAATAGGAATATGACAATATTTGAAGAAGCAATGGTCAATAATTGATGCAATACAATCATTATATTTATGATACCTAATGAATCCCAAGAAGGATAAATAAAATTCGCCCTTAGACACATCAAAATGAAACTACAGAACACCAAGGATAAATTACTTTAGAGTAAACCCAGAAGGTACATTGCTTTTCCAAGAATGACGTTTAGACTGACAACTGATTTCTCAAGCTCAACAATAAGAGCCAGAAGACAGGGGAGTAATCTCTTCGAAGCACTTAGAAGTGCTAACACCGAATTCTAGCATCAGTGACAATCTTCCAAGAATGGGGGCAAATAAAAGCCTTTGCAGATACACAAAAACACATTTCTACTAATAGGCCCTTTCCTAAAGTGACTGTTAAAGGAAATAGTTCAAAAAGAAGAAAAATTACCTAAAAGGCAGTCTAAAACTCAAGAAGAAATAGATGATGAGCAAAGGAAATTTAAACATGGTGCTAAATCTGAATACTGATATCAAAGAAAATAAAGATGATAATGACTTATAGGGATAAAATGAAACTATAATTAAAATCCCCAGAAACAAAAGCATATAAATTGGAAGTTGAGTATTTGGAGTTCAAGTGCTCTAAGGTCCTTGTGTTGTTTGGGAAGAAGGTAAAAGACATTGACTATCAGGAGTTTTTAAGTTAAATCCACATGTTAAGATTTCTGCACTAGTACTACAAAAACTGAGGACTGATGGATGTGGGGGGGAGGGGGGGATGGGCATGGAGGAGGACACTTGTGGAGATGAGCACTGAGTGTTATGTGGAAACTAATTTGACAATAAACTATTTGTAAAAAAAAAAAAAGATTTCTGCACTAATACTGAACACTAGGAATAATGTAACTTCAAAGTAAGATTTCTAGGCTTACACTGAAAAACTAGGAATAATGTAAATTCAGGGAATTTAGGGAAGAAAATGGGAAGAAAGAAGAGGAAACGTGAATGAAGACAATAGAAAATGTGGCTATTAAAAAATTTTTAAGGTTGTACTCTAGATAGAAAAAATAATACCTATCACCATTTTTTGAATGGCTACCCTGGAATCATTTTGATTTGTTAACATTCATGATTTCATGTAATATGTGTAAGAATGGCAGGCCAAAAAAAAAGTAAAAATTATAGTTTCTATTATCACTGTATCTTTGTGCTCAGAACAAGTTCGCCTACTGTGAATTCGGTAGGCACTCATTTACTGAAGAATGAATGAAATGGGAGCATTGATTCCATTTAAAGATAAACAAACTGAGGTTCTGAGAAACAGCATGGTGAAAGGAAAAGCATCAACGTGAATATGACATTCATATTTCTTACTTAGGAACTTTGTGGTATTGAACCTAACAATGCCCCTTAATCTCCTTATCTGTAAAAATAAGTCATAGAGTACTTGATGCAAAATAATGCCCATTAAATGCTAGGTGCTCATTTACATGGTAGATTTGGAATCGACCATAGCTGCTTTCCCCTCTACCATATAGTAGATTTTTCCTCTCGTCTCTAATGCAAAAAAGTGTCATGTCATAGCTGAGAATATGAGCTTTGGAATCAGGCAGGCCTGTGTTCATGGCCCAGCTTGACCACTAGTTAACGGCAGGACTTTGGGCCTCAGGTTCTTCAACTGTTAAAAGGGGATAATGGGAGCTATTACAAAAGGAGTTGTAAGACAGAGAGTGTGTGCCAATCATTGTGGTGCTAGAGATCACAAATGAGGGCCCAATTAAATATAAGGGGGAATAAGAGTTAATGAGTTGGCTCAAAGGGACCATCAGGAAGAGAATGGCCTCTAACACCGGACAGAAGATTAGTCCAAATGACTTTAAGTCCCTTCCAACCGTAAGGTGTTAATTTCTCCTTTATGCAGAAGCCAGGGAAACACTGTGCCATTTCCATACTCACCTTCTGCCCTGTGAACAGGCCCCTAGTGGCCCCACACTCAACAGGTGAAACAGGCTGATTGATAGCATCACATAATAACCGCAATAAATTATATTTGAGTGCTTACTGTGAGATAGCACTGTGTGTCTTTATGTGACTTATTCACTTATCTCAAAATCTGGCAAAGCATTTTACACCAGGTTGCTATTACTATCCCCAGTTTATCACTGCTCAAACTGGAGAACAGAGACATTAACTAGCTTTCTCAAGGTCAAACAGGTAGTGACGGCGGTGGGTCTGCCTGCTCACAGAGCCTGGGCTCTGATCACTGCACTGTAGTCTAAGGGAAAACAAGCCCCCATGTCTGGAAAGCACCCTCAAGGCAATATTGTGGAAGAAGTATAACCCTTTGCCAAACTCTTGATTCTAGCTCTGCTTTATTATATGGCCCTAGACAAGGTACCTATCCAGATTTCTTCTGTAAGAAGAAACGTAAAATGTATTACCCATTTCCCAAGTTTGTTGGGAGGATCAAATGAGATAATATAGGAGGTCCTTGGGGCGCCTGGGTGGCTCAGTCGGTTAAGCTTCTGACTTTGGCTCAGGTAATGATATCCCGGTTTGTGGGTTTGAGACCTGCATTGGGCTCTGTGCTGANATATATAGGGGGCCCTTGAAAACACTGAAGACCCTGTATTTCCATTGTGAGTCAGGAAGGCCTTCGCTGTACCACCTATAAGCAGATGACTGTGTGCTCAGAGCCAATGATGGGGTGACTTTGGGAGAGTGAGAAGGTAAAAGCCGACTTTTTCTCTTCTGCTTGGAAAGAGAACTGGTCCATGGCCCTGAACACCCTTCTACCACCACCTTTACCCGCCCCCCCCAACCCCGCATACAAGAGAAGCCAGTCTATTTGCCCTCCCCTTGGCCTTGCCACTCAGCCTTGCCAGGCCACTTGTTCAGTTGTTTGATGTTGTTCCAGTCCTCCGTGGGCTCCCAGCCCTGAACATGTCGGAGGCTGCTGTCTGGACTAACTGACCTCTGAGCCACTGGGCCTCCACCTCCATTACCAAGGTGGGGCTGAGCTCCTGGTGGCAGCAGCAGCTGGGCTCCATAGTCCTGAACTTTACTCTGTTCTTCCCTTCCGCCCGTCTCACCTTTCTGCCCCAACACTGTTCCATTGGGTTTCCTGTCTTCTTTAAAAAAAAAAATTATTGTGGTAAAATAGGCAGAACATAAAATTTAACCTTTTAGCCATTTTTAGGTGTACAATTCAGTGGTGTTAATGACACTCACACTTGTACATCTATTGCCACCATCCATCTCCAGAACTTTGTCATCATCCCAAACAGAAACTCGGTGCCCATTAAACAATAGCACCCCACCTTCTCACCCCAGCCCCTGGCAACCTTTGCTCTACATCCTGCCTCTGAATTTGGGCCTAGAGTAGGCACTTTATCTAAGTGAGATCATACAGTATTTGTTCTTTCGAGCCTGGCTTCTTTCACAGAGTATAATATCCGGAAGGTCCAAGCATGTTGTGGCAGGTATCAGAATTTCGTTCCTTTTTAGGACTGAATAATATTCCCTTGTATGGATAGACCACATTTTGTTTATCCATCCATCCACCCACCCACCCATCCGTCGGTTGGTGGATGCTCTCTTTAATCAAACTTCCTTGGGTCTATCATAATTTGCAGTAATATGGAGAGAACAGTCTCTTTCCTTGAAGCAGGAAAATGATGGGTGGGGGGGTCAGTCTCCCAGGCACAGTGGGGGAAGTGCAGCCTATTGTGTTTGTAAGCGCTGCTGTGGAGCCTCTTCGGGGGTTTCGCCCTTCTAGAAGACTCTCTTCTCAACAGATACTTGGGACAACACCTGACCCTAGATGTGCTGGTTGGAAAAGAGAGCGGGGGTTATCTGGGGCTATGACCTTGCCCGCTGTGGCCCCAGGCGTGTTCTGTTTCCTGCACTGGAGGCAAAGGGTCCGGAGACCAGCTTTTGTTTCCCATGAGTATGTTTTTGAGGTTTTTGTTTTTATTTAGTGGATTTCTTCTCAACCATCTCTGTCATTTCTGGTCTCCCGCTTGGTGCCATGTACTTGGGAATTTCTGGGTGCTCTATGATCCAACTCTGGGGTGTCTTCTTAATACAGGCGTGTCCTGTCTTCTTTATTTAGACTTCTCTGTCTGGGAGTTTCCTTCAGGGAGGACCCCATTCCTTCCTTTCCTTGAATCTTCCTCGCCCTTTTCTGTTCTTTCTCTGTTTCTCTCCCTTCTACATCCCTTCAGTGCACCAGCAGCTGCTCTGTCTCTGTCTGGACCACAATCTGTACCCTCAAGGTGTCCACGGGCCAAGAAGATGACACATACTGACATCACACCTACCCTCAGCGCGTCTCACAGCTGCCTCTGGGAGGAATTAGGAGAATCTATATTAATCCTCTGAGCTCATCAGGGCAGGAATCCCCCAGCTCCAGGGGCCTGGGTGGGGCCTAACAATGATCTGACTGTTTTATACAATTTGCTCTCTTTTCCTGTCTCTCTACCTGCCTTGTAGGACCTTGTAGCATGTGGTGTGTCTTTAGCTTCTTCCTGGCTCTGCCTGTGGTTGCCTGGCCTTCGCTGAGTCATGTCACCTTTAAGACCACATTTTATAAAATCAGCAGAAGCAGTAGTATCATCAGTCCTGTCTACCTTAAAAGGCCGTCCCTAAGATCACACGTCAGAGTGCTTTGAAACGGTGAGGCATTACCCGGATGTTAGTTCTTACCACAGTCTTCTTTGGCTCTCACAAACTTTCCTGCCTCTCTGCTTAGTCTTGCTGATACCATGTAACAGGTGCAGACCATTCCCCAGACACAGCTTGGAAAAGCTGAAGATTCTAGAGAAGTCTGTGAGTGGGGAGTACCAATGTCTTCCTGGTACACAGAGCCAGGGCCCAGGACTGGGAAGCATAGGAACAAGGTGGCCAGAGGCACTGGGAGCCTCTGACAGAGAAGCAGCCTCCTTGCTTTGTTCTCATTGTTCAATAGCTTCTTTTTTTTTCTTTATTATGTTTTTAAATGTTTATTTATTATTTTTTAGAGAGACAGAGTGCAAACGGGGGAGGAGCAGAGAGAGAGGGAGGCACAAAATCCAAAGCAGGCTCCAGGCTCTGAGCTCTGAGCTGTCAGCACAGAGCCTGAAGTGGGGCTCAAACTCAGTACCTCAAGATCATGACCTGAGCCACCCAGGGGCCCCTGTTCAGTAGTTTCTTAAGGCAATTCATCTCCACCCAAGGGCAGTGGGCCTTTGTACTCTAAAGAAGTGGTAATCTTCTCAACTTCAGTCTGAGGTAGGCTGTTCTCATTATCTCTCTTTTTCAGATGAGGATACTAAGGCCCAGGAAGAATGGGCTTGAGGGAAAGGCCAGCCTAGGGCTGCTTGGGAAGAGCCATTAAGGGAGAGCCCGTGAGCTGAGAGGGGCAGAAGCAGGGATGGTGGTGGGCAGCTCTGGCCCCCAGGCAGAGCTCCAGGAGGGACCGGGCCCATGTGGCTGGCTGCTGTGGTACCCTCAGCCCTTCTGTTGCATCCCCTGGTCAAAGTGGATACACTTCTAGTTTTCTTCCTTAGATATTTCTTAGGGCCTGGTGACCCAGGGCCATGTGCCAGGCCCACAGCTAAGTGCAGCTACTAGCCCATAAGCCACCTTTATAAGGATGTTGGACAGATGTCCCCTTCAGATGAATACAGCCCAGGGGTGCATGACCTCCCACCTCCTTAGCTGGTACCCATGTTTAGGGACAGCTGTCTGTAGCAGCCCTGGAAGGCCTTGAGAAAGCTGCCCTCCGCTCATGGTGTGGGCCGAGTCCATCGGGGAAAGTCCACGCTGAGTGAGCTCTCCCTGGTGGAAGCTTGATGGCCACAAGCTGGCCTTCAGGGCAGGGCCTGGACATGTTGGATACACACAGGTGAACAGGTCGAGGAGATATTTCCACCCTTCATTTGATGCCTAATATAGATTTTTTTGTGCCCAGCCCTGTGTTTGACTCAGATGTGCCTCACTGTAAACTGACGGAGTTTATATTATAGTTTCCTTAAAGTTCCCTTCATGACTGTGATTCTGTGGGCTGTCTGACTCAGTTGGTAGGGAAAGCCGAGGGTCTCCTCCCCGAAAAGGCGAGGAATTTGCCAGCTAGCACAGTTGCCAGTGATGATGAGATCGGGATTAGGTCCGGCCTGCCTCCCAGCTTGTGGTCAGTGAAGCCCTAGCCCCGCTCTGCTTTGAGAAGGAAGCAGGGCATACGTGGGACTTACCTACGGGGGATGCCGTCCTCGCTGCTTCTGGGGGTGTAGCAGCATCCCGAGCAGCTCTGTCTCCTTGCCATCTCTCCAGTGTGAGCCAAGCCGGCACTAGCTCCGGGGGAGGTGCCCGAGGGGGTTCTCGCGCCATGCAGGGCGCTGCCCGGGAGTCTGAAAGGGAATTCCTTGGCCAGGTGGCCCTGTTCAGCAGACAGTACCTGCTAGGAGGACACAGTGGCGTTTTGGCACTTGACAGTACTCTGCCCCATCTGGTTTCTTTGGAAAGAGTCCTGACCCCAGGGGGTCTGGGAAGGTTGGGGGCTAATGTTGGCATTGAGGGTGAGCAGTGGGATGGGCCTCAGTTCTGGGGAACAGCACCTCTACATGTCCCTGCTGGGGCCTAGCCATCTCCCTACCCTCCTTACAAGCCATACTCAGTCTTTGGAAGTCTTCTTCCTTCCCAAAGTAGCTCAACTGCTGTGTTCTCCCTGCCTCCTAGGTTGGCCAGGCACCTTATAGAGGGAGGTTAGTTGGCTTCCTGTGTACTTCCTAGATTTGTCTCACCCCCTGAGGAGTGCCTTACCATCCTTTTAGTGGAGTCTTCCACCCTAGGAAGAATGGGGACTGTCAAGACTGTCCATTGTCTTTCCCCTAGAACCTTCTATAACCATCTCGAGTTTTACCATATGCCCCTCCTGTCTTGGCTCTCGAAACTATTCCCATGGGAATAAAAAGGCAGTTCACCCTCCTAGCCCTCTGTAGAGCCAAACCTCTGTTTGTTCTCTTGGAAACCATGGCAACCTAGCCTAAGAGGCCACTTCTACCATCTTAGAAGTTAATGTCCCAAAGCCTGGCACTCTCAGCTGTGAACCCTCTGGCTCTTTTTTTTCCAAAGGGACAAGAGCCTCTGATTTTTCAGATTTGCTAAGAGGAGAACGTTTCAAACAAACCTAAGTAATCATGTCACAAGCAGGTTAGCCATGGGAGCAGTGTGCTCTGCGGGGTCCGAAGGGTGAAAAGAGGCAACATTAGCTGGGGAACTCTGAAGAGTGTTCTGGAGTGAGGTCTACACTTCTTTTCCTTCTGCTCTTTTCTTCTCCTCCCCCCATCCCCCCCCAACACGTACTCAGTTACTCAGAAGACTAGCGTTGGAGGCAGTTATCTGTTAGCTTCCACCAACTGCTTTTTTTTCTTTTTCTTCTCCTCAACATGTTTGTCCTTCTTGTTCTGGTGCTACCTTTTAAAGCCCAAATCCGGAATCCAGGGAGCCACAGTGATGAACTGCAGGAGCCCGGTAGGAGAATTCCACAGCCTTAGACGGCAAAGTTTCCAGGCCTCACTGCCCTGGGACTTCCCCCACCGAGGAGTCCTCTGGCCCTGCCTGCTAGAGGAGGTGGGGGGAGGGAGAGCCTGGCGTTGTGTCCTCAGCTTCTCTTTCCGCTTGGCTGCTTGCAGAGGGAGGGTTCAGGGGCTGAGACCCTGAAGGGAGAGCACTGACCCCTCCCCCCAACCAAAAAGGATTGTTCTCTGGTGCTGGAGAGCTTATGATTTGGAACAGCTGGCCAGAGTATGTGAGCCTGGTGGCCCGGGGGGGAACTTTTGCAGAAACAAGTGTTGGGCAAGTAGTGCGAGACTGCCTGCAGAGGTCTGACTCTGCTGGGCCAGGGTCCCTCTGTGAATCTTCAAATCCTTGCATAGTGGCTGGGCAGAAGGCAGCCATCTTGCCAGGAGCTGCATTCCAGCCTCCATATGTCTATTCCCTACCCACGTTTTCTAGGCTCAGAGAGGAGGTGAAGTGGGATAGTGGAGCTATCTTACAGCTTGTGGTTGGGTAGGACTGGCTGGACTTTTCCATTTCTGTGGACGCTTTGAGAGGAGCCAGAGTCAGATTGCAGTCCTGGGGGCCTTTCAGTCTATCTAGGCTCCCAACCCCTTTCTCCATCGGGCCACTTATTTATGCCAGATTGGGAACTTTAGCATACTAAATCCTGACTTTGGTTTTTAATCCATGGAATAGTCTCCTATCCTTTCCCTTCCCCATCTCATTAGAGCTCCTCGCTTCTGGGGTCTTGGTGTTAGCCATTTGCCTCTACTTCAGGCACAGTTAGATGCTACCTAGTCCGCTTAGCCAGGCAAGCTCCAGAAGGCTGTGGAGGATGCAGGTAGACTCACAGAGCTCATTCGGTGTGCCCTCGGTCCATCATCTGTGACCCCAGTGGCATGGATTGGTGCTGTGTCGGTGCTTGCCGTGACAGCCCCGTAAGTGCCCAGCCTGCTTCTCAGCACATCTGTACCCCTTCCACTACTTGAGCCGATGTGCACTGGACAGGGCTGATTGGTTCCAGAAACTACTACATAAGGAGAATGGAATTCCATCCAATCATGCTGTTGCTAAGGATGTGGAAAAGCGAATGAGAGGGATTTTGAGATTGAGACAGATAGATAGGGGGGTGTTACTAGGGGGGTGATAGAGAGGGAGAGAGAGAGAAGGAAGGAGGGAGAGAAGGAGAGATAGGGAAAGTGATTATACACAGACAGCAAAAATAATAATAAAGTAAGAACCTTGGAAATGAGGTATAGGGAGGAAAATGAGATCGAAAGAGTCTGGAAGTAGGTATTTTTCCTATGATTTCTGGCAGCACAGTGCTTCAGATATCATCCAGAAAGAATCCTTTTTTTGCACTTCCCCTGGGCCTCCCCCCTGCCACCATCACCATATTCTCCCAGACTTTTCCTTAGAGGTACTGCAGTGGTGTTTAAAATGCTGCGTGTGGGCGTTTGGAATGGATGGGTGTTGGGAGAACTTAAGCTCTGTATGTTTACCTTTGCCTCCTCCCTAGAGAGTGGGGGATCCCTGTGATGATGGCCAGTCTCCCTCCACCTGCACCACAGGAGCCCTGGGATGGTGTCCCGGAGAACAAGTGAGATGTGCCAATCCATTCGGTCTACCAGGGCCCCAAGAGGGAGGAGGGGGAGATGGGGCAAGTGGTGAAGGAGTGGCTCTTGGGACTAAGAGGCAACTGGTTCTCTCTGGAGATTGGGTCCCCTTCTGGGAATCCCATGCTTCCCCTTCCCTTGGAAATGGAAGTACACTGGAGCAGAGAAGGATGATTCATTCATTAAGCCCAAGGATTAGGTCGGGCACTGCGGCAGGGGTTGGAATAGAGAGGTGAGACAAGCCTTTCTGCTCACTTGGAAGAAGAGTACACAGCACCCTCCACTTTCACTCCTCTTGAATCTACAATGACCAGCTGAGGCTGAATCACCTCTTCGTCTGCCCTTTATCTCTTTCAACAATGGGCCCTGTGTCCCCCAGCATGGATCTGCGCTCTTTTGAATAGATGTTCTTTCTAGTCCATGACTTTTGGGAGGCTTCCTCTACCTTGGGGGTGTACCCTACAGGAACAATGGGATGCTGATGACAATTGGTTTGACAGGCTTAGCAACCATGACTGCTCTGCTCTCTTGACCCCAAGGTACTGCCAGGACTGATTTCCGTCCCAAGTTCTGATTTTCCCAGCAAGACCTTGTCAGCTAACCGGGGCTGTCAGTTAGGCCTTCAACCTCTCCTGGGGCAGCTAAGGATGCTTCCCTGGTGGAAAAGACACAGCTTCCCCCTTCTCCCGCCCTCTCTCCTCCTCCTGGGGTTGTTTCCCTCAAGACCCCTTCTGAGATACGGTGGCATCTGGAAACATTCAGTTATAATCTGAGATGGAAGAAATTGGAACGGTTCGTGGGATTTGGTCTTCTTAACACGGCTCTAACTTTACTTTTATCTGATTTACACGCCCATCAGCAGTGGGGTTTTTGTTTTGTTTTGTTTTTGTTTTTCCCTCCTCCTAAGGATATACCAAATCCAAAAGGTAGAAGCTGGAATGCTGTGGAACAAGAGGGCTGATAAAATTCTGCAGCGTCTTCTGTATTCCAATCAGCTGTTTCTGGAGGGTAATGCTTTCTCACTTAGATGCCATTTAGTATTTTCAACCTATTGCTTGTTTATCAAAGTCGGTGCCCATTTTGGCTTAGGGGTGTGTGTGTGTGTGTGTGTGTGTGTGTGTGTGTGTGTGTGTGTGTGTGTGAGTGTGTGTGTGTGTGAGAGAGAGAGAGAGAGATTACCACATGGACTAGATCCTTCCACTCTCTTGACCTTCTTGAGATGCCTATGACCCACAGCCCATTTCTTTTTTCTTATTTGTTACTTTATTTGGGGTTGGACTAGTGGAGAAGGCAGAGGGCAATAGTGCCCCATCTAGGGGCAAATCTCTGAACACTCCCTACCTCTTCTGCCAGAAACCTTTCTTTCCCGGGTGCCTGGAGCCTTGAAGACATGGGTGTCCAATGAGGAATCAACCTCACTTGTAATCATCCTTCAGCATCTGAGCCTTCAATGTCAACTCCTTGGTACCAGCTAGGGATCCTCGCCACCTTGACTAAAACTTTAAATCTCGTGCAGGATACCGCTTTGTCCCAGAGCTCCCTGCGGGGTGAGAACCAGTTGGAAGTTCTCTGTGTAAATAGAGAAACATGAGTCCCCTTCAGAGGCACGTCTGGAGGCCATTCCCTGCAGACCTCCAGCCAGGGGGACGCGTGGGGCTCTCTTTCCATGACTCCTGGTGTAATCCTTCATGTCCTCACCCTGACGACATTGGCAGCCAATGGGGCCGATGGTGGGGGGCGGGGGGATGTGAGGAACATTGCTGGCTGGGGCCTGCCTTTGAAAGGAAGATGAAGTGACTTTGTCTCCTCTTAATAATATAAGGGGTACAGAGATGGAGGGCACTGAGTCCTGCCTTGCTCCTTGAGGAGCTGGGCCTCATGCAGACCTGTATGAGCAAGAAGCCACACACTCCCTTCTTGAAAGGAATGGACCATATCCCTCACTTCAGTTTTCCCTTTCCTGGCTCAAGTCCCAAGCAAGCTCTGTTTTCCAGCGATACTCTTTTTCTTCCTGAGAAAGTTGTGGTGGCTCTCTCTCTCTCTCTCTCTCTCTTTTTTAGCTGTATTGGGGGTTGGGAAAGGAAAGCTTGAAAAGTAAAATAATAAAAAACAGACCACGCTGCCATTACAGGCACATAAATAGCTTCACTGTAGCCAGGCTGCACACTCGCTTCGCCATAGCAACCCAGAGCGGGTGTTTATAGCAGCCTGTCACCCCGACTGGAAAACAGCTGCTGCTCCCCCAGCCGCACCCCAGAGCAGCGGGCAGGCGCCCCCGAGGGGGTGTGGGGGGATGGGGGGATGGGAGAAGGCAGCCTGGGGCCCAGATGGGCCAGTGGCAGGAACACTGGGGGAGCCCAAAGCGAGTGGTGGGTGTCCTCGGCTCCCACGTTTCCCGTCACCTGCGGGCGGCCCCCTCTGTCTCTCATCTGTGGTCAGTCATAGGCAACAGGAGCGCAGAGTATGCTTAGTCCCAGCTGGGTCTAGGAGGGGCCTGGGTGTTCTCTGAAGCTCACGAGGCAGCCTGTTTTAATTACCGAATAAACCGTGGCCTGTTGCAAGTTCTGGGAAGCCCTCTCAAGTCCGTTTTCTCAAGGACCGACAGGAGAGGGGCTTTCCTAGGGAGGATCACGGGTGTCCCCGGGAAAGGGGGTGCTCTGAGATGCATGAAAGCAGAGATAGACCCCTGAGAGAGGGCAAGGCAGGCAGAGATGGGTGATGTGACCCTCCTGTGCCTCCCCTGTCCACCTAGGTTGAAGAACACCGTCCGCACCGGGCCTCTGTTCGAGTTCCCCAAAGTGCATTAACCTGGTGTTGGAAAAGAGGCTCCTGGCATTCTTCGCAGAGATGCTTTGTAACCAGTGCGATGTGCTCAAGGTGTGGGGCCCCAGACCCGCAGCAGCAGCACCCTTGTTAGAGAGCGTGTTAGATATGCACGTTCCCAGGCCCTGCCCTCCCATGTCCTGAATCGAAAACTCTGGCGACAGCGGTGGCGGCTGCAGGGCCCAGCCGTAGGTTGTAATCATTGCACCCCCTCCCCCGGGGCTCCTGATACCTACCTGACTTTGAGAACCACTGCTCCAGACCAGGCTGCAAGTGTAGGGAGAACGGCCAGTCCACTTTCCTTGTTTGTGGACAAGGATGGACAAAGCCGGGTGGATGGGATGACATGCTATCAGGGAGTGCCCCCGGCACCATCTTCTCAGCATGGCATCCTTGTCCGGATGCCTGGGACTTCCAGGAAACAGGTGGGCTGGGAGAAGGGCTGGGGGGCTGAGGGTATTTTCTGTGCTCTGTCCAGGGGAGCAGAGGGAGGAGACAGGATGGTCGTCAGACATGATGTCCAGTGTGCAGTAATCTGAGTAGTGTCTGGGTCACACAGGGACGTATGGGAGACAGAGCAGCTCTGTGACACTCCCTTCTGGTGGCTGAGCTGTGGCCTTCTCAGGCCGAGGCCAGGGGCTTCCCCCTCCCCTCTGGGGCCCCCTCTAGAACCTGAGGCCTAGGAGCTAGCTATGAGGTCCTGCTCCCACAGGCAGGGGAGACTGACCCTCCTCTCCCTCTCCACCAGCCTGGCATGACTCTGCTGAAATTTGTTTCTAAAAATAACCCAAGATCCAATCCAGCTGCTTAAAAAGCCCCTTTGTTCCCTTGGAGCCAAAATGTGGAAAACCCACAGAAAGCAGCCCCAAGAAAGGCAATGTGTATTGTCTAAGAGTATACATTCTGGACATTTACATGTGACCCTCCAAGATCTGCATCCTGTCCCCGTTCGGAAGACCTGCCCCCTGCTTAGGTGTGAGAAGCAGACACCCTTGCTGCCCCGTATCCTGAGCATTTCCCATGAGCAAGTGGGAGGGCCTGGGGGGGGGGAGGCGTCCTTCTCCCTTCCATTAAACAACACCCCTTCTTCCGCATGGCATGGTCACTCCCGCCCGTAATGGGCTCTTGTCCTCCTCACTCAATTGAAGAGAATGGTCAGTGGTATTTCTTCCTCCACATTGTTTTGAGCTCTGGCTTGCTGCGAACACTCCCCCCCAGTCCTTGGGTCACAGGAGGCCACAGAAGTGACCTGGGCCTGTATGACTCCGATTATGTGGAAGCAGGTACGTTCCCCATGGCTCTGAGCCTGAGGGACTGCCCTTTTTCATCCTGATATATTGACGCTATTTTAGGAGAATACCAGAGGGGTGACATTGCCTTCTCAGGCACAGTCTGCGTTAGTGTCCCGACTCATGCCAGGAAGCTTCCTGTCTCCATCTCGATGGTTCCTGGAGTCTCTGACATGAGCTGAATCTCAACAAGCCAGATAATTAGGAGCAGGCTACCAACCTTGGGTCAATTCCTGGTATCGCTTGTTTAGAGAAAGTTCGTGCTGTCGGTGGGTCCTTCCTTCCCCTGCCCCCTGAAGCCATCAGGCCCGAACTGATGAGTTTGGTCATCCTTGCCTTAGTGTGTCTTAGATGGTACAGCCCCTCAAGAACTGCAAGATATCAGGATCCTGCTGTGTTTTGTTTTTATTTGGACATCAGGTGCAGAGAACAGAGCTGACCATACCGTTGATTCATGGCTCATTTAATCACTGGTCCATGGGAGGCCCTTTGTGTGTTTGCCGTTACCCCATGTCCCACATCTATCCCCGTCCTTGCTCATTTCAATGGTCTAATATGTATCTTTTTGTTTAATTATGTCCCTTAAGGGGTGCCTGGGTGGCTCAGTTGGTTAAGCATCTGACTTTGGCTCAGGTCACGATTTCCCCATTCATGAGTTTAAGCCCTGAATCGGGTGAGGTCGAACCCCACTTTGGGCTCTGTGATGACAGTGTGGAACCTGCAGAGGATTTTCTGTCTCTTTCTCTCCCTCTTTCTCTGCCCCTCACTCACTTGTGCTCTCTCTCTTTTTCTCTCTCTCAAAAATAAAGTTAATTTTAAAAAGACTTTACAAACTATTCATTAGAAAATAAATAAATACCAGGGTGCCTGGGTGGCTCAGTCAGTTGAGCGTCCCAACTTTGGCTCAGGTCATGGTCTCACAGGTCATGATATCACAGCTTGTGAGTTCGAGGCCTGCGTCAGACTCTGTGCTGACAGCTCGGAGCCTGGAACTGCTTTGGATTCTGTGTCTTCCTCTCTCTCTGCCCCTCCCCTGCTCACACTCTGTCTCTCTGTCTCTCAAAAATGAATAAGCGTTAAAAATTTTTTTTTAATTTAAAATTTAAAAAAATTTTTTAATGTCCCTTAAAATATAGAGGATCACTTTAGATTGTGTTTTTAATTTGTGTAAAAACTGTTAAAGCATTCTGCCCACCCCACCCCCACACACTGTTTCTAAGATCACAAGTGTCATTGTGCTCACATCTGATCTGTTTCTCACTGTTGCGTAATCCTCTGTTATCTAGCACACATATTTTGCCTGTCCATCACTGGGACAGGGAATCCCAGGTTGCCTTCAGCTCCCTGTCACCACCAGTAATGTCCCGGTAAACAGCTTTCTCATGCCGCCTCCTGAGCTTGTATGATTATTTCTTTGGGAGATGTACCCAGTAGTCAATGACTGTGTGCAGGGTATGCATAGACTTGGTTGGTTTTTTTTTTTTTTTTAATAAAATCCCAAGTTTCATTCATTTATTTTTTTAAGTTTATTTATTTTCAGGTGGGGGAGGGGCAGAGAGAGAGGAGGAGAGAGAGAACCCCAAGCAGGCTTTGCACTGTCAGCGCACAGCCCCATGTGGGGCTCGAACTCACGAACCATTAGATCCTGACCTGAGCAGAAATCAAGAGTGAGACGCTTAACCAATGAGCCACCCAGACACCCTGCATAGACTTGGTTTTGACTTAGAAGTACGAGGTGACCGTGGAAAAGAAGGCAGAATTCTGGATTCCTGAGGCCCAGGGATCGAAGGTGACACATTTTCTCCAGAAAGATGCTTTGATTCTAGCACTGCGTTTCTGCTACTGAATTGAAGACCGCCTCAGTGTGGCCGACTTGGGGAGGAGAAGGGCAAGCAAGGGAGCCTCATATGTGCTGCTTCCTAACCGGGAAGTGATGCTTTCTCTTTGGGAAGGGAGTAGCCTTGAGAGCCCAAGTCCTAGGAGCTGGCTGAGAATCAGCATCAGATTCCAGGACCACAGATCACACTGTGCCGCCCTGTGGTCAGTGCGGAGGCCTGGTCTTGGTGACCCAGCCCTCACTTGGCTTCCTGGCATGGGGGCACAGCTGTTGGGTGATGGTGACAGGTGGAAACGCCCACCACCTGAACTTTAGCCAACGTACTCTGCCTCTGACTTTCTTCAGTGCCTCCAAAGGGCCTCCGTAGATGGAAGGAGGGTGTGTGCCCAGGTCGGTTTGTGCAAGGCAGCGGGCATTGGAGGAGCAGGAGGGCAGGGCGGACATGGCAGGGGGCAGGGAGGAAGCGCCCAGCACCGTGATGAGCATGGCTTCCAGACCCGAGTGGCAAGAGCTGGCAAGAGTGAGCTAGCATCCAGGTCGCCGAAATAAGGGGCCTGTAAATGAGGATGGAGCAGAGAAACCTCTGTGTGGCATTTAGACCTTCAGAGAGAAGGGCCAGCCAAGGATGTTTCAGGCCAGGCAGCCTGCCATGGGCAAGTGCTTGCCAGCTTCTTAACAGGGCATGGCCCTCTTTAGAAGCATGGGAATGCCTGAGAGAAGAAGTCAAGCCTCAGAAACTGATGGCACAGAAAGTGCCCTTGCCGGAGACAGGAGAGAAGAGAATGTCGAGTAGAACCTCTCTGTCTCAGCTCCCTGCTGAGGAGGTGCTCCCTGACCTGTTTTGCAGCCTTTAGGGCTCGTGGGCAAGGGACAGAAAGGTTCACGTGGACCTTCTCAGCAGGCATCAGGAAGTCAAGCCACAGCTCTTTTTCCATCTTGTAACAGCATCGTCCTGGTACTTGAGACGAGGTGGCTTGGATTCAACTAGAACACAAATCCTAGCTCTCCGAATCTTGATCTCCCTGCTATAAAATGGCAGCACTCTTCCCGTGGAGCCATTGGTGACAATTCAGTGAAACAATATATGTAGCGATGATAATAGCTACCCATGTGCGGACCAACCAGTACATATCAGCAGCTAGGCTGGGCACTAAATACTGTACGTGTGTGTGC
Source organism: Crocuta crocuta (assembly GCF_008692635.1). NCBI lineage: Eukaryota > Metazoa > Chordata > Mammalia > Carnivora > Hyaenidae > Crocuta > Crocuta crocuta. Next base: position 2,563,381 of record NW_027531425.1, on the reverse strand, counting down.
ACATGTGTGATTTCTCTCTCGTTTCCACACAAAGTGCCTCCTTTGGTACCTGGCTCATTGTAGGTGCTCAACAAATATGATTTCCCTCCCTTCCAAGCCCCCTCCCGCACTCCATCCCTCCCCTGCTCCTGCAGACAGGGAGAAAAATAGAGCCTCGCCTGGTAGAGGGAGCCTCTAGATCAGAGAGAAGGGAACAGGTTATGGGAGAAGAGGGGGCTGGAGCAGATTTCGTAGTTCAGGTTGGTGCGTTGTAAGCAGGACTGGCCCCCTCCTCCAGCCCCTTTAAAGTCTTCCCTCTTTCACGCCTTATGTCCCATGCAGTGGTGATGCTGACACTCCAGCTCCATCTCTGAGTGCTACCGACTCGCTCCCGAGCACAGGCTCTCAACCTGGTGAAGAGGACAAACCAGGGTAGAGTAGGGAACCAGAGGCGGCTCTACTGGGCAGCCCTCGCTTGCAGCCTGGAGGCCAGAGCTGAGCATAGCCCTTATTATTCTAGGCAGGTCCAGCTGCGGTGCTGAGCCAGCCTGTTTCCCTGGCCCCTGGCCCCTCCTGTTTCCTTTCTCCTGTTTCCATTCATACTTCATTTCCCATGCATCGTGCCAGTTTCAACAGGAGCCTCTGGCAGGGAAGAGTCAGGGTGTGGGTTCCTTTCAGATCCTCAAAAGACCCTACTCCATCCCTACACAGGGGCTGTCCTTTCTCCTCGTCTGGGAATGTACCTCTTCTTCAGTGCCCGGGAACGTTTCCAAGAGTAAGGGATTCCTTGGACAAAATGGGAGGAAACAGAATGTCTGCCTATTGTTTATGGTTTGGTGGCTTGGGGCATGAGGTTCTTGTGTCTTGCAGCTCCCTGTTTCAGAACTTCCTAGCGAGCCTAGCTGCATACGGAGTTATCCGGACGTGTGAGGTGGCTTGTTTCTCAGATGTGTGCGGGAGCAGAAGGGCTCAGCCCCTGTGATGTAATGTAGTTGTGATGCGATGTGGTTGATTCTGAAGGAGAAAGGGCAGCTGGAAGAGTCAGCATTTCCTCTAAGTGGAAATGCTCATTCTCTCTACTCCAGAGATGCCTGTGTTTCTGATGTTTGTCAGAAAATAAGGAGGTCCAGGGGCGCCTGGGTAGCTGGGTCAGTTGAGCGACTGACTCTCGATTATGGCTCAGGTCATGATCCTAGGGTCATGGGATCAAGCCCCAAGTCGGGCTCTGCACTGAGCATGGAACCTGCTTGAGATTGTCTCTCTCTGCTCCTCTCCTGCTCATGCTTGCTCTCTCCCTCTCTCTCTCTAAAATAAAATATGAAAAGGTGCGCCTGGGTGGCTCCATTAGTTGAGCAATTGACTCTTCATTTCTGCTCAGGTCATGGTCTCACAGTCCTTGAGCTTGAGCCCTGTGTTGGGCTCTGCACTGTCAGCACAGAGCCTGCTTGAGATTCTGTGTCTCTCTCTCTCTCTATCTCTTTCTCTCTCTCTCTCTCTTTCTTTCTCTCCCTCCTCCCCTGCTCGCTCTCCTCTCCCCCTCTCTCAAAATAAATAAGTAAGCTTTAAAAAAGGGCCACCTGGGTGGCTCAGTCGGTTAAGCATCCAACTTTGACTCAAGTCATGATCTCGCAGTCCATGAGTTCAAGCCCCATGTTGGGCTCTGTGCTGACAGCTCTCCCTCTCTCCCTGCCCCTCCCCCTTTGCACTGTGTCTCAAAAATAAACATTTAAAAAATTTTAATAAATAAATAAAATAGAATTCAAAAGAAAAAAGAAGAAGGAGAAGAAGAAAGAAAATGAGGAGGTCCAGACTCAAGGGAAGGAGTGAGGTATAACAAAAGGAGCACCAGACAGTCGAAGATGCTGACTTGCCAAAGACTAAATCACTTTTTATCTCATTGGACCTCAGTGGCTTCATCTGTAAGGTGGGGTGGGGAGGGGCGGGTCACAGCTGTCCTACATAGAATTGATAGAAGACCATGTTTCCATACGTCATTACAGATTGTAGAACAGATGTTACCAGACTTTGGGAAGAAAACCACTGAAACGATTCAATGATCATGTAGAGTAATAGGAGTTCTTGCCCCCATGGGAAGTGATGGTAGGGTTTGCTTTTCCATTGTTCTCATCCTTTAAGCCAAGAAAATGCTAGAAACTGGGAGTGAGCACATACCTTACCCAGAATGCCCCAAGCTGGGTAACTAATCCTGACCTGACCAGAGGTGGTACCTCCCAGGTGCCTGGGCCTTGCGTCTGAAGCTGAGTCTGTGACCGAGGCGGTGTGAGCACTTACAGAATATTCTTTGCCAGTTGCCTAATAAGGGTAGGGGCTAAGCAGGCTCCGCAGTTGTGGGAAACTCACATTCCAAAAGCTCAGAGAGGAGTATGGGTGCCTGCTAGGCCCTCGAATTCAAAAGAACTTCCATAGAGATCCCACCTTAAGCTGGAGCCCCAGCTAACAACTGCCCCCTTTGACTCTGTCGACAGCTTGGTGCTTGACGTCCTCTGTAAGGGTCACTAGAGCAAATCAAAGCAGACAGACCTCATTCTTCTCCACATGCCGCACGCACTCTAATCTTAAGTGACCTTTTCTCACTGGTTGCCTCTGTGAGTGAAAAATTTCTCCTCCTCCATACCTTGAGGAGAGGTTCAAAGTAAGGAATTCTGACGCAGACTGTCCCCTCTTCTTTCTAGAAAGCTAAGGCCTAGGGATATTGCCAATGGTTATAACCTGGCTAATGGTTATTGCTAATGTAGCTGCCTTGGAATTTTCCATTATTTCTAAGGGTTGGGAGTTCCCTCTGGCAAGGAAAGGTGGAGGGGCACATGGTGCTTACTGCCCTTCTGCTTAAAGGGCTAGATACCAAAGGTTCATTAAGATCAAATTAAACCTTCTCCCATCCCTTGGGAGTGGACATAGTAGACACTGGGCATCTTTCATCTGAGATTTCCAAGCATGAGGAGCTCAGTCATTTAAGTGTCTGACTTTGGCTCAGGTCATGATCTCATGATCCGTGAGTTCCAGCCCCATGTCAGGCTCTGTGGTGACAGCTCAGAGCTTGGAGCCTGCTTCAGATTCTGTGTCTCCCTCTCTCTCTCTCTCTGCCCCTCTCCCACTTGCCCTCTGTCTCTCCCTCTCTCTCTCAAAAATAAACATTAAAAAAAAGATTTCCAAACACTATTTCTAGCTCTTACTCTAGTCCTTTATCACTTTCTTCGGATGGTGTGAAGAGGTACGGCTGGCTTTTCCCCCAGGTGAAGGTGGGAGGAACTGAGCCCTAAGAAGGCTAAGTGACTGGCCCCACGGGTGCCTGGGAAGATGGTAAATCTGGTTCTAAATCTGCAACCAGTTATTCAACAACAACCACCACGACAACAGAATTAGCTGAATGCCCATGTGTGCGGGCGCTCTTACAAGCACTGGGGACGAAGCTGTGAACACCACAAGTGCAAAGCTTTGGTGGAGATAGAAAAAGTAAAGTCTGATTTCCATTTTAGCACTCTGTCTGCACTGTTGTCAACATCCTCTTGAAAGGTTAAGGAGTTCTACTTAAGGGTCAAGACGGGCTCCTTACTGCCCTAGCCCTTCCCATGGCTCCAGGCTTCGACGACAAGAAGCTGAACCAGAGGGAAATTCTGTGGTACCGCCTATCACTAGGCCAGTCTGAACGCAGGGAGTTTGACATGCCGCCTCTGTCCCCCAGGCTACTCTAATGACATCTAAAGAAAAAAAACAGGGGGGCGCCTGGGTGGCTCAGTCGGTTAAGCGTCCACCTCTTAGTTTCGGCGCAGGTCATGATGTCCGGTTGGTGGGATCAAGCCCCGCATCAGGCTCTGGGCTGACAACATGGAGCTGCTTGGAGTTCTCTCTCTACTTCTCTCTCTCTCTCTCTCTCTCTCTCTCTCTGCCTCTCCCCCCTTCTCTCTCTCTCTCTCTCAAATAAATTTTTAAAAATCTTTAAAAGAGAAAAAGCAAAAGGCAGTGTGATGTTTGAAAGACAATAGCAACAATAAAACACAAAGCCCTGCTTGCTTAACCCTCTGTAGGTCAGAGTGGCTCTAAAACTCTCGGATAAAAGGAGGCAGAGTGTACACTGGGGAGGGTGGGGGGCGGAGTGTACCCAGCTCCATCCCAGGGGACCCACCAGGAACAGGATTGATGGGAATTGGCAGGAACTTTGGCCACACATGATTGTTGGAAAAGTAACTGGTGAAAGACCCAAGCCCTTATCTAATGGTTCTTGTTGTGCCTCTTTGCTTACCTTCTAGAAGCGAAGATGTCATCTATGTATTAGAGAGGGGCTGCCCTGAGCTCCTTGCCACCCACTGGTAACTGAACTCAAGTCAGTGGAGGCTGGGCCCTCATGTTGCGGTGCTGCATTCAGAAAGAGCCCCTTCACATCTAAATGGCTGATGTGTGACCATGGGTCCCCCACAACACGACACGCAGGAGCTGCTCTCTAAAGCTAAGAACAGGGCGGGGGTGAGCCTTCCCACCTTTAGCTTAGCTCTGCGCTTAGCTCTGCCCCTCCTCCTACTCAGAGGGGGCACACATGCCTTTCTGGGGGGAGAAATGCTGATCTGAGACCCTCCGGGGCTCGCTCACACATGGGCCGACCCTGTTTTCCCGCTGACCTTGCCGTGGCCCTGGCCTCCATCTGAACTGATGGCTGCCTTATCCCTGCCACCGCGAGTAACATTGACACCATATGTTGCAAATTCACTTCCTTCTCCTCAGAGGTCCCTCTGTCCCGTTTATTTAGAAAGGCTCCGCCCTGGGTTGCCAACTGCCAGAGCGTTTTACTCTCCCCTTTTAGAGAGAGCGAAAGCTTTTTGGAGGGATGGGGCTCATTAGCTCCAAGATCTGAACATAGTACCCAACCGGCTCACAGCCGCAGCAGCCTGGAGGCTGAGTATTCCCAGGGGCCCCAGAGGATTTGGGCATCTTCTATCAGGTTGCCCTCCTGGCTTGTAAATGTGTGTGTTGGGTACAGGGTGCAGGAGGCAGACTGGCAGGCCACCCTCCAGGTCACTCTGGTCTAGACTCCTCTTCTGACCTCCTCTCCGCAGTTAGAGGCAAGATCAGACTAAAGGATTTGATAGCAGGGCCCTCAAATGGATACACGCGGAGAACACAGGAGCCATTGGGGGTTGTAAACCTTTTGTTTCCAAATTCCTGAAGTTGCCAGATTATCACTTGGTTTGAGACTGGTGCCATGTGAAGACTGGAGACAATCGGAAATGACTTCTCTACACGGGAGCGTACAGACGGCTGGGGCCTCCTAGGGAGCAGTGGGCCCCTCCTGAGTCCGTTCCCTCAGCGATCAGCTCAGCTCAGGCACCAACTGTCATCTAAACCCTTGTGCTGAAATGACTGCCTCCTGCCTGGCAGGTACTGGATCCTCATGGCTGCTCTAACTGTTTTTGTCTGTCTTTGAATCTTTATTCCAGAGATCCAGTTGTCAGCGGTATCCAGGGAGCCCTCGTCTGCCTCCCCCTTCTGCCGCCTCTCTACCACCGCAGTTGCTGGTTGTTGCTAAGGTAGCCTCCATGGTAACATGCACATCCTGTTTACACCTCCATCTGGGCAAGCTGGTCTAAGCTAGGAACCTACCTACCCTGGACAACCGCTTCCATTACCCCTCGGGGACACCAGTCGTCGTGACACGTGGTCCGGCTTCCACTCGGCTCCCCCATCCTCTTCCTCCTCTCGCTGCCAAGCTTCATACATGAAAACGGATCGGGCCCAGAGGCGGCTACTCTGAAGCTTATTGCACAGGATAGAGCCCATCTATTTCCTAACTGGGCTCCCAGAGAAGCGAGAAGTAAGAAGAAGTGAGGCGGAAGGGCAGGAGTTCCTGATCAGTTGAAGGGAAACTCCACGTTTTCTCTGGTTGAGGGGCTTGGCAACAGCAGGCAAAATGACGAACCCAACAGAACATACCTTGCCGGCCAACTCGATGGTTGAGGGCCACGAACGGGAGTTTGGCTGCACGGTAATGGACCTGAGGAAGCTCATGGAGCTACGCTCGACCGATGCAATCAACCAGATCGAGGTCCACTACGGAGGTGTAATGAATCTCTGCAGTAGACTGAAAACTAACCCTGTGGAAGGTAAAGACCATACCAGGGGTGGGGAATCAGAGGAAGGTGGCTAGTGTTCAAAACTATTGCTTCCCAGGCTTCTAGCGAAGGCAGTAAGAGACCTCACTGGTATATCTGTATCGTTGGCAAAAAATAGGGTATCTGAAGGACTGAAAGGAGGTGAGACCATGGACAGCCATTTGTTTCCTAGCAATGGTGTTCCCTGATGGTCATACTTTCTTCCTTTTTCTGTAGCAGTGTACAAAAAGGAGAGGATTTATCTCTACAAGTGTTTGTGTTAGAGATGTTTTTATCAGTAAATCATCTATAGTCTCTTATTCAGAATCAGTCTTTGATTACTAAAGAATATAAATACAACTCTGCTCCACACCGATTTGAGCGTAACTGGGGAGAGTGGGCACAAAAAAGTGAGTCATTGTGTCCACCCAACATGGCACGTCTCTATTGTGTACAGTTAGAAATAGGATGGCAAATTGTAGGGTATATAGTAGTATCTACCGTATCTTTGGATTATTCACTTTGTTTTGTGTCAGGGAATTATTGATGACTTTTCCAACCCTGCCTGACACACTTTAATATAGTTCTTCTTTCTCTGTTTTTAAATTTTTTTAAATTTTATTTTGGAGAGAAAGAGAGAGACAGAGTGTGAGCAGGGCAGGGGCAGAGAGAGGGAGACACAGGATCCAAAGCAGGCTCCGGGCTCTGAGTTGTCAGCACAGAGCCCGATGCAGGGCTTGAACTTATGAACTGAGATCATGACCTGAGCCAAAGTCAGACACTTAACTGACTGAGCCACCCAGGCACCCATATCTGTTTTTAAAAGAGAATGGAAAACCTGGCTTCATGCTTGCTTGGCTCACTTCATTTGCCCAATAAGCCATGGCAATATAAAATTTTGCATGGAGACAGAATCAAAGGAACATTCCTTTCTCACTTACATGTGGTTATAGCATCTGTGTTACAGGGTCTTACTTGAACCTGTCAGTGAGGCAGGACATGGCTGAGTAGCATTAGATAAATCAAAGATCTTGTCCTTCGGGGCGCCGGGATGGCTCAGTCGGTTGAGCATCCAACTTGGCCCAGGTCATGATCTTGTGGCTCCATAAGTTCCAGCCCTACTTCGGGCTCTGTGCTGACAGCTAGCTCAGAGCCTCGAGCCTGCTTCGGATTCTGTGTCTCCCTCTCTCTCTGCCCCTCCCCTGCTCATGCCCTTGCTCTCTCAAAGATAAATAAAAATAAACATTAAAAAATATTTTTTAAAAAAAGGATCTTGTCCATCAGATGCCTTTAACCTCTTGAGGTAGACTATTTCTAGCCTTCCTTAGAAGTTACATCATATTTTTTGCCAAGTCTAAGAAGTTTTGACGTCCAGCCAGTGCTGTAAGTTTGCAACTTGGATTCCAGACTCTTTAGGATTGAGAGAGAGAGGGAGAGATTTTTACCTAGATATCTGTACCTTGTCATGTCTTGTTTGCTTTGCAATATGAGAGAGCTTCCTTCCATGTTCTCTTTACTGCTAGAATCCAGTTTCCTGTCTCTCATGAGTTCAAACATTAGCTCTACCATATACTAACTGAGTATATTGAACAGTTTACAGTTAGCCTCCTTGAGCCTCGTTCTTCTTTGAAAATGATGTTACTATCTAGCCCATACGGTTATTGGGATTACTGTATTGGGATTACATGTACATATAATGTGCATAAGTGCTCAAGCTTATAATGGGTATTCAATTAATGAGTTGTCTCAGATTAAAATGGAGCCCACGTGTCTGAAGGTGTACGAGCGCCCATGGAATGCGATGTATTATTTCCTCTGGAGAGTTTACCACGCGTATGACCGCAACCACTTGGCCTCTGCCTCCTTTCACCTCTTGATGTCAAAGAGATCTGGTTCACATGGTGCTTGGTTCCTCGCCTGTGGCTCAGTCTTTGCCTTCTGGCTAGAATCTAATGACCGCCTTTGGGCACTGCTTCTTGTCAGCTAGATTTCTTTATTCTGCCACTTTTATAGTAGTGTTGACCTTAACTAGAGGCTATTTGCATTCTATGTTCACCGAGGAATGCAGGCGTTTAGAAACACCCATCACAATGCAGGCAGGATCTTCCTTTTTCCCTTCTTATACCATTATTTTTTTTTTATTCCTTTTTTAGTTTTTAATGAAAAAAATTTTTTTCTTAAATAGTTTATTGTCAAGTTGGTTTCCATATAATACCCAGTGTTCATCCCAACAAGTGCCCTCCTCCATGCCCATCACCCCCCTTCTCCTCTCCCCTCCCCCATCAGCCCTCAGTTTGTTCTCAGCATTCAAGAGTCTCTCATGGTTTGCCTCCCTCCCTCTCCTCAACTATTTTTCCCCTTCTCCTCCCCCATGGTCCTCCGTTAAGTTCCTCCTAATCCACCTATATGTGTAAACATACGGTATTTGTCCTTCTCTGCCTGACTTATTTCTCTCAGCATAACACCCTCAAGTTCCATCCATGTTGCAACACATGGCCAGATTTCATTCTTTCTCATTGCCATGTAGTATTCCATTGTATAGATGAACCACATCTTCTTGATCCATTCATCAGTTGATGGACACTTAGGCTCTTTCCACATTTTGGCTATTGTTGAGTGTGCTGCTATGAACTTTGGGGTACGTGTGCCCCTATGCATGAGCACTCCTGTATCCCTTGGGCAAATTCCTAGCAGTGCTATTGCTGGGTCATAGCAGGAGTAGGAGTTCTCTTGTTACTTTTTTGAGGAACCTCCACACTGTTTTCCAGAGGGGCTGCACCAGTTTACATTCCTACCAACAGTGTAGGAGGGTGCCCGTTTCTCCACATCCTCGCCAGCATCTATAATCTCTTGATTTGTTCATTTTAGCCACCCTGACTAGAGTGAGGTGGTATTTCAGTGTGGTTTTGATTTGTATTTCCCTGATGATGAGGGACGCTGAGCATCGTTTCATGTGTCTGTTGGCCATCTGGATGTCCTCTTTGGAGAAGTGTCTGTTCATATCTTCTGCCCATGTCTTCACTGCATTATTTGTTTTTCTGGTGTGGAGTTTGGTGAGTTCCTTATAGATTTTGGATACTAGCCCTTTATCTGATATGCCATTTGCAACTATCTTTTCCCATTCCATAAGTTGCCTATTAGTTTTATTGATTGTTTCCTTTGCCCTGCAGAAGCTTTTTATCTTGACGAGGTCCCAATAGTTCATTTTTGCTCTTGATTCCCTTGCCTTTGGGGATGTGTCAAGTAAGAAATTGCTGCGGTTGAAGTTAAGAAGTTGTTTCCTGCTTTCTTCTCTAGGGTTTTGATGGTTTCCTGTCTCACATTCAGGTCCTTTATCCATTTTGAGTTTATTTTTGTGTACGGTCTGAGAAAATGATCTAGTTTCATTCTTCTGCATGTTGCTGTCCAGTTCTCCCAGCACCATTGGTTAAAGAGGCTGTCTTTTGTCCATTGGATACTCTTTCCCACTTTGTCAAAGATTAGTTGGCCATACATTTGTGGGTCCAATTCTGAGTTCTCTATTCTATTCCATTGGTCTATGTGTCTGCTTTTGTGCCAATACCATACTGTCTTGATGATGGCAGCTTTGTAGTAGAGGCTAAAGTCTGGGATGGTGATGCCTCTCGTTTTGGTTTTCTTCTTCAATATTACCTATACCATTCTTGATGGCTTTGGCCAGTCGTTTCTCTCACAAGGTGACACCTAGGAGTCCAGATTAGTTGGAACTGAGATGCTCCTAATAGCAGGCTCCAGACTTTCCTCCCAGTTTCCCTAATCCATTTCTCAAAGCTGCAGCTTTTTCCTTCCTGATTCCCAGACAGCTTCCATTCCCAAAGGCCATGATATATGTCGCTTTAATCTCAACAGCAGGCAGCAAGTGTTGTAGATGTAGCTAATGCCCTTCGGTTCCTCCCCACTCCTCATTTCAGACGGACGGTGGAAAGCCATGCCTTATGATGGCAGGTGCCTCTGCAGCTCCGGGGCCCTGGTGGTGCCCCAACCCCAGTCCCCCCACCGCCGGTGCTGCTGCCTGCCGCCATCCTTCTGCTTCCTTAGATCACAAGTCTGTATTCTGATGTTTCAGTGTAAGACTTAATCACAGGGCTAGTTCTGGAGCTGGGGAGACAGGGGGTCCGGAAACAACTTCTCCATGAGTAATGTGTATTCTGCTGTGCCAGCCAGGAACTCCCGTGTGTGTGAGGGATACAAGCATAGGAAGGGAGACACAGAGGAGCTAGGACACCGAAGTCTCTCCCCAGACAAGGGTGACGCTGAGCTGTTTAGTGCGGCAGGGCCAAGAAAAGAGCGTCACTCTCCAGGTGCCTCGATGAGCCGATGCTATAAAAAGCCAGTCTGTTCACAGAAGACCACACTGAGGTGCCTGACAACCTATCGTAGTTCTGTCCCTTGTGGGAAGCCCCTGCAGACTAATAATAAGAATAAAGAAGGGCATCTGGGTAGCTCAGTCGGTTAAGCATCCGACTTTGGCTCAGGTCATGGTCTCACAGTTCGTGAGTTCAAGCCCTGCCTCGGACTCTGTGCTGAGAGTCCCTGCCTGCCCCTCCCCCACTTGCTCGTGCTCTCTCTCTCTCTCTCAAAAATCAATAAACATTTAAAAAAAAGAATAAAGAAATTCACCTGGTGCTTGAATTCTGCTAGTTGGTATCCTGGTGAAGTAGGATCGGGGAGACTAGTTCCTAGAGTGTGACCCTTCTCTTTTATTTTCTGTTGGGTTGATAACATCTTCCATCTAGATCTGACTTTTTTTTTTAACCATAGCTCTAAGGGGCCTTATGGAACTTGGAGTTTATAATATTTATGATGCTAGTATGGTTTTATTGTTCTGGGTTTACACAATTCTAGAGGCAAGTGGGATTTGATTTTATTCACCCCCCTCCCCCGCTTCCAGGTCCACAGGCCTAAATGACTCCTTTAAGTTCTTACTAGTGGGGAGAATATGATGGGCTATCTCATGTTTTCCGATGGAGTCCATGATGCTCTTCTGTCTCTTAGGCTAGAGCAGCAGCACAGAGAGACTCAGAAGCACAGATAATTTAAGTTTGGTCTGTATTTCAATGCCTGATAAAATTTCTAATTGTGACCCAGTGATAGTATTAATTTAACAGTGGCTTCTGTTCCGTGAATGTGTGTGGCTATTTGGAGCACGGACTGACGTCTGATTGCCTGGGGAGGCTCCGGCCTGGCCATGCTTGATGGCCATTGCTACCACTCATTGAATTCTCCTGACATAAAATGGGAGCCTCTTTGCCTTGTGTAATTACTAGGCAGCCACTAAGTTCAGGGAAAGCTGAGATTCTTTGGGGAGTAAAAAGCAGGAGGGGAAAGAATCTGTTTTAAGATAGTCCAGCCTGAATTACCATTTTGGTTCATTAACTACAGGATTTAGGGTCATATTTCCTGACACATTAAGATCTCTTCAGTTTAACTGTGTTCCTGCTCCTAAGCCTTCTGAGGTCAGTGGCGTGTTCCACCAAACATCATCTGTTTTCCACAAGCTGGGACACGCTAAGATGGGCTCTTCCTCCATGTGCAGATTGAAATTTCCAGTAGCATTTTCTTTTGTTTCTTTTTTTATTTGAGAAACAAGTGAGCTGGGGAGAGGGGCAGAGGGAGAGGGAGGGAGGGAGAGAGAGAGAGAGAGAGAGAGAGAGAGAGAGAATCTTAAGCAGGCTCTATGCTCAACACAGAGCCACATGCGGGGGCTTGATCTCATGACCCTGGGATCATGACCTGAGCCAAAAGCAAGAGTCAGACGCTCAACCGACTGAGCCACCCAGGCGCCCCTCCAGTAGCATTTTCGATCAGGAGAAAAGTTGAACACATAATAAATAATAAATGTTTACCCACAACACAACTATATACTATTAGTACTTCTAACACTAGTATTATTTACATAGTAAGATATGCAAGAAATAGAAGTTGATTAAGTAATATGAAAAGTTCTGATATTTCTCCCATGCTCCAGCAGATGGATGCAGGCCCCCTACTTAGAGGCCGCTGCTTTAGAGAATGTTAGTGTTGGGGGTTGGGGAGTACAGAATCAGAGGAGCGAATATGGGATGGAACCGATGTAAGAAGGAGATGGTAACTGGCCTCTTTGATAGTTTCCTCTCCATTTTTAGGGTGTATAGTGTGTTTTTAGAATACCTGTTTTTAGGGCACCTGGGTGGCTCAGTCGGATAATCGGCCGACTCTTGGTTTCAGCTCAGATCATGGTGTCATGGTTCATGAGTTCAAGCCCCGCGTCGGGTTCTGCACTGACAGTACGGGGCCTGCTTGGGATTCTCTCTGCCCTTCCCCTCCTCTCTCCCTCCCTCTCTCTCTCTCTCTCTCTCTCTTTCTCTTTCTCAAAATAAATAAACTTAAAGGGAAAAAAAAAGAATCCTTGTTTTTAGGAGCTCATCAATCCCAGAAGAGAAGCATAGCCAAGCTACCTCTCTTTCCTCTGGCGTCTGCCCCATAGCCAAATTTAAACTCTTGTCCAAACTCTACCAGAAGTGCCAAATAAATGATCCTAAAAGCAACACATGTGGGCATGGCTGCAGAGGCTGAGAGGCTGGCCCCCTCCACCCATCATGCTTTGGGCAGATCTGTTAGCACTACTTTAAGACAGAGACTCAAGCCAGAAGATCTTGGAGGGAAGGGAAGAGAAGGTGGGCAGACCAGCTGAAACAGCCAGAAAGCAGCTCTGCTGTGATGTGAGTAGCTGAGGCAAGTCTAGTAGCTTCCTAAAAGAAATAGTTAGTACTTTACAGAAGGATGGGAAATGTTTCCACCAAACCGCAGGGGAAGCAGTGTCTCAACCGCTGGAAGGAGGAAAACAGGCGATTGAGAAAGAGGAGAGTGAAGTGCCCTCCCTCGGAACCTCCCCACCCCTGCAGGGGAATCCCATGTTGCATCCTGGGAGTCCCCAGTCAGATTGGGGTGCCCAGGGCTAAATGAGGCCAACAGTGCTTGACAGCTCTGGCCCTTCTCTTCCCAGCCCAACCCCAGGTTGTGTGAATCCTTTTCTATTTGGCCCCTCCCTGCCGGAGCTGGGCCTCTGGTATGGCTGGAATCGTGCTGCCAGGCAGGGGACAGGGCAGTCTCGATGGGGGAGAAGGGGATAAGTCCTCCTGGGCCTGAGAACCCTCCCCCTTTCCCCCTTCCACAGGCCGGGAACCCTTTGTGCCGCATTCCTTCAGCAGCTCAGCAAAAACTCTTGCAAGCTCGGTTTCATCCTGAACCTTGTTGTTGCCTTGCATGGAACGTCAGCCAGGGGTGGGAAGAAAGATAGCACTCCCTCCTTGGCCCAGGCAGATGTCGCATCCACCCTTGGAAGTAGGGCTTTCGCTCTTTTTATTTAGCTCTGAAGTGTGAGCACTGGGGAGCGTGACACGGGAGGAAAGCACACGCATGCGGTGCGGGGGCAGAGGGCTGCGCAGGGCAGCCGAGGGAGCCTTTTCTCTTGGCGCCAGCTTTGGGGCCTTCAGAAGAGGCGTGGAGAGGAGGGCCAGACGAAGGGGGACATTCCCTGCCAAAGCTGTGGGGCTGTCTGCACTGAAAATGAGGGAAAAAGGCCATTCTTCCCTAAGTCCCGCGTCCTCTTGCTGTGACCCTGAGGAGATGGCTTTATCTCTAGGGGCTGGAGGTCTGGCAGCCAGAGGGCCCATCTCCGAGCTGTGGGTGCGCTGGGCTGGAGATGCTGATGTAGAGAGCTGGCTCTGCGTCCCTGAGAAGTGGCATTTGCTAAAAGCCTGTGGTCCCTATATTAATTTTAAGCTACCCCTCCCTGTCGCCCCCCCACCCCCCAGCCAAACCAAGGTTTTTAAAGTAGGACTTGAAAGGCATTCTGATGTCTGTTCTCCTATACCCGAGGCCTGCCGTCCAGTCCACCCAGAGCAACCTGTCCCTGTATTCTCTGTGTGGGAGATGATCCTGCTCGTCTCCTTGGCAAGGTGTCATAGCTCAGACAGCTGGGAAGTCCCTCGTGATGTCTGACCCAGCCCCGCCCTTTCTGGGGCTGAGCTGGTTCTCCTAAGGGGCGCCTCCGCCGACAGCGCTCGCTCCATGTCCTCAGGAGGCTGGCCCGGCCCTTCCCTGCTGGAGCCAGGCCACTGAGGGCCGGGCTGCCGCCTCCCCTCCCCAGCCCTGGTTCCCCCGCACGGGCTCACGGCAGACACAGATTTTCCGCTGCTGCCTCTTCCATCCCCTGCCAGCCTGGGCAGGGGCCATCAACTCCCCAGCGTGGGGTGGGGGCGATGACCTCACAGCCTGACATTCTTGTCGCCTCTCCCAGCTCATGTGCTCCGTCTGGTTCTCAGGGCCAAAGGCGCTCCTGATTTGGGTGGGGCTCGCTCTCGCCCATGTTCTTGGGGGACAAAGATTCCTCTCATTTTTTTTTAATGTATTTCTAAGGGAAATCCTCTTCCTGTGTTTCTAGCCTTCTCCCCCAGCCACGTGCTCCTTCCCTTCCCAGGAAACTGTGTGAGTCTTGAGAAACGACTGCAGAGATCAGGGACTAATACCCTGTCATTGACTACACAAGTATTTATGTGAAATTATAGCTGCGGAGGGCAGGGCTGAGAGCCTCTCGGGGCAGGAAGAATGGAATGGAAAGCCCAAAATTGGGGATTGGCTGAGCTCCCAGGCCCGCATGGCTTTCCCGTGCCCTGCCTCTTGTCCCAGAGAGGATTCCCAAGGCTGCTCCGCTAACTGTCCCCACAGGCCCCTCCCTGCCCCAGGGCACACTGGGAACTGGGAACAGCCACTTGACTTAAGGTAGCTGTTGCAAGAGCTTAGGGTGACTTAAGGTGGAGCAGAGAGATGAAAGAAAATGGCAAAAGGGAAGTTAGGGTGTGAGTTTGAAGGCATCTAGGCAAGAGCAAGGCCTTGAACTCTTCTGTTTTCCATAACGTGTCTTGTTTGGTTTGCTTGGGTCCCAAAAAGGGCCACAATGAACCTTTTATCGAGTACGAGATTCGTAGGTTGGACTCTCAGAGACCTGGTGGCACCAATCCTGAGGGCAGGAAGAAGACTTATCCAGCCTAGTTGTAAGCCGTGACCAGGCTGATGGGCGCAGAGGCGCAGAGGCACCCGCCACATGGGTGACCGGCCATCCCGTTGGCCTGGGATGAGGGGGTGAAGGGGGCAGGCGGTTTCCAGGAGGCGGGAGCTTCAGTGCCCAAACCTGGCAACGCGGGACCAGTCAGTCACGTGGGAATGAAGCCGCTTCCGCACCCCAGCCCCCTCTGCGTGTAGCTTGGCATGTCGCTGCTTCCCGGGAGTGGTACAGACTCTGGCTCATACCAGCCCGGTAGTGACACAACCTCTCCAGGTCTTAGTCTGCTGATACGTAAAATGGGGTTAACAGTAGCTACGGCACAGGGTTTTGCGGTGTCTGAATGAGGAGACTCCGGTGTGCCTGGTGAGGCATCTGGCACATAGTAATCACGCAAATGTTAGCAACCTGGTTTATTACTCATCCATTCAGTTCATTCAGCACGTTCGTGTATGCATACGATGTGCCAGGCACTGCCGTAGACCTAAGGAGCAAAGACAAAACTCCTGCCCGTGTGGAGGGGGATGGGCAAACATAATGAATACCTCATATAACATATTGGGGAGACGACCTATGGCGGGAAATGGTGACACGGGATAAGGGAATCGAGACAGCTGGAGCAGAGAAGCCATAATATTAAATCCAATGGTCAGGGTCGGCCTCCCTGAGAAGGTGACACATGTACGAAGACCTGAAGGACGTAAGAGAACGAGCTAGTAAGGAGGAAGCTGAGCCGAGGAGGAGCTGCGGCAGGGCCCTGAAATAGAAGCTTGTCGGACGCGTTCAGGGATGGCAGGAAGGCTCGCTGGGCTGGCGCTCAGGCAGCAAGGAGCAAATAGTCGGCATTAAGGGGTGGGAGGCACGGGGGCTCTTGAGGGGCCTTACAGGCCATCACCAAAGCTTCGGGGCCCAGTTCCACTCCCAGGAAAAGCCACCCGAGGATTCTGAGTAGGTGAGTAGCAGGGGTTGGGTTTGAAAACCATCGTTCTGGCTACTGTGTTAGGAGAAGACCGGGCACAGGACAGCAAGGGTGGCAGCAAGGGTACTGGTTAGAGGACAGTTGTCAATAGCCAGGCAAGAGAGGGTGGCAGCTCAGACCAGGATGGTGGCCTTGGGTCATCGTGGAAGGGAATGGACCTTGGGTATGTTTTGAAGATAAAGCTGCAGGATGTGCTGGCTGAATGGATAGAGCGTGTGCCAGAGGGCCATGGGGTATCGATCTGAGAGCAGAGAGAGCAAGATGGCCTCAGATGGGTGCTTTCAGCTACACTTTTGTGGTTGGCGCTGTTGTTTTGGCCTCCACTGGGGTCTTGGGGTGTCCCTTAAGATGATCTCTGATGTCGCGTATGCGTTCCTAGTCCTCTCCTCGCTGCTTCCTTGAGAAACGTCCCAGGGACACGAAGAAATGATCAGAATTCCTGTTTCCCTGGAGTACACCTGGCCCCCCAGGACAGCAGTCCCAAACTGGCACAGCCTGGCTCTCTCAGGTCCTCGGGGAGCAAGAACCAGCCAGGACCCCTGCCTCGGCCTGCCTGGGGGTCAAGATGCCCTTGCCCAGAAATGCGCCTTTCCCAGGCCCTTGCTTTCCCTTCCCACTGGGAACCTGACTTCGCAGAGCGGTGGAGGCAGGGAGCCTCTGGGAAGCAACCCAACTCGCTGCTAGTGCTTTGGCCAAACCCACTCCCCCGCAGAGTTGGCTACGCCACTCAGCCGGAGGCCAGGGTGGCACTCCTGGGCACTGGGAGGCAGGGGGCCCTGGATAAGAACATTGGCACTGCTTCTCTGACCCACTCCCTGTCTCCCTCGCCTAAGCACTGGCAAGTGACAGTGGTCTCTACTCCCCAAGTCCACAGCGTGGATGCCAGTCC
>NW_027531425.1:2538794-2546190 GCF_008692635.1 Crocuta crocuta | reverse complement strand
GCCCCCCCCCCCCTCCCCCAACACACATACTTTCCATCTACTCAGGGTCCTTCATCTACCCTCCCAGACAGGTGAATCCTGAGTCCCTCACCTGATGGTTTTTGTTTCCTGGATACAGAAATGGAGGCCATCTCAGACCCTACGAGCAACACCCCCTCTGTTTTCCCATTTCCAGAGTCCTTTTTTGTCCAAATGCCTTCCTTGGGTCTGACCCGAATCTCTCCTCTTGCCACTCAAGATACCACTCCTGGATCCTGTTGAGCAGAGACAGAGTGGAGAGGTTTGCCTTCACACCATGCCCCCTTACCCACCAGGGGAATAGTCCTTCCTGTTGACCAAAGTGTGAAGCAGGCCTTTGGCATCCGCTTCTCCATTTTCTCCTTGCAGCTTCCTGTCCCCTGCTTTCTCTTGCGCTTGTGTGAGGCTTCATGGAGTGGCCTTGTCCTCTGATCCTAACTCTCCTCTGCTACAACCTTTCTTTCCAAGACACAGCTCGGCCACCGCCCCTCCCGCCTCTGGGTGGGAACCCATTGAACAGTGCAGTCAGCAACTCCAGGTGCCAAGCCCAGGGCTTATCTGCTGCTGTGTGTAAACAACTAGAGAAATGCCAGCTGGCATCCGTTGAAGTTTTAGGATTTCCCTCCTTCCCTTACAGTACAACCCCCTCCTTGGGCCCAGCAGAGGGGCCTAAATATAAGGACTGGGGGCACCGGGTTGGCTCAGTCTGTTAAGCGTCCAGCTTCGGCTCAGGTCACGATCTCACCATTTGTGAGTTCGAGCCTCGCATTGGGCTCTGTGCTGACAGCTCAGAGCCTGGAGCCTGCATCAGATTCTGTAGCTCCCACTCCCTCTGCCCCTCCCGTGCTCATTCTCTGTCTCTCTCTCTTTCTCAAAAATAAATAAACATTAAAAAAAAATTTTTTTAAAGTCCTGAGATAAAGAAGGCACTGAAACTAGGGAATAATTCCGCCTCTCCCTTTTCTCTTGAGGAACATGTGTGGAATACGTGTGCACACTCACGCTGGTTTATAAGCATATGTGCTAACGGAGCGTGCTGGCAATCAATGACTGCCTACTGTCTGACTTTGCAGCTTCACCTTTGTGTTCTTTTTTCAATCAACGTGAATAATAGTGCTTCTCTTAGTACCTAATACTTAGTTTAAGTAGTACTTCTCTAAGTACATAGTAGTTCCTAGAGTGGTAGCACCTCTTAGCGGTGTGGGGGGGTGTGTCTCNTGGTGTTCTCCTAAAGCCCCTGGGACTTCAAATCAGGACAACTGCTTGGACTGTCTCCTCGCCTTCTAGCATGACCTTGAGCAGAGGGCTTATTCTTTCTGGCCTTTGTGTGTGAGCCAGTGGATGGAAGCAAACCCCGTTTGAAAATCATCCCCAGTAGTTGCAGGTTAATGTGAGAGGAAAGCTCTGTCAGCCCCGGGGACCATTTGCATGTCTGCATTCTCAGAGCTGGAGCCTGCAGTGACCTTGGGAGGAGGAGGAGAGGTGTTTGATCTAGGTTAGCTTACCCTGGAGGCTAAGAGCAGCCAGTGACCACCTTGTCCCAGTTTGCCCATTTTGTGCCTGAAGGTGTCACACCCCCTGCGTCCTGGGCAAACTGGGGAGACTGGTCCCTCTGACTGGATCTCATACGTAGGCAGAACAGGAAGCAGAGGGTCTTTATTCAGGTCTTTGAACCACCTTCTTCCGTCATTCATTCTTTTCCCCTTTTGGCTCACCCGCTCATCCTACTCGTATCTCCTTTTCAGGTCTGTCTGGGAGCCCTGCGGACCTGGAGAAACGTAAGCACGTGTTCGGACAGAACTTTATCCCCCCCAAAAAGCCCAAGACC
Source organism: Crocuta crocuta (assembly GCF_008692635.1). Classification (NCBI taxonomy): domain Eukaryota; kingdom Metazoa; phylum Chordata; class Mammalia; order Carnivora; family Hyaenidae; genus Crocuta; species Crocuta crocuta. The sequence continues at coordinate 2,544,344 of NW_027531425.1, read as the reverse complement.
TTCTTAGAACTAGTGTGGGAAGCCCTTCAAGATGTCACACTCATCATCCTGGAGATTGCAGCCATCATCTCCCTCGTCCTGTCCTTCTATCGGCCCCCCGGTGAAGAAAATGAACGTGAGTGTCTGCAGCAGCCCCGAGCGGCTCGGCTCGGTGTTCTTTTCCAGCACCACCAAAAAGCACCGGTATTCGCAGTTGTCAGGGTGTAGCTTAAAAGTTCAGGATGAGTTCTCCAAAGAAAACCAGCAAGTAGCTAGTAAGCTGTTCTTCCAGCCCATCCCGAATCCAGGGTCTTCCTCCCTGTCCCCTATCAAATCCTCATGCAGGATATCAGGAGCTCTCTACCCTCACCCAACCAACAAAACCTGCTTCTCCGAGTCCCCCCCCAGCTGTCTGGCATTATGGGAAATAGCAGTGACCTGGAGTCTGACCATGTTAGGACTCATAAGTTCTGTGCACGTGACTGGCCAGTCATTTTGCAATGACATGTTTTGTGCTGTCTACTCATAATCTCCTTTCGGCTTAACGCAGATAGTTCTTTTGGCAACGAGATGGTGCCCAATCATGCCGTCCTCCAGTACCTTCAGAGGATGACTCTTCTGCCCAAGAGCTTTATTTTCTATTGTTCTCCTTCCCTGACTTTCCATTCTGGGAGATTGTGGAGGCACCACTTGGCATTTTGAATGTTAACGAAGGGCGCCCAGGTGACCCTTCCGCTTTCTCCTTTCCCTGGGCTAGAGTGTGGTCTACCCGTAAGCAGTGCAGAAGACGAAGGAGAGGCAGAAGCCGGATGGATTGAGGGGGCAGCCATCCTGTTCTCCGTGATCATTGTGGTGCTGGTGACCGCCTTCAATGATTGGAGCAAAGAGAAGCAATTCCGGGGGCTGCAGAACCGCATTGAAAAGGAACAGAAATTCTCCGTGATCCGAAATGGTCACATCATCCAGCTCCCTGTGGCGGAGATCGTGGTGGGTGACATCGCCCAAATCAAATACGGTGAGAACTCATGCTTCTTACCTGTGTCACCCTCCCTATCCGAGGGCTAGGTCCTTTGGCATAGGTGGCTGGGAATCACTGAAGACCCAAAGAGATAAGACCACAATTGTGTTAGCTTCTAGCTCAGGGGAAGGAGGTTGTGGAGAAGGATTTAAAGAAAGAAGAAACTCTCCCCAAAGAGTGTCAGACTTGTACCCTGTGTGTCTTAGGGTTAAAAATACATAATGTCAAGTCCGTGAGAGGTAACTGTGTGAGTTCATAAGGAGTTAACAAGTTGTCAGAGATGAAGCCATCTTTCAGAGGCCNTGCAGGCAGGGCCCGTGGGAGCAGCCCTGAAACGGGGCTGGATGGTTCCTACCCTCTGCCACGCTCTTACCTACCCTCTTTCCCTGTTGCCCTTTCTGCTCTACGCACTAGGTGACCTGCTGCCCGCAGATGGGATCCTGATCCAGGGGAACGATCTCAAGATTGACGAGAGCTCTCTGACTGGGGAATCAGACCATGTCAAGAAGTCAGTGGAAAAAGACCCAATGCTGCTCTCAGGTGTGGCCTCTGGCTGCTTCGGCTCCCATTCTAACCTCCCCTTCTACCTCCCCCAGACAGCCGGGACACAGAGACTCACTCTCTCTCCTGGCCCCACCCCCTCCTCTTCCCTAGCTTCATCTGGGGCAGTAGCATATCGGTGGGTTGAATACAAGGTTATCAGGCAACTGAAAAGAGGTTCTCTACAGCAAGTGCTCAAGGGGCCTTGGTAGGGCTGCTGGTTAGGAGGAGGGGAGGGGAAGGAGTCTTACCCTAAAGCAGAAAAACACACTTTTCTCCTTACCCCCCAGTTTGCTTGGTATGTATTAAATGGGCCCAGCCCTTGACCTTTTCCTGATGTCTGCCGAGTGTGTTGTGATCCATGGGGAAAGAAGGAAGAAGGACTGTTTTTTTCTAAGTTCGCGTTCCAGACCAGAGCCTGGCTCGGAATTAAAAAAGCCACACTCCTCCCACCTTCTCCTTTCTCATATAGGGACCCATGTCATGGAGGGCTCTGGCCGGATGGTAGTGACTGCTGTGGGTATCAACTCTCAGACTGGAATCATCTTTACCCTTTTGGGAGCCAGTGAGGGAGAAGAGGAGGAGAAGAAGAAAAAAGGTAAGGGGCGTTTGAGATGAGATTCCGTTCCCTCCCACCCCCATGGACAAAGTGGAGGGGGCAAGAGAATGGACCTGGATGGAACACCCACTGGGAGGAAGCTTCTGGATGAAGAGCGTGGCTATCCAGATGTCTTGCCGAGCTAAAGATGTCGAGGCTGGCTCTCCAGGGTGCTCTGATGAAAACCGAGTCAGGTTACCTTTGAGCCTCGACTCCTGTGTCTGTTAATGGCTGTACAAGGGGGAGATGTAAAGCTCAGCCCAAGGGAGCTGGCCCCAGATGCCCTCCGTGCAACCCTCCCAACCCTTCTTCCTCAAACATGGGGGCTTACATGACCCATCAAGGCTGCGGGAAAACTGCCGAAACCACGGGCCGTCAGGGGAAGAGAGACATGGCTAGGCGGGTGGGAACAGAGTGGTAATGTCTCCCCCAAAAGTTAGTCCTGTCTTCGCCATTTGTGAGCTCCTGAAGGAAGGGGACGCAGAAGGTTGAATGAGGAAGAGGCACTAGAAAGAAATCTAGCCCCTTCCCTAAGCATTCCTTCTTTCCTTAGAGGAGAGAAGGATTTCTGTCACTCGGCTAGGGGACCATCTCAGGCCGTTCTGTGGAGGGCAGTTTATCGAAAGGAAATGGAACACGTTCCCTCAGGAGCTAGACTACTGGATTTGGCAGCTGCCTGCAGAAGAGTAAGGAGGAAGCTTGCCTGGTGCTGCTGAATGGACAGGGAGACCCCTTTCAGAGTCTTCGCCATTAGGCAGAAACCGTTCCAGCCTCTCTCACTTTCTAACCCCCACCCCGTTTCTCCAAGTGCTGCGACACAGGCCGGGAGCAGCCTCCCAGCAGCGGCCAGGCTCCTGGGGGATGCAGCGCGGGTGTGGGTGCGCGCTCACCTGCACGAGTGGCTGGTCCGCACCCCAGCGATTCAGGAGAGCCGCTAGTGAGAATGGATGTGAGCAGAGATGTGAACTTCCTTTACATTGCCTTCCCTGCCGCTCCGCCCCTTTGCTGTCGCCCTTTTGGGCTCTGAGCAGGACCAGCAGTTGGCTGTCTGATCTCTTAATAGTCACTTTGGGTCTCCACCCCACTTTTTTCTTTCTTGTTCAAACAGGTAAAAAACAAGGAGTCCCTGAAAATCGCAACAAAGGTAACCTCTCCACCCACTCATTTGCCATCTCTACCTGCCCACACTCAAATCAGACCTTTCCAGGCCATCTGCCTTCTCCCTGTGTCCTCTCCATAAATCTGTTATCTGCTGCTGTGGCCCGGATGCCTCATCCTGAGGAAGGTGCAGAGATTTGGGGGTGGTCTCAAGATCCCAATCCCAATCCAAAATGGGACAACAGCGCCCTCTGCTGTTGTCTCCTGGGACCTCCTGTCAAGGTTTCTCTTGGGGAGCGCGTGGGTTGGATCTGCTCTTGCCTGGGCGCTGAACACATTGCTTCATCGCCCTAGGCCGGATTTAAACACCAAAGGTCATCAGTTCCCGGGCTGGAAGACTTCAGGGTCCTCACGGTAGAGGGAGTTGGGGTGGGCAGTCCCTGCACCCTCCTCTTGCTAGCTGCCTCATCAATGTCCTCTTCTGGTCTGGTCTTCTCTCGCAGTCTTCTCAGGGGTGCTTGGACAGAGCCCTTTCTCTGTACCTCTCCCCACCTCTTTCTCTGTTCTCCCCTCAGTCTGTTTTCTTCCTCCCGATCTGGTGTGTGTTTCTTTTTCGGTGGCTGTGTCTACATCCCGTCTCTGTCTTGTTTGTGAGTCTGACAACAGAGACAGTATCTCAGGAAGGGCATCCTCACTCCACAGGGGTGAAGCTGGAGGGGTGCCGGGACCCGGCAAGAAGGGCTTTCTTGAGACAGCTTCTAGAGATTATTTTTCTTTGGACCCATGTTGTAGGAGTCCTTAGGGATAAAGCCATCACATCGGAGAACCAGGGCTCCACAGAAATAATTCTTTAACTTTAGGTCTCTTTTACTCTTCTTTTGAAAGCAAAATGGATTTATATGTCTGTCTTTCTCCCTCTTCTTCCAGAGGGTCCCTCGTACCAGCTTCTTCCCTCTCCCCTCAAAGACTTACCCCCGTACCTCCCCACTCTGTGCCTCCCCACCTTTGTCAGACAGGGGAACAAGGGCATTTCCTTCCCATCATTTGACTGCTGTAAGAAGGAACTGGAGACTATCTTGTATTGGGGGTGGAGTCTTGTGTTTCCCCCGACAGTCTATAGGAAGAGAGAGATGGACTATTTAACAGAGCCGACCAGGACCCTTATGCTCTAGAAACATCTTCCAGCCTTCCCCCATCGGCCCCTTTCTGCAGTAAAGATTCACTATTTTAAGCCCTGAATTCCAGGAAGGACGGTTGTTGGTAATAGCGCTTAGTGGCATGACTAATCCTCTTGCTGGAATAAACCTGGCTTGGGGCTCTGAGGTGGTGCCAGGAAGCTGCCACTGACGAAGAAATGCACGCCCCAAAAGCACTCCCGTTTCATCTCCAGTTCTCAGAATATCATCCCAAAGGCCCTAGTGGAGGGTGCGAGGCAAGTGCCCCGTCTGGCATGGGGTGAGAGTGATCAGAGCCGACATGGGGGTCCAAGGTGGATTCCAGGAAGGAGACAGAGGAGTTGGGGTTCTCACGTGCTTGCGACTCTCCGCCGCCTCCCTGCGCGCTCACCTGCCCTGTCTGTGTGCACACCCTAGCCAAAACCCAGGATGGAGTGGCCCTGGAAATCCAGCCACTCAACAGCCAGGAGGGGATAGACAACGAGGAGAAGGAGAAAAAGGCGGCCAAGCTGCCCAAAAAGGAGAAGTCGGTGCTGCAGGGCAAGCTGACGCGCTTGGCCGTCCAGATTGGGAAAGCTGGTGAGTAGGGCGGCCCGCGTTATTGGTCACAAGTGCTGTTCTGGGTCCTCGCCTCTCTGACTGTCTCCCTCTTGCACCAGCCGGGCCGGCAGAAAGAAGCTGAAACTTCCGAGGGGCTAGTGCAGCCCAGGGAGCCGCGCCCCTCTCCCCGCCACCCTCCGGCCGCTCCTCCGGCCTCCAGAGAGAAGCAGGTCCCTGAGTGCGAGGGTTAGAGGCCCTATGGTCCCTTTCCTCCAAACAAGTGGGGAATAAAGAACTTCTGTCACACAGGAGAGATCTACTTTAGGGAGACGGAAGACTTTGATAACCACTCACCCGTTTCATGTACTGGCTTATAAATTCCTTAAGGGCAGAGAAGGCTCCTGTTTCCTAGAGGCAATTCCTGCATATAGGGGTAGCATCTGGCCAGGCACAGGACAATAAATTCAAAGTAAGGACTGGAAGAAAAAGGAAGCCTGTGATTAGAGAGGCTCTTTCCAGAGGAGGGGTCACTAAAGGCACTCTCGTGTATGAGAGGAAGTGGTTTCTCCACTCCCTGCCTCAACATTCTCTCTCCACCTTCT
>NW_027531425.1:2497319-2538776 GCF_008692635.1 Crocuta crocuta | reverse complement strand
CACATTCCCCCCCCCCCTTTGTGTGGGGGGGGGGGGGGGCTGCGGTTGGAGGAGGAAACAAAAGGAATATTGCTTCTTCAGTGGACAGAGCCCTCAAGGTATGGTCTTGTGCCACCATTTAATTATCTTCTGTCCCCACCCCTCTCTTTACCACAATCAGAGTCTAGACCAGTACATGCTGTGTGGACAGTTCACCCAGAATCTTGTTCAAGCGCAGATTCTGATTCAGGAGGGCTGGGGCTGGGCCTGAGAGTCTGCATTTCTACCAGGCCCCCAAGTGATGCCAGTGCCACCAATGGGCTAGCCACGCACTGAGTAGCAAGAAGCTACGCAGGCCGCTACCGTAGCTACTAACCATGTGTGGTTGTTCCCACTTAAATTGATGAAAATCAGGTACAGGTAAACATTCAGTTCCTCGGTCCCATCAGCCTTACTTCAGCTGGTCAGCATCCACACTCAGGCCGTGGCTACCTCACTGGACGGCGCACACCGAGAGTGGCTAAGGCCTCACGGGGTTCTGCTGGGCAGCCTTAGTCTCTCCCAATCCTTTCAGTTCTAGTCTCCAGCTGCGTTTGGCTGCTGCGACATCTCTTGCATATAAACTATACACGGATGAGATGAATTGCAGGCGTGGAATGACGTTCCTGAGCCTGGCACACAGGTGTGAAACATTACACAGACCCCATCTCACCCCTTCTGTTGCCCTCCACATCCCTGCCCTGCTCTTTGGGGAGTACGAGCTACCCGGTGGCCAGCGACTGGGTTCCTCTCTTGCTGGAATTTACTTATCAAGCTAGGACTCGGGCGAGGCAAGTGTCGTACTTTGTACCACCCTGGGAGGGAGGACTTCCTTAAATTTTGGACTCTAGGCATCCAGGGCCCATCATCCCTGACCTTGCTGAAGCAAAACTCAAAAGAATATGCTTTTATTGGTATAATCACCTCAAGCCTTGCTCTGATTCTCTAGAATCATTAGGCCCTCAGGAAAAGCAAAGAGCTGAACTAGACGGTGGTTTGAAGCAAAGCTCTTTTGCCACAGCAAGGTACAGGGTGCCCAGATAGTGATCCCCTCAGCCCGCAGAGCAGCCAGACCACCCAGGCCAGTTGGAGCCCAAGGCCAGTTGCTTTCTGACCTTGACAAGATTCTTCCATTGACATCAGTGTGTGGGAGAACCCATCAACCCCGTTGGCTGGGACTGCCTTAATTTTAGCTCTGAAAGTCCTACATCCCAGGGAACTGCACGGTCTCGGGCCAGCCAGAATAGTTGGTCCCCCAGCCAGTGTGCCCTTCCAGAAAACTCTCTGTGGGGAGGGTGACGAGAGGATGGGTGAAATGGGTGATGGGGATTAAAGAGTATACTTATCATGAAGTAAATAAATAAATCAACAACATTTTAAAAATTTAGAAATCATAATTGTGTTTTGATCTTCTAAAAAAAATATCTCGGTGCCTTGATTTCCCCCTGAAAAGGGAAGATAACAGTAACTTATTTCACAGGGGTTTTGTGAGGATTAAATGGGTCAGTATATGTGTAGTGTTTATCTGGCCTATAGTAGGCACTATAGAAGTATTTGCTTATTATAAACCTATAAATTATTGTCATCTTCTATCTATGCCATGTCAGGAGAAAGGTCAGGAAGCACTGTTTTAAAGGTTAGCCATGTAGGTGACCTTAAGGACATCACTGTGAACAAGTTGTGAACTGATAGGGGAGAAGCCTTACTTAATTGATAAACTGCAAGGAAATGGGTAGGTAACAGTCACCACATTATGAATGGTGGGAAGAGGGTAGGTCTGAGATAGAATCATAAAATGCTGGGGGTTTTTTTGTTTTGGAGGGTTTGTTTTGTTTTGTATTTGAGAGAGAGAGAGAGAGAGAGAGAAAGCGCACACGCATGCACAGGGGAGAGGCAGAGAAAGAGGGAAAGAATCCTAAGCAGGCTCTGCACTCAGCATAGAGCCCCACATGGGGCTTGATCCCATGACCCTGAGATCATGACCTGAGCCAAAATCAAGAGCCGAATGCTCAACTGACTGAGCCACCCAGGCATCCCCAATAAAATGCTGTTTTAGAAAACTAGATCAACTCCTTGCTTATGAATGAGGAAACAGGCCCAGACAGGGACAAAGCCCAGCCCAAAGCCACGGGTCAAGTTAGTGCAGCGCTGAGACTAGAGCCTGTGTCTGTGGAAGATGGAGCAGCATCTTTCCCCGCCTGCACAGTAACGTATAAGCAACAGAGAATGGATAGGGGATTTGGATACGACTCCCTAGAGATAGTGGTTTTAAACATTGGTAGCAAAGGCCATAACTTATGCCAGCCCACCCCTTGCCGGGGCTCTGGGAACGCCGTGGAGCCTGGGTTCAGGTGACTTGTCTCCTGGACAGGCCTCATCATGTCTGCCATCACCGTTCTCATCCTGATCCTGTACTTTGTGATTGACAACTTCGTGGTCCACCGAAGAGCATGGCTACCCGAGTGCACCCCCATCTACATCCAGTACTTTGTCAAGTTCTTCATCATTGGGATCACCGTGCTCGTGGTGGCTGTGCCCGAGGGGCTGCCGCTGGCTGTCACCATTTCCCTGGCCTACTCTGTGAAGGTGAGACCAGAACGATATTGGCTCTCTGCTTTTAGGACACAGTCGGGAAGGGAGGGTGCCACGTAGTATTGGGGGAAAGGCTGGGCCATCTCCACAGACCCCCAGTGGTGCCTCACAAGGCCGGAAGCCACTGGCGCTGCTCGGAAGTGGAAGACCCTCTCGATCAGCTGCATCAGTGTTTAGGGAAGCCAGTAGAATCTGAAGAAGATTCGCAAAAGTGGTGTCCTGCATTTCTGTACCAATGAGAGGATGAGAGGGGGTTACGTGCTGGCTAAAACATGGCCTTTGACCTATATTGATTCCCTCTTAAGTCTGTTCTCATCTCCTTTGTAGAAAATGATGAAAGACAATAACCTGGTACGGCACCTGGATGCTTGCGAGACGATGGGCAACGCCACAGCCATTTGCTCTGATAAGACAGGCACGTTGACCATGAACCGCATGACCGTGGTACAGGCTTATATTGGAGACACCCATTACCATCAGATCCCAAGCCCTGATGCCCTCCTGCCGAAGGTCCTGGACCTTATTGTCAATGGCATTTCTATCAACAGTGCCTATACCTCCAAGATTCTGGTAAGCTCTTCCTTTGCCTGGACACTTAGAATGGGTGGCTGGAGGGGACCAGTAATCTCTGGACAGAGAGATTTTCTCTTGTTTATTCTCCTTGGATGGCCATCCCACATCACAGTTCTTCCTTCTCACTGATCATGTCTGACGTGACTAGGGAATGATCCATGGGAGGAGACTGGCGGTGGGGAGGCAGGTAGAAATCTATGGCTAAGAAACGCCCACCAATCACCATATGATGGCAATATCTCTAGGAGAGACCTCATTCTGGTAGCACAAAGTACATATTTTCCAGAATCTCAGAGAGGGTGTTAGAATGAGACCCACACAGGGTGAGACACTGGCACCACCCCCTGGGGTAAACTAAAATATCCCTAAGCCCTGGATGTCCCAGGGGCGAGGGGCGCCACTGCCCACTGCCTGCTTACACCTGGGGAAAAAACAATTGCTGTCTCCCTCCCGGGCTCCCGGTATACACGTGGAAGTTCTGTCATTTCCTTCCTCAGCTCGCTCTCTAGTTGAGGCACATAACTCAATGTCACATATGATTTTTCTCTCAGCCTCCAGAGAAGGAGGGAGGTCTGCCACGCCAGGTGGGCAACAAGACCGAGTGTGCTCTGCTGGGTTTTGTCACAGACCTGAAGCAGGATTACCACGCGGTGCGCAATGAAGTGCCCGAGGAGAAGCTCTACAAGGTGTACACCTTCAACTCCGTGCGCAAATCAATGAGCACGGTTGTCGAGAAACCCAATGGTGGCTACCGCATGTACAGCAAGGGCGCCTCGGAGATCATCCTGCGCAAGTGAGCACCCCTTCCCCCGCTTCTCCTTCCCTTTGAAATCCTCCCCCCAGGAAGGTCTGGGCCACCTGCGCCATGCTGATCCCATCCGAATGATACATGAGCCCCCCTTGCAAGTAGTGACATCAGGACTCATATCTGAGCACTTCTTCAGGCCAAGCAGTTCTCAAGTGCCTTAGGTGGCCTGTTCTGTTTAATCTTCACAACTCAGTGCAGTAGATACTGTTAGTATCCCTGTTCTACAGATGAGAAAACAGAGGTCCAGAGATGTCAAGTAACTTGCTCAAGGTGATACAGCTAAGATAACCCAGGTGGGATTCAGGCCTCAGTGATCCAAGCTTTCATTTGCTAACCTGAAAACAGACTAATACCCATGGGGTTCCTATGATTAAATGGTTCAGTGTACTTTGGCCTACCAAAGACATAGTGAGTTCGGATCTAGATCACCACAGTATGGTGGGGCAAATGAATCATTTTGTTCCCCAGGATATACAGCTCATACTAGACTGTAATCTACTAAGGGTTAAAAAAAAATAACATACTTTATAAATACTTTATTGCTAAAAAATGCTAACCATCATCTGAGCTTTAGTGATCATAATCTTTTTTTTTTTCATGCTCATTGATTAATTTTGACAGAGAGAGAGTGTGTGTGTGCATGAGTTGGGGAGGGGCAGAGAGAGCGGGAGAGAAAGAGTCCCAAGCAGGCTCTCTGCAGAGCCTGGCACAGGGCTCGATCCCATGAACCGTGAGATTGTGACCTGAGCCAAAATCAAGAGTCGGATGCTTAACTGACTGAGCCACCCAGGCGCGCCTAGTGATCATAATCTTTTTGCTGGTGGAGAGTCTTGCATCAATGTTGATGGCTGCTGACTGACCAGGGCGGTGGGCACTGAAGGTTGGGGTGGCTGTGGCAGTTTCTTAAAATAAGACTGTGAAAAAGATTGACTCTTTTCATTTACAGTTTCTCTATAGCACGAGATGCTATTTGATAGCATTTTACCCATAGACAAACTTCGTTCAAAATTAGAGTTATTTCCCCTCAAACCCTGCCATTGCTTTATCAACTAAGTTTATGTACTATTCTGAATCCTTTATTGTCCGTCGACGATCTTGACAGCATCTTCTTTAAGAGTAGATTCCATCTCAAGAAACTACTCTCTTTGCTCATCTGCTAGAACCCACTCCTCCTCTGTTTGTGTTTGATCCTGAGATCACAGCCATTCAGTCTTGCCTTCAGGCTCCACTGCTAATTCCACGTCTCGTGCTATTTCCACCACATCTGCAATGAGTTCCTCCTCTGCAGTCTTGAACCAGGAGGGTCCAAGTCATCCAGGAGGGTTGGAATCAACTTCTTTCAAACTGCTTTTCATGTTGATATTCTGGCCGCTTCCCATAAATCATGAATGTTCTTAATGGCATTTGGAAGGAGGTTTCAATTTACTTTGCCCAGATCCATCAGAGGACTCTCTATCGATAGCCTTACAAAATGCGTTTCTTAAATAATAAGTCTTGAAAGTTGAAATTACTCCTTGACTCATGGGCTGCGGAATGGATGTTATGTTAGCAGCCCCGAAAACAACATTAATCTCTCTGGACATCTCCATCAGAGCTCTCAGGTGACCAGGTGTACTGTCAATGAGCAGTCACATTTTGAAAGGAATCTTTCTCTGAGCCACAGCTCTCAACAGTGGGCTTAAAATATTCAGAAAGCCATGTTATAAGCAGATGTGCTGCCATCCGAGCATTGTTGTTCTGTTTATAGAGCACAGACAGAGTAGATTTAGCATAATTCTTAAGGGCCTTGGGATTTTCAGAATGGTAAATGAGCATTGGCTTCCATTTAAAGTCACCAGCTGCATTAGCCCCTAATGAGAAAGTCAGCCTCTCCTTTGAAACTTTGAAACCCAGGCACTGACTTCTATCTGGCTATGAAAGTTCTGGATGGCATCTTCTTACAGTATGAGGCTGTTTCATCTACATTGAAAATCTATTGCTTAGCCACCTTCCTTAATGATAGGAGCTAGACCTTCTGGATAACTCGCTGCAGCTTCTACATCAGCACTTGCCTTCCAAGTTTATATTAGAGGGATCTCTGCTTTCCTTAAACCTCGTGACCCAGCCTCTGCTATCTTCATAAAATTTAAGAGTGTTAGGGCCTTGCTCTGGATTGGGCTTTGGTTAGGGGACTGTTGTGGCCGGTTTCATCTTCTATCCAGACCGTTGGAACTTGCCCCATATAAGCTATAAGGCTGTTTCACTTTCTTACCATTTGGGTTTCACGGAAACAGCACTTTTCATTTCCTCTAAGAACTTTCTTTTGGATTCACAGCTTGGCTATTTGACACTAGAGGCCTACCCTTCAGCCTCTCTCGGCTTTCAACATGCCTTCCTCTCCAAGCTTAATCATTTCTAGCTTTTGATTTAAAGTGAGAGACGTGCGCGTCTTCCTTTCACTTGAGCACTTACAGGCCACTGTACAGTTATTAATGGCCTAATTTCAGTATTGTTGTCTCTCAGGGGATAGGGAGGCCTGGGGAGAGAAAGAGAGAAGGGGAAAGAAAGAGCTGGGCAGTGGAGGGGTCAGAACACACACAACATTATCGATTATATTTGCTGTCTTATATGCGTGCGAGTCTTGGTGTCCCAAAACAATTACAATAGTAACATCAAAGCTCACTGATCACAGATCTACCATAGCAAACATAATCATAATGAAAAAGTTTAAAATATTGTGAAACTTACCAAAATGTAACTCAAGAGACAGGAAGTGAGCAAATTGGTGCCGACAGACTTGGCTTGATGCAGGGTGGCTACAAACCTTCAGTCTGTAAAACAAAAAAAACAAAAAACAGTATGTACAAAGTGCAGTGAAACGAGGTAGGCCTGCACATAAAATGCCTGGCACACAGCAAGTACTAGAATTGGTAGTTCTGTGTTTTGTTTTCCTTCTTGTGCTCAATTCTGATTATAGAAAGCTACATGATTTAATCAAAGTGGCTAGGCTATTCACAGGTCCTTTAAGGTTAGCGGTAGGTATAAGGCCAGTAGCTGAATTCACCAGTGCCTCTATTTGGCTGCTAATCAGCCACTTTCTTTCGATAAGCACATTCCTGTGGAACACGCCCTATGCATTGAGTGCCATTCTAGATCATAGGAATTAAACATGTCTCTTCACCTTTGAGAAGTTCAGAAGAGCAAGTGATCCACAAATGACTCTTGGCGTCACCTTCACATATGGGTAGGGACAGATGATAGGGGAGAGCCACACCTTGTGCTTACCTGCACCTTCTCCACCTACACACCAACCTACCTTGGAAAAAGGGACTCAGCTGGAGGATGGAGAGAGATTTCAGGCCTTGGAACAGTGTCTTTAGAAGTCATGCAGAGTTGGCAGAATGTCTGCAAGTGACTATAGAGACTTATTGGGTGAGAAGGGAGTGCTGCTTCCTGACCGTGTGTGCCTCCCCAGGTGTAATCGAATCCTGGACAAGAAAGGGGAAGCAGTGCCGTTCAAGAACAAGGACCGAGATGAGATGGTGCGCACTGTCATCGAGCCCATGGCCTCGGAGGGCCTCCGAACTCTCTGCATAGCTTACCGGGATTTCAATGACGGAGAACCCCCATGGGACAATGAGAATGAGATCCTCACCGAACTGACCTGCGTCGCAGTGGTGGGCATTGAGGACCCCGTGCGCCCAGAGGTGAGGCTTTGGCTTGGCAAAAGGGTAAGAAAACATGAATGGAAGTCTTCCAACAGCCCCCAGGCCATGTGCAGTCTGAGCATGCTCTAATGGGAAGCCACCCAAGAGTTACAGGAACTAGAGTACTCGGTCCATTTATAGCTGTGACCCCAGGCAAGTTGCCTAACAACTTCTCACTTACAGGGATAGGTGTTCCCATGCTTCTGGCTTCACAAAACTGCTATAGAGTGCTGAGCTGATAGAAGGTGCCATTGTGATGGTTAATGCTGTTTGGGGGGTGAGCAACATAGGTTTTATTGAGCTTATGATTTGGTACCTAGAACAGCCAGGAGGCTGAGTTAACTGGGACACCAAGCTCTCCTCTGGCCGCCATCTTTGAATCAACACATTCCTGTTGAGCCCTCCTAGGGTAGCTGGACACTATTCTAGATGCTAAGGCATTGGAAAAAGTCTCTGCTTGTAAGAAATTCAGACAGATGGACTGTTAGTTATCAAGGCCCACAGGCATGAGAGGGTAGCATGCATTTGGAAGCATACTCCAAAGAATTGATATGGTTGGAGTATGGGCCAGGGGGGTGGAGAATGGCAGAAATTTCTGTTAGGAAGGAAGACAGTGGCCAAATCTCAAAGGGTTGTATATACACCCTGCTAAGGAGTCTAGATTTTAGGGAGAGTAAGCTTTCACACTCAGCTCCTGAAGCAAATTTCTACTTCAACTCAAGTTACAATAAGGCAAATTCAAATGTCATACTATGGGTAGGACAGAAAGTGAGGGGGCACCGAACAATATAAAAACGACTGATGTAGCCAGCGCCCCATGGCCCTGCTCCTGGGGTACCTGTCTCCTGGGCACAGTGAAGGGACCCTGAACGGGGACAGCCTAGCAGGCCTTGCCACCCCACCTCCCTAGGTACCAGAAGCTATCGCCAAATGCAAACGAGCTGGCATCACTGTCAGAATGGTGACCGGTGACAACATCAACACAGCCCGGGCCATCGCCACCAAATGTGGCATTCTTACACCTGGGGATGACTTCTTGTGCTTAGAAGGCAAAGAGTTCAACCGACTCATCCGCAACGAGAAAGGCGAGGTGAGTCACGGGCGAGGAGGCCGGCCCTCGTGTGGCGCATCTGGGCCACATGTCAGAGAGCAGCTGGGTTTTGTTGTTGTTGTGTGTTTGTTTGTGTTTGGTTTTGGGGTTTTTTTGGAAGATCTAATCGGCTTTATTAAATGGTTTCATGAAACGGGCAACATCCCAAATAGCAAGTGGGGAGTTGTGAGGCGTTGTACCCCCAAGGGGATGGGTTTTTTTTTTTTTAATGTTTTATTTATTTCTAGGAGAGAGAGAGACAGCGTGAGCAGGGGAGTGTCAGAGAGAGAGGGAGCCAAGGGGATGGTTTTTAAACTGAAATCTATTCACAGCAAGATGTTCCTTCTACCAAAGCTACTCGGGGTAGAATGGGGAATTTTCTTTCTCCTCGTTATCTTCCTTCATAAGCTACCTTTTGAGACAGCATTGCTAACTTTTCACATCTTCCCTATTTTTTTTCACTCAAGGAGTGCTTTCGTGCTGATTTCTCTCCACCTCACCCCCCTGTGTCACCACCCTGTGACTAACGGTGGCACAGGTTTGTAAGAGGATGTGGTCTGGGTGTGAAGCAGACCAGAGATTCCTGGTCTACTTAGAAAGCAAACCTAAGACCCAAGAGCACTTTAGCCACTGGAGCCTACAGCCCACCCCGGCCCACCTCTTGTCAAGGCTCCAAGAAACGGGATTGGCTCCCCAGTAGGGAACTGGGAGGAAAACGAAAACACACGGGGCCTGGATGTTCACCATCGGTGAACCTGCCCTAGGAGACTCAGCTGGATGTTTCATCTCCCCTGGAGGCCATGGAAACAGCCGCTCCGGGCCATGGAATGCCAGTTCCCCCAGAATCTCAGAGCGTGGGGAGAAGTGAGCTCCTTCTGGCTGATGGTTCTGGGCTTGACTGACCTGGTGTGGTCTGCGGTTGGCAGGTGGAGCAAGAGAAGCTGGACAAGATCTGGCCTAAGCTTCGAGTCTTGGCACGATCATCCCCCACTGACAAGCACACACTGGTAAAAGGTGAGCTCGCCTCCTGACCAGGTACCTGGGGCAGAAGACGGCAGGCTGGGGCGGGGGCAGACAAGAACTATTGGCCAAAGCAACTCTCCTGTCCTGAATAGAGAGTTCCCAGGAGATCCAGCTCATGGGTTGGGGGGCAGGGGGAGAGGAACAGACAATTTAGCAAAATCTATAGTCCACACATGCAACAAAGTTGTTTTTAAACATCATATCTTATTTGCCAACCAGGGCAGGTTAAATGATTCCCGTTTTGCAGGTAAGGAAGTTCAAGGCTGAGAAGACGAGTAACTTACCCATATGGGCCAGCTGATAAATGGAGGTGGTACAGATCAACCCCTAGGTCTCTGTCGTCAAATCAGTTGGTGTCTTCTCCCCCAAATACCAGCTGCCTTAGGGCCGCAGACAGGCTACCTGATGAAGACAGACTCATAGGTCAAAGTGCCACCTCGGAAATAATTCACAGCCCTAGGATGGTGCTGTAGAACCTCAGCACAGAGAAGAAGGAAAGAACAAAGTAGAAAGGGAGATGGTACACACAGACACGCGCGCGCGCGCGCGCACACACACACACACACACACACACACACACACTCTGGCACCAGCCTGGATGCCAGAGAGAGGGCACCCAGGTATCACATATGGGCATGTAGACTGTGCCTGTGTGTGCATGCTGGTGTCCAGGTCTGACCCCCTGATCTTTCTCCTGTCCTCTCCTTGGCTGGAAGAAGCCAGCATCCTGGGAAGTATCATTTTCTGCTTTAACTCTTCCCCTCAAGTTGTTCTTCTTCCTCTTCGTGCTCAGGGAGTATGTGGTCCTCCTTGGCTGAGATGAAACAGAACGATAGGCTGGGCCTCCCCAGCTGGCTTTGGGACCCCGCAAGGCCTTTCCCTTCTGTGGGTTTCAGTTTCCTTCTCTGGATCTTCTGGATCCTCTCCAGCCCTCTGAGTCTGTAATGCCTGTGGCTTGGGCCTGGCTGCTACCAGACCCTTCTCCCTCTTCAAAGTGCTAGGCCTCCTGGCCCTGGAGGCTGAGCCACTGCTCTCCTCCAACCACCAGGGGGCAGGAGTGCACTGTCCGCTCTGGTTGCCAGAGTGGCTGCCCAACGCCCAATCAGCCCACCTCCCCTGCTCTTCACCCCTTCCTGGGATTGCTTTCAGCGAATAGCTGGACTTCTGTTTATAACTCGCCTGTGTTTTTAGGCCTGCTGCCATGGTGAAGGCTGGACAAGGTGTTCCTCTAGCCCTTCCTTACCCCAGATGCCTGCACAGAGCAGGGCACACCAGTAGCAGCTTCTCAGGAGCTGACGGATCTGTCGGGGCTCAGAAGGATGGTTACACTTTCAATCTGCTATCGAGTGAGGGACCAGGGAGGAAAACCCAAGAAGCACCTTCGTTGGGGAACAGAGGGCTGAGCTAGCACCTGTCGACTCACTGGGGCTTGTCTGTTTTTCCCAGGCATCATTGACAGCACTATTGGGGAACAACGACAGGTGGTGGCTGTCACTGGTGATGGCACGAATGATGGGCCGGCTCTGAAGAAAGCAGATGTTGGCTTCGCCATGGTAAGCAGCTCAGCACGCTGTCCTCTGCCTGCAGGCCGCTGTCTCCATCAGGAAGCCAGGACAGTCTCCCTGTGGCTCCACGTCCCACATTGTGCACTTTCTTCTAACTCTGTTTCTCCTACTGGCCTGGCCAGTAAGAGTGTGTGTAATGGGAGAGCCATCAAGTATGAAGAGTAGGCGACACTGGCAGGGAAACCATGATGCATCATCATGCAGGAAAGCAAAACCAACTGAAACCTGCCCCGAACATGGTGCTGTTGCCCACCTGGGCACACTGCATGCGTTTCGTATATGAAGCACGTATTCTGTCGCCAGCACTGTCCATCATTTTGCTTTACCCTCGTGAGGCCGAGAGCATCAGGATCACTGGGAAAGTCTATTTAAAATCACGTATTCCAAGCTTCCACAGTTGGATGTCTTGATTCAGTAGCATCTGGGTGGGTCCCAGAAATGTTTGGCTTTCGCTAGCAGGCACACTGGTTCATTCTGATATTCCAGCAAATGTAGAAGCCCCCGGATTGCAAATGTCATTCTCACACTTCAGGAGCTTATGATTATAAGCCTCCCATATGTGTTGCGCTATTGGTGATTTTTGAGCGGTAGAAGGATATTCAAGAAGTAATCTGTGTTTGGCGTGCTCTCTTCAAAAGCAACCAGAAAGGGGCTCGTGGGTGGCTCAGTCGGGTGAGTGTCTGATTTCGGCTCAGGTCATCATCTCAGTTTGTGAGTTCAAATGATAAAATGTTCCAAAATCATCATGCATATTTCTCGTCCTACCTGGAATCATCCATTTCTCAAAAGAGTCCTGCTTTTTAGTGAGAAATGGTATTTAGAGAACACAGTCTAAATGTCAGGGTGTTCCTTACTACTGAGTAAATCATTGTTTCTAGATCTTTTCAGTGGGCAAAGCTAGGAAATAGATCTCTTATGTCTCTTTTTTGTGTTTCTTTGTTTTAAAGTAAAATACTTCATGAATCCATATCAGTATTTCCAATGCAAATTTAGAATTACAGAACTCTGTTACTAATTCTATTTCACTTCCTTGATTTTAATTTTTATTTTTTTTAATGTTTTTAATGTTTTATTTATTTCTGAGAGAGAGAGAGAGACAGTGTGAGCAGGGGAGGGTCAGAGAGAAAGGGAGATACAGAATATGAAACAGGCTCCAGGCTCTGAGCTAGCCGTCTACACAGAGCCTGACGCGGGGCTGGAACCCACGAACCACGAGATCACGACCTGAGCCGAAGTCAGACGCTTAACCGACTGAGCCACCCAGGCACCCCTCACTTCTTGATTTCATATTTATATCTCTTAAGCTGAAAATTCCAATTCCCAATGTCATTAACATAATCATAACTTGCTTTACCCTAAAATATAGGTAATAGTCTCAAACTAGCAATAATAATACAATTACTCTACTACAAACAGTTCAAGATTTTTCTTACAGTTCTTTTTCTATCCTGGAGCTATATCCTACTAGGTTCTATGTCTTTCAAACAGTCATTTGGAACATTTTTCCTTCGTATAGTTGTGTTACCAACTGGTTATATCAGCTCATTTATATCATGTTCCTTTGCATTTTAGAAATTGCTTCTTAAACTTCATTTTGTTTTAGATTCACAGAAAGTAGTTCTATAGTTCTAAAGTCGAATATACAAAACAAGGTCTATTCCAAGAAATCCAACTTCTGTTTACCTCCACCCCGTTGCCTCCCCTCTTAACCCTAAGTAACTTATTTCTTTTGTGTTTGGAGTATCCTTCTGTTTGCTCCTTTAAAATATAATCAAACGTGTAATATATGTGCATCTCATCCTCTTAGCTAAGTGGTATTTATCTATACAACTATCTCTCCTTATTTATATCCATACCATACTCTTCGCTTTTTCAATTCATGTAACTGGGAGATTATTCCATAGTAGTAAGTATATATACTCCTCCTTCCTTTTTTTCCTCTACTTTCTTTTTACAGCTCATAATATGGCATTGTGTGGATGTATCAGAGAACCTTTTGATGGGGGACACGGAATGATACAGTCTATAACAGCTATCTGTTTATTGCAGTCTGAAAGGGAATATATTATTACAGGGTAAAGAGAACGAATCATCTACTACTAGAAGCCAAATGAATGAATACACTACTCTGTGGATTGTGGGATCTGCAAGACTTGGGGTAGAAGTATGGGGCTGGTGGTGTTAGAGATGGTTTTGCAAAGCAAGTAGGGCTTAACCACAAGGACTATGAACGATCGATAGGATTTAAATAGACAAGGAAGGGGGGCGCCTGGGTGGCTCAGTCGGTTGGGCATCCGACTTCGGCTCAGGTCATGATCTCACGGTTTGTGGGTTCGAGCCCCTCGTCGGGCTCTGTGCTGGCAGCTCGGAGCCTGGAGCCTGTTTCAGATTCTGTGTCTTCCTCTCTCACTGACCCTCCCCTTCTCATGCTTTCTCTCTCAGAAATAAATAAAATGTTTAAAAAAAATTTTTTAATAAATAAAAAAATAAATAGATGAGGAAGGAGGATGTTCCAGTTTAGGGAAATGATGTAAGTAGAAGTCTACACTCTGGAAGTGAATGAGAGATTCAAGGAATTGTGAATATACCAGTGGGTTTTGAGCAGAAAGATCAGATAGGAGTAGGCTGGAAAATGAATCCATCCGAGTTCGCCCATTGAGGGCTTTGACTATCGGTCTAGAAAAGGTACTGTTTCTAAAAGCACAGCTTTCAACCATCATTGATTATGTCTCTTCAGAAACCTTTAGTGGCTCCCCAGGAACAGGATTTTGAACAAGAATAGGACATTTGAACTGTGCTGCCAGACTACTCCTCCTGGGAAAAAAAACGTAAGGTGACTTAGAGGTGTGAGGGGGACAAGGTTTGAGTGAGACACTAGCAGCAGCAGCAGCAGCAGCAAAAGAAATACAAGGATTTAGGGGCACCTGCCTGGCTCACTCAGTAGAGCTTGCGACTCTTGATCTCAAGGTTGTGAGTTCGAGCCCCACGTTGGGGGTAGAGATGACCTAAAAATAAAATCTTTAAAGAAAGAAAGAAATGTAAGAATTTGGTGGTAGAATAGATAGGAGATGTTCTCTATCCATCCTTCATGTCTAAGGCGGGGGAGTAGGAGGGAAGGGAGAAAGGAATATCAAAGATAACTGTCATTTCCAGCCCGGGTTCAGGACTAACACGGTGGCATCAGGCCCCAGCCCTGTTTTCTGTGAATTGACAACGACACATTTCCCCTTGATCTTTTTTGGAGGAGAGAACTCAAAATACGCCGGCTTGGTTATTAGCATTTGCAAGGCGAGTGCGCCCTCTGGCGTTCAGGCCTGGTCCGGAAGCTTCTTGGAGGTCAGGAGCTGTAGTCCTGGTCCAGAACGTAGAAAAGCTCTGCTTTATCCAGCTCCTCACTGTTCTCCTCCTTCTTCCGCAGGGTATCGCAGGCACGGATGTGGCAAAGGAGGCATCAGACATCATCCTAACAGACGACAACTTCACCAGCATTGTGAAGGCGGTGATGTGGGGGCGGAACGTTTACGACAGTATCTCCAAGTTTCTGCAGTTCCAGCTCACCGTCAATGTGGTGGCCGTGATTGTGGCCTTCACTGGAGCCTGTATCACTCAGGTGCAGGAGCGGGGTGCAGGGTGGGCCGAGATGGGAGGGGTGAGGCAGCGTGCTGTCTACTAAGGATTAAGGATTAGAGTCTCCCCGGTGGTGTTGGGGCAGGAGGTGGCTCTGCCAAGTCTCCACCTGCCCACGTGGAAGGATGCTAAGTTATCTACCATTAATTAGCGCATACATGTCAGCCGCCATGATGGGTACTCACGTGTTCTCTCTCTGCTTCAAAAACAACCTTGCAGAATGGGTATTCTCCCCATTTTACAGGTGAGGAACCCAAGGCTCAAAGAGGTTAAGTAACTTTCTCAAGGTCCCTCAGCTAATCAATGGCCAGATCCAAAGTTGAGGTGGATAGTGGCAGCGAGGCCATTGCAGGGGCAAAGGTGAGGCCGATGAGTAAGGCAGGGGGTGGTTTCCAAGTAGAGCTAAAAGGACTGGTTCTTCTTCCCACCAGGATTCCCCACTGAAAGCCGTGCAGATGTTGTGGGTTAACCTAATCATGGACACCTTTGCGTCACTGGCCCTGGCCACGGAGCCTCCTACAGAGTCTCTGTTGAAGCGTCGCCCCTATGGCCGAAATAAGCCTCTGATCTCGCGTACTATGATGAAGAACATCTTGGGCCACGCGGTCTATCAGCTCACTGTCATCTTTTTCCTTGTCTTTGCCGGTGAGCCCAGGGCAGGGATGGGGTGGGGCGAGCGGCCGGGGTGCTACATGGAGACGGGGGCAGAGGATGGTCTGGGGAAAGAAGGTAGCATCGGGGCAAACTGAGCACATGACTTCACTTACTGGACGTGTCCACTTCTCCCACTGCTTGGCACTTTATGCTATTTGATGCCCTCCTCTTGAGAATTTCACAAGGGTGGCTTTCTATAGCCTTTTTTGTTTTGACAGATTGTAAAACTGGAGCTCAGGTCATGTAATGAATAAATAATGGCACTGAGATCAAACCTGTGTCTGCTGACCCTGGGACACACTTTTACCACCATGCTGCACTACAAGAAGTCAACATCAATGGAGCAAACTGAGAAAGAGGGTCAGATGTGTTGAGACCAGAGCTAACACTTAATGTACTTGGTAACTAGCGTAGCTCAGATACTAACCTGTTAGGATGGACATCAGCCATAGGCAACCAGTTTGGCCATGCCAACACATTCTGACTCAACCTGGGCCCTCACTGACACCATGCTTAAGCTGCTCATGCTTCCTTTTTCCCCACTAGGTGAGAAATTCTTTGACATTGATAGTGGGAGGAAGGCGCCTCTACATTCCCCACCCAGCCAGCACTACACCATTATTTTCAACACCTTTGTGCTGATGCAGCTCTTCAACGAAATTAACTCCCGCAAGATCCATGGAGAAAGGAATGTCTTTGCGGGCATCTACCGCAACCTCATCTTCTGCTCTGTGGTCTTGGGCACGTTCATCAGCCAGGTGGGACTCGAGCTGGCGTTGGGGTAGGAGGTCCGGGAGGGCAAAGGCCGGGAGCTGGGGGCGGGATTCCCCAAGTATGCAGGAGAAGAAGTGAGGGAACAATGGGGACTCGGGCTGTAGACTGAATACTCTCAGATTCCCAGTTGGCTCCCATTTGCACATTGCTCTGGAACTGGAGCCTGCTGGGTCAGGTGCCCCGGTGCGAAGCAACATGTTGGTGGCCAATAAAGTAAGGCTTGTGGGATCCTTTCCTTGTCTTCCCAAAACAAAGAAATTTCACATAGCGACTAAAGACGGGGCCACTCTCTGAGGTCCTTTCTGTGCCTCCTGCCAGCAACATACAAATACACGCTGTATGGGGTCTCTCCTTGTCCCTGCCCCTTTTGTTCATGAGGGACCTGCAGTAGAAAATGCTGCACGATTCACAGAGAAAGAGAAGTGGTACACGGTACACATGCAGTTGACAATAAGCCTGACTTGGGCTCCTCTCGTAGAACTGGGGTCAAGGGCATGGCTGCCCTGGTGGTAAAAGGACTGGGTTCCGTCCTTTTTGCCCTAGTCAGAGGTACGCTAAAACATCTGCAGATGCAGGGGACTGTGCGCTCACCCCAGGACAAAGGGCTCCTGCCCCTCCCGCAGCAAGCATCTCCCTTATTTGCCTCCCTCCTTGATTCCTCTTCTCTCACTTTGCCTTCTCTTTGTCACCCACTGGCTTTGGTCACAAGAAGCCTTCAGCCCCCCACTCCCACCCCCCGGGATCCATCAGCTCTTCCCTTAATAGTATTCACAGTAAAAATATCTGTCTCCTCATCAGAGTCTCTATAAAGACTGTGTCTCTCTTTCCTTCTCCCCATCTGGATTCCCACTTTCTCCTCCAACAAGCAGATCAGGGCTTGCACCACAGGGATCGCGGGGCAAGGGTCGCTGTGGCTCTGATGGCCTTGGCTGGATGACCTGTTACTCATCAACCTGACGGAAGGCTGCCTCTTTCTCGCTTCTAGATTCTCATTGTGGAATTCGGGGGCAAACCCTTCAGCTGTACGAAGCTCACCCTGTCTCAGTGGTTTTGGTGTCTCTTCATCGGCATCGGAGAACTGCTGTGGGGCCAGGTGAGTGCTGAGAGGCTCACCACGTGGTCCACACAGCCAGCCACCCAACTCCCCCCTCCTCTAGAGGAGAAGGAACTCGCACTGCGGGGACTCCCAGATCTTCCGTTCCCCTTCTCCTTCCCTCCCCTCCCTCCCCGCAGTTTTCAAGGCCTTCCCATCTTGCATGATCCCAGAGGGGACCGATCAGTGCCCACCCCTTCAGGGGCTTTAGGTCCCTTCTCTAACCGTGCCTAGAGGCGGGCACACCCTTTCGCTTCTCTGAGATGGGAGTGGAAATTTTCAACGGGATTTTGCTAAAAAGAAAAAATAATGAGGGTCTTAGAAGCAGAATTGTTTACCAAGCAGAAGTCTTTAATGAAGCCATAGCCTGGCCACGAGCTGCTGGGCTGAGTGCCTGACTCTCACCTAAGATAAATCCAGACTCACAAGGCCTCTAGAGAAACAATAGATCACACAGTTCATTCAGGGCACAGACTCTGGTACTAGCTACCCAGGTTTGAATCCTACATCTCCTTTCTACAAACGGAATCACTTCGAGCAAGTGCCTTACCCACTCTGTGCATCAGCTTCCTCAACTTAAGATAACAGGATCACTGTTAATCGTCGTTAATCAGCCAATGAGTCATGATCTAGAACAGTGTCCAGTACCCTGTAAGTACACAGGAAAAGTGAGCTATTAATATCATAATAATATTATCACATCTGGTTGGTTGAGTTTTGTTCCTTCCCTCACACCACTTTGTACGTCCCTGTCATCCTCAGCTCTGATCCGGACTCAGCTCTGCTTTGCAGACCTCCAGTCTCCTGACTGGCACCTGGCCGTCTGGATAGTGGCTTTGCTCTAAGTGGCCCCAGAGATCCTTCCCTGGGACCGCAGGCCTTCCCCCATAAACCTGCTCGTATCGCTGAGAAGCCTCCCTAATTAATTGCTGTCCCAGTTTCTAACATGAGTCCCTCCATCCTGTCTGTCTGTTGGTGTTTATTTATCAGGGGGTCCCTTTTATACCTGGGTGAAGCTCGCTTGTTTCACTGACTGTCTGAAACTCCCGTCTGCGTCTAATCTCACGTGCGGCCACGTGGCCTTGGTGTCAGATAATGGCCTCCCTTCTGTATCCCAGAGCTCCTTCCAGTCATCCACAAGGTGCACTCGGACATTCTTCCTATTTCAAAATACTTGACTCCACGTCAGAACGCTCATACAGTCCCTGCCTCTTGCGAGCCCTGTCTGCCCCTCGTCTGTCTGTGGGGAAGTGATTGAGCTTCCCGCGTGGTTTCCCTTGAATTGCAGGCCCGACCCACTGCCCCATGTCTTCTCATAATACTCCTGTGTCCCTCCTTCCCTGGCCTGTCCAGCCCACTCCCTCACCCCAAGACCAAGGAAACCTCTAGTAGCCTTTCATCCCCGTGTCATGACACAGGAATTACTTTGCCCGTGGCTAACTGGTAGAGGGGCATTCCCTTCCCACATTCGTTTCTTCCCTTTGCCCGTACACATGCAGTGTGACCATCCTGTCCCCAGACCCTGGTCTCTATGCCTTCCTACTATGTACCATGCATTGCAGTTCTACTTCCCTTAAAAGATACATGGCAAAATGGAAAGGAAGAACTGAGACAGAAGGAGCATGAACTATATAACTAACCAGGCGGCTGGCTGGTCAGGTACTAGAACGTACGTTCTCCTTTGTATGTCCGCAAATACAGAAGGCCTTCCTGGTGGTCTGCCAGTTGGTAGGCCCTGAAGAGTGCTTGCCTGGCCCCCCACCATGGGTGATAGGGCGAAGACTGACCTACCCAAGGGCCCGATCGTGACAGCTCTCTCGCCCTGATGCTGGTGTCTCCCCTTTTGCCGCACCTGTTCTCAGATCATCTCCTCGATACCCACGCAATCCCTGAAGTTCCTGAAGGAGGCTGGGCATGGCACCACGAAAGAGGAGATCACCAAGGATGCAGAGGGGCTGGATGAGATTGACCACGCAGAGATGGAGCTGCGCCGAGGCCAGATCCTCTGGTTCCGGGGCCTGAACCGTATCCAGACTCAGGTACTCTTAATAGTGGCCTGTCCTCCCTCTGGGAGAAGAAATCTCTCCGGGCTGGGAGGCGTTGGGAGGGCAGCGGCTGTTCTTGAGGGCCGACATCTCTTCCCTCCCTAAGGCTCACTGCTGTGGGGCGGCCCGGGCCCCCTCGCTTCAGGGAAGATGGGCGGCAGTTTCTATACAGGCTCCTACAACGGGAGCCAGGAGCAGAGTCACAGGGACACCAACTGGTAGCATAGTCCTTTAGCTTCGGGTTGGCTCTAAAGCCCACTTTGCCACCCTCCATTGGGCCGCCAAGCCTCCCAAGTAAGGTCTTGTGCGAACACCAGACCTCACCTCGAGGTGGGAGACGTTCAGAGTCTTTCCCTGCCCTTCAGGAGGAAGCAGTGAGACGGTGTCTCTCAGTCAGCACCGCCAGCAGACGCTGCACGTCCACCCTCGAGCTGCTGTTAGGGCAATGCAGCGTCTTCCAGAGGGATCTTTGTAAAAGAAACGTGCCCTCTTATATCTTCCCCGCTCAAACTTTAAGGCTACCATGGGGAATCTGATGCCTCCGTGCATGTACCTGACAACAGTCTTTCAGTGCCTAAGTATCTTTTGCAGGATTCAGCCTTGCTTCCCAAAAAGGAAGAAGCTATAATTCCCTCAAACCTGTTCACTTCTCGAAATGTGTAAAATGGCGTCGGTGCTGCGTTAAGCCCCCCGCCTGTGAAGCCTTACAGGAACTTTTTGTCCCTCGCTCTCCACGCAGCAGCTGTAACCACCTTCTTCCGGGTGGGCAGGCGGGCTGGTCTAGGCGGGCCATCCTGTGGCTCGCCCCATCCTCGCTCCACATGCCTCTGTTGCACTAGTCCTGAGGTTTCCCATCCCCAGGCAGCAGGCCTGGTCCTCTCTGCTGGTTGGCTGGAGAGCCCAGAAACAAGTTCAGTCTCTAAAATTAGCCTTGCAGATGGTTTAGAAAGTTCCCTAGTCAAGCCCACCTCCTTAGCGCGAAGGGAAGAGACATCAAACGAATCTTCGCAACTGAAGACTGCTGGGAACTTGTCTCCCACAGGAAAGACAAAGCTGGAGATGGGAAGGAAGGGGAGGAAGGGCTAGTTAGGGACACATGGGGACTCCTCCTCCCAGAGAGGGAAATTCCCACGGGACCTGCCAAAACCACCCCTCCCTCCAGGCTACCTTTGGCTGCTGTCTCGAAGGCCCGGTGCTTTCCTTCAGGTCTGCTCCTTTCAAAATAACCTGTCTGCTTTTCTCCCCTTCAGGGTCACTGCCTCCTCCTATGTGATTTTTTTTTTCTTAGCCAGGATTCCCTCGTTCCAGCGTCTCCTGGCCCCTTGCCAGTCTTCTGTCCCAGGGGGCTGAGATTCGTGGATCTTCCTTCCCTTTCCACTACTGATTTCCATCCCCTCAACTCTATACCTCTCGGTTCGGTTTCACTGCCTGCGTAGCTTTTAGGAAACTACCTTCCCCTGCGGGGGCCTGAGGCAGCTGGGCCAGAACGGCATGAAAGCCTAGGCAGCAAAGGCAGCCCTTGAAGATGCCACCATGACCAGACCCCCCCCACCACCACCACCATTGCGGTGTGCACCTGACCCCATAAGCAAATGAGGCTGACTGTGCTCACCTGAATCACAGACGCTGGAAGCTCTCTCCTGGCACCAGCCAGTTGGCCTCAGCAGGGTTCTAGCAAAACCCCCCACCATCCGATTTTTGATCCTTGCTGTCATTCTCATCGGAACACTTGGGGGGGGTGACAGGTGTTCCCCAGCTATTGTCCCTTCCTGGTCCCTTTAGTTTAGGGAGACCCAAAAGCACTAGAGAGCAGAAGCTGGGGAAACTTAAGGGCTAGACTCTTGGGAAGGTAACCCTGAGATCCACTTTCACTGTGGAGGTCGGGACCTTGTAACACTAACAGGCACTGAGGAAGGTGTCTTCACCTTAGCCGTATCCTCCCCACATGCAAACCCTTTCCTGCCGCAGGATCGGGCTCCTCGGTCCCCTGGAACTAAACACCATATAATGTGATGAAGGGATGGTAGTTT
The DNA here is from genome assembly GCF_008692635.1 of Crocuta crocuta. Classification (NCBI taxonomy): domain Eukaryota; kingdom Metazoa; phylum Chordata; class Mammalia; order Carnivora; family Hyaenidae; genus Crocuta; species Crocuta crocuta. The sequence continues at coordinate 2,517,198 of NW_027531425.1, read as the reverse complement.
AGGTCAGACTTCGGTCTGAATCCAGAAACTAGCCCTAAACATTTCACGGCTTCTCGGGAAGCTTTATAAATAAGAACAACAGTCTGACTCACCAGGAATCTGCTGACCCACCTTCCCACTTGGGGAAATGAAGCCAGATGAATGGAATCAGCCCTTGGTATTAAGCCTGTGGGTATTTTTGAGATGATCCAGTCAGATCCTGACGGATAAAGGAATTCTTTTTGATTCGTTCCCTGTCACGTAGGGGTCAGGGGTAAGGATGGTAGGTCTGCTCCAGGCCCCCAACCAAGACCGTTGTTGGAAACCAAAGGGCATGAATTACCTCTGTCTCTGAGAAGTAGCGCAAGGAAAACCAGAGGCCACTTGAGGGGGTTAGACTCGGAGCCACTAACCACCACCGACCAGCAAGTCTTCCTCCTCCCCCTCCCTGGACCTAGCTACCGAGTTATCGTCAGACATTTGTCAGACATTTAAGGATCTCTGGTGTGACATTCTCGCTAAAGAGCCTGGCCACCGGATTCCTCCGCTCTCTTCTCAGGGGCTCTGTCCGTTTGAGCCCCAGGAGAGGGTGTCCCAGAAAAGAAACCCAGAAGCAGGTGAGCCTAGCAGTCATAGCCCGGGAGTCTCTCTACCCTGGCCACCCGTGAGTGGGCTGTTTCATGCCCCTGTTTTTGCTTGAAACACAGGAGTTAGATTCCTGCAAAACCTGCAAAGATGCGTAGTCGATTTAATTGGTTTAGAGGTCCCTGAGCCTCAAAATTCAGTAATCTATACTTTGCTTTCTATCCCATGCCTTATTTTTTCAGAGGACAGGTCAGCACAATGAGTATGCTGTCACTATCTGCTAGGAGTCATGGGGTGGAGAAGTGCCTTTAAATTTTAGATACTTTTGGACACCCACACACCCAAAATGCCCCTCATAGGCTAAAAGGGAAGAGAAGACTGGCTTCTGTTTGGGTATTTGGACCCCAGGGCAAATTGTTCCTTAAACAAAGCGTGACATGCAATCAACGGTTTTCCCCTTCTCCTCACTGTTGCTTTGTGTATGAGGGAATCTCGCTCTTGCTCTCGGCTCCGGTCCCCTTTTCCCAGCACTTTCCAACCCCCCCCTCCCCTAACCCTACAGGACCCCACCTCCCCACCCCTTGCCTCTTTTCTTCACCTCTCTCTGACTGTGGAGCAAAGCTGTCTCACTCTCTGATTCTTTGCAGATCGACGTAATTAACACATTCCAGACGGGAGCCTCTTTTAAGGGAGTCATAAAGCGACAGACCATGGGTCAACACCTTGATGTAAAACATGTTCCTAGCTCATCCTATGTAACAGTTGCGCCAGTCAGATCTCCCCCCACCACTTCTGTTCCTGCTGCTGTTCCGCCTCCTACTCTGGGCAGTGAGTGATAGTCTATTATGATGCATGATTTGCTAAAATGACCACCAGAGAGCACGTGGCATCCACTTTAACCAACTGTGGCATCCACTTTAACCAATCGTGGTTATCTTTTCCTTTTGGTTTTTCCCTTTGATCTCTGACTTAAGGGAAGAAAAATGGGACAGAAATCCCAGTCCCAAATTAGGCTGTGTGCCTTTCATTTTTTTTTCAATGTTGAAAAACTATTAAACCATAACCATTTTAAAGGCAATAATCCTGTCTCCTGATTGTTCCTCTGAATTGCTCGTCTCTTCCTGGAGTTTTGTGTTGGTTTGTTTTGCTTTACTACAGTTTTTTGGTTTGTTGGTTTGTTTGTTTTGCTTTGTTTGGATATATTGCTCCTCTCCTCTCCTCCTGCTCCTGGGAACCCAAACCTTATCTCCTAAGGTTAGATGTGAGGTGAGGCCAATGAAAACCCTGCAGTCTCCTCATTTAAGGGCAAATTTCAAATCTCCTGAAAAACAGTATGAAGAGAGCTACCATTCCCGTGCAGTGTTCTTACCGGTAGATCTTTCATAATTGAGCCAGTGTCCAAGATGGTCCTTTAGGCTACTGCTCTGTCATGAGCTGGCCATACTGGCATAAAAGCTGTAGCTGAGTGTGAAGAAAAGAAGGTGTTCAGTTCACATGCTCAGGGCTAAGTGTCCCCAACATTTCACTTTGCAGGGACTTTATGCCAGACTCTGAGAATCAATGAATTCACATGTGGGCAGGAGAAATGTATATGCAAAGGTCAAAATAACATGTTTTTCTTCACTCCAACTTTTTTTTTTAAAGGAATTTCTGAAGAGCAGCTTTTGCTTTGTTTTGTTCTCGTTTGCTTCTCCTTTCCTCTAGTTTGACGGTCTCGCCCATAGCCAGCCCTTCACATTTTATTTTGCACATAAGGTTTTAGGAATCCCTTTCTCAACCAGACTGTCCATTGGACTGGTGTCAGTGTTTAACCTAAGATCTGGCGTTCCCTTCGGTAAATGACTGGATCCTTGCTAATGCTTATGCCTTCCTGTTCCTGGTCACCTTACCTTCCCCCAATGGGACACCCAGAGAGACGAGAGAAGGCTCTTTGCTGATAGTGCTATTAAGGTATTTGGTGGGGAAGGAGTCTCTATGTATTAAGTATATCGTGAGCTTCAGATATTTGAGTGTTTTATTTATCTCTTTCTCCCTCACTTCCAATCTCCCCCCACCCCCCCAACCCCAGAACAGGGGAGTAAAGAAAGAACAGTTGCATTGTCTATGGTTTGCATGATTGTAACCTATGCAGGTTGACCAGACTTAGGTAATTTGTTGTCTTTTCAGCCAACTCTAAGTGTTCTGGGATGAGATAGAGGAGGTGAGGTTTTCTGTAGATACAGATTTCTCTGGGCCCAAAGCCAGTCAAAGAACAAAGTAAGTCCTACTCTTCTCGCTCTGGTCCTTCCAGATTCGTCTCTTATTTCCTTTTTTCATCTAGTTTTCCCCTGTCCTTCTAACTAGCATCTGTGCTTTTTAAATTATGTCTTTCTGTTAGGAAGGGTTAGTGTCAGATGTCCCCGCGATGGCAAGGTAGAGACTAAGCAGAAGACAGAGCCCACTGGGCTCTTACAGAGTTGCCAGTAGAAGGTATGCTTCGCACCCTCAAAGATAGAAAATCAGTCAAGAGATACAGCCACACCTGCCCTTTCTCCACCTGTGCCTTCTAACTTGGACATCCTAGAAGAAATAGTCACATCTTGGAAGACCCCCCCCCTTCCCCATTCCAGATCTCCAAGTGAATTCAGTTATTTATCTAACCTTCTGTAGATAAATCTTTAAGATTTCTCTCTATAGGAATGCGCTAATCCCTCCTCTTGCCCTGGTTTCTGAAAAGAGAACAGAAAACTATAGAATATAGCTGAAGAAATGGAGTCTCTATCTGCCCATTCATTGAGCTCCAGAGAGCAGCCCATAGCCCTCATACCTAATGTTAGGCCCAGCCAGGTTGGGACTCCTAAGATGTGAGAAAGAGTGACCCTTCAATCCACAACTTCCACCCCTAGGACAGGGGTACAGAAGTCATTTCCCAACGGTTGCGAGAGATGAAAACTGGGGGGAGGAAGGGCTGATTGGCTGAGGGGAGAATACCTATGGCTGTCACAGCACCCTCTTCACCAGCTATGTCTTGTTCCCCGTACATGGCTCACGCACCAAGCATCAGGAAATGAGGATACCACCTCCTCTTGGGGTGAATGGTGATGGTGCATCTGTGTGATTGTATTACATACTCTGTGAAGCCAGGGCTGGATCTGAAGAGCTTTCTGGCACCCTTCTCCCTGCCACCAGGCCACTAGATGGTGCTACCTGGCTCCCTGACCCCTCTTCCTTTGAGCTCTTTATGCAGGATGCTGGTTTCCCTTTAGACTCTAGAAGCCCTGCAGACTAGCCGGATGACTGTTCCTTGTTCTCTTAAAGAAGAAATTTTCCCCATTTTTCCATCTACCCATTCCAATTCCCTGTTACCTCCCTTATTGTTTACCTGTAACAATGTTATTGATCACCCCAACAGGTGAGAGGAAAAGTCAGAAAACAGGGCTCCAGACCCTGACTTCAACCCCACTTCTTAAAAATCTGTTTTCTGTATTGGACTTCACACAGAATTATTTTCATTAAGTATTCATTTGCTTCAAAAAAAAAAAAAATAGAAGCAAGACGTTTGAAAATCCCTGAGATTGAAGATAACCAACTGGTGGTATAAAGGTTCCTGTTCTTCCACAGCACATGTTAAAAACCTTGAAATCTCAAGAGCAGGTGAAAAGTGTGGGCTATGTCATCACTCCTACAGGGAGTGGCATGGCTTTGAATCCACCTCTTGACCAGGGAGAAGGCACTGGGTTTGGGCTCACTTCGTCCAAGACAACTTGCTCTAAAACTTGGGGCTTCCAGAAGACCAAATGGAGCCTCTGTTCCATCTTATTTGACCTAGATCTGGAGTAAAGAGCACATGACAGGTATACCCATCAGATGCTCAGTAGAAGTCCTAGAAGGATGGAAAAGTAGGTCCTTACTTTCTGTTCTGCAGGGCGAACGTGTGCCCAGGTTCCTTGACTCTTCTTGGCTGAAGTGTTAAGCTGATCCTACAGAGTGGCAGAGAAGAGTCCTTTGCCTTCTAAGCTCTGAGCACCCTCGGCCCTGGGTGGGTCTGCCAGGCTGTCATGGAGTGGAGGAAAGCCTTAGCCAGCAAAGACACAGCTTTCGCGAATCCTCTTTATGCATTAGTCTTGAAGGTTCTATACAGTGACAGAAAGCATTGCCTGACTCTTTGTGTCTCTGCTGTGTGCACATTCTTGCCCCTTCTCCGGGGACACATTCTCTGCTGCAACAGCAGAGGAGTGGAAGAGGTACCCTACGCCTGACATTCATCATTCCTCGCCCTGCCCCTCCCCCCCCCCACAGCAGCTTCTCCCGCATTACCCCCACTTCTTTTCCGAGGAAACAATTTTTGGACAAGACTAGGATCTGCCACCTCCCAACAACTAAAACTGTCCTACCGCTACTGTCTGTTTCCCCCAGCCTCTCTCTCCAACCTCTCGGGATCCAGCCTACTGCCCCTATCCCAATTCTACTAACCAGGGTTCTAAACCATACATGAGAGAGGTCTGTAGTTCAGAAAAGCAGGCTGCCCGAAAGAGCTGGTGCCTGTGGATAAGGCACAGGGAGATCACGGGAACCCGCTGTTGTTTATTTTTCCCTCTTCTCTCAGCTGACTGAATCCCTCCCTTTTCGTGCGGTAGAAAAAGACCTTGACATTTCTGGACAGTGCATTTCCCTCCGCCCATTAGAACCACAAATTGTAGCACGGCCTCGCAGATTGGGTACCTTCTCTCCTGGTCCCATCCTCTCCCTTCTCCGCATAAGCTCATGCTCCTCTTCACAACTTAGAAACAGCTGGATGGAGCCACCAGACTGGCCACAGGTGCTGTGCATCAGACATGGCCGTGCATTTGAGTTGTGCGGGCCGGCTCTTCTGTCAGTAGTCAGAAGGAAGACGCCTTCCGATGCCTGTATTGCCTCCGCATCCGCCAGGGGAGGGCCTGAACTAGTGGAGTTGTTCCTTCTTTGGGGAAGGGGGACTTGGTAGGGGTTGAGGAATATAAGCGTATGCATGTTCCTTGACCGAAAGAGCAACTATTAAGCTGGAGAGTTTCCATCTCTTGCATGCTGCCAACACAAACGAAGATTGTTCTGTCTGCCTTGCTGCACGGTATACATGGTCACTTATCACCCAAAGTATATTCTGTATAGATTGGTATGTGTTTGGTTCTTTAAGGGTTTCAAACCGATAACTAAACTTCCGTGTGTAATTTTTCCAGTCCACGTTCACAAAACGTTTGGCCTCAACACAGAAAGCCACATGTCTGACCATCTTTTAAGTTTGGCTGTTAATTTGCACCTACTTCCAATGCCCTTGCCCTCCATCCAAAAGAACTAATGACTCTTTGTTTTCTGTTTCGTTTTAAGAACGGATTGTTTGGGAACGCTAACTTTGCTTTGGGTTCTCTACCCTTTTTTTTTTTTTGATGCAGCTTTTGAAATATTCAGTTGTTTGCCATTACTCACCCCACCCCAACCCCATGCTTGGAAGTTGATGTTTCTGGTGTTCCATGATCTCTTCTTATGTGTTTGATTTTGGTTGTTGAGCAGTAGTGTCTTGTAGTTTAGGTTTTGTTTCTCTCCTCCAGCCACCAGTTCTTTGTTCTACTGGCCAGTTCTCACCTTGGTGTTCTCTCGTCCTCCTTTTCCTTCCCCTGGTATAGATCAAAGTGGTCAAAGCGTTCCATAGTTCCCTCCACGAAAGCATTCAGAAACCCAAGAACCAAAACTCCATCCACAACTTCATGACCCACCCTGAATTCGCCATAGATGAGGAGGTGCCTCGAACACCACTCCTGGATGAGCACGAGGAGGAAGATCTTGAAGAGACTCCTAAGACTGGGACTAGGGTGCTCCTGTTGGATGGTGAGGTCACCCCAAATGCCAACAAGAACAACAATGCGGTGGACTGCAGCCAAGTGCACAGCGTTGCCTCCCACGCAGACAGCCCTCTACACAGCCTGGAGACATCAGTTTGAACTTCATTCTCTGGCTCCCATCCCTGCTTTCCCCATTTCCTTTCTCATCTGTCCCATCTCTGAGGTGATGATGGGACCTTTCACTGTCATGTCCGCTGCTCCCAAGTATGTGTGAACCCCCACCTGACCATGAAGAGGCAAGAGCACAGACCAACAGGATTTCAACTTAAACTTGAGTTGGGGTTTGTAGCGGGACCCAGTCAAACCCCAGGCAGGTAAAGAATGGTAGAATCTACTCCTTGGGTATATCAGTTGTCATTTTTAAAGAAATGATGACAATCCTCTTGGCATCTTACCCCAACCCAGACTCTCCCCGGTATGTATACATTTGTCATCATTTCCTGACTTCTTGATTTTACCCAATGAGTCTGTGCCATTTATAAGCTAAGTCGAGGGTTCAAAGAGATAAAGATCCCCAAACGAAATGTGTTGAGGTAGGAATGGAATGTATAGAATCAGCTTATAGAGTGATTGTTTTTAAAATGACTTTCCCATTTTCAAAACTTACACCTAAAGCCCTCTAGCTCTTTCTGCCCTTCTAGTCAACCCCCACCCCCCCCCGCCCCAGGTTCTTTTGATCTTTTATGACCATTTGTCTTCCTTACTTTCACTCTTTCTTTTTCTTTTTTATTTTTTCTTTTCTTTCTTTTTTAATTTTTTCTTCTTTTTTTTTTTTTTTAGTCATGATGATTAAGAAAGTGGAAAGGACATGGCTAAGTAGAGTCAACTTTGGCCGTTCTCCCTTCTGACCCCAGTGTAACCCTTGGTTTAGTCTTAGAGGAAGAAAGGTTTCTTTGCTAAAAATAAGATCCTTTTGAAGCAATTGAGCGCTGGTAAGAATGTGTTTCTGTTGTTGTCAGGTTACCTTCCATTTCTAAACTGCCATCTTGTCAGGTGTGCATCATTTCTAAGTGCCAGGGAGCTCAGCCTTGACCATGAAGCTTTCATATGTTTGGTATATAATTTCTACCATAAGCCCGAGCTTTCTCCTATTGCAAAGTGGTGGCAAAAGAATTAACTGAGACCGGCCCTGCCTCCTAAATGGACTTGGATACTGAGAACTAGCAGCTGGCAGGTCTAGGACAAGACAGACCATCAAAGCCAACTCTTGTGCGATCCTCCTTGAGTTGACCCACTACCACTTTTAAAGCCTTCTGCCAAGGCTCTTCCAGGGCAGGACCTGATTGTTGGGGGTGTGCGTACTGAGAAGCCTTGGGAAAGGCCAAAGGGCCATCCCAGCAGGATCAGAGAAACCAGACACTTGAGCTTAGGTGCCCAAGTACCAGCTTTGGCATATCCTTCAGTTTTCTTGTTCCGCTCTTTCGTGGTCCCTTACTTATCTCTGAACAGGTCCGAACCTTTCTCAAATACTCTGCTTTTGAAAATACACATCCCAAGTGGGCTCCAGTGACATTTTGCTGACTTAAAGGAGCAAAAGACCCACCCTGAAAAGCTCTCCTTCCTCTCTCCCTTTCTCCCACATGACCCACTCAAGACCTTCTCTAGAACGTGCTCGACTGTAAAGACCTGTGCCTTCTCTCCCTGAATACTGCCCAAAGCATCCCCTTCCCACCTGCCTCTCAGGAGTTGGGGGCTTCGCTAGGAGATTTTTTTTTTTAAGTGTCCCTTAATGGGACAAGGTGGAGCCACATTTGCAGGAGCTCCATTTTTATTCCTGCTGATGTGGACATAGGCTCTTCTGTGCAGGGTCTACCAGTTCCCATGAAATAAATGAAGCCTGTCCCCCTCTTTCAAGAGTGATGGGAGTAGGGAGTAGGCCTTGAGGCTCTTAGGACCTGCCTGATTTCCACTTGTGAGAGTAAGGTGGCCTGAACCTACGCTCTCTGGCCTTCTCTTCTAGATCCCTCCTCCCTCACCCCTTCCACCTGAGCTGTCCAAGGTAAAAAGAGCAAGGAGACAACATCCCCTATGTATCCCCATTACTCCACAGCCCACCAAATTTGATTTGGGTTTTATAAAGGTCACGTACTTCCACAATCTTTTCTCTGTCTTAAATAGTCCCATGGGGACAAAACAGCTCACCCAAGGTGTTAGGTGTGCACACATATATTTATTAAGTACATTGGAAGATTTAGTTCTGTCAAGTCTTTTATTACCTCAGATCTGTTTGAAAAACAAGCCAATAACAAACTTCAGAGGCAGTTTTCCCATTTCTGCTCCCAAAAGACTCTCATGGTGCCTGGCAGGTTACCCTCGAAGGCTTGTATCTACTTGTTTCAAGTCAGTGGTTTTTGTGTGTATCCTGGTTTCCATGGTAGGAGAGAAAAAAATAGAGAAATATTATGCAAAAAAATATAGTTTTCTTTAGATCAGAAACTGAGATTTTTGAGTCAGCCATATGTATTTTGTTTAAAGGATTCGAAATAGAATGCTGTCATGTTACCCTGTGGAAGGAGCACATAACCAGCTGTTTGACATGACAGGTGACTTTAGTATATTTGTAACTGGTTTTAAAACCAATGCACCGTACTTCTTTCTCCAAACAGCCATCTTTATACTTAGGGGGAAAAAAAATTTGTTGGGTTCTAGACTTTTTTAATATAAATTTTGTTGATACAGAATTAAGTAAGTTTAAGTGTTTATGTGCATATGTTTTTTATATAAGTTGTTTTCTATTCAGTTTTAGTGATTCAACTGGCAGTGAATCAATATGGTGTAAGTTAATAAAGCTTTCCCCCAATATGGTGCTTTAGATCTGAAAAAGGGTCTGATGGGGCAAAGGGGACATTACTATCCTAGATGAACTTAGAAAAATGGGTGGTAGCCTGTGGATGGGAAGGAAAGCATTCAGCAAGAAGGGATAACCAGCAGGAAATGAGGACGTGTCCCCCACGGAGATGGGTGCCGGGCTTTTCGGTAACTAGTGAATTAGGATCAGGGGCCTTGGTTGGATTTTGTTTCTTGATGAGTAGCTGGCAGGATGGTACCCAAGACATGAATATCTCTCGGGCTGCAAGGATGCCCTGATTGGGGGGTTGCTTTTTTTTATGGTTTTTTCACCTCCTGTTGTCCCAGGAGTTTTCCATTAATGAGTCTTTGTGCGAGGACCTGATATGGGACTTCCCCTCCCCTAGAAATGTTGTGTGCAATATATATTAGATGGGGGAAAGAGTTCTAAGTGGAAACAACAAAGGCTGGCTCTAGCCCTGGGTGGCAATCTCGGGGCTAGGTCCTTCCCATAGATGCCCTCTGAAATGACTCCCCCAACCCCTCAAGGTGTTAGAGAGACCACCTAGCAATCCTTCTGACACTTGTGAGTTCTTTAGGGTCTGGGTTTCTTCTTCCACTTGAGCTTCAGAGGGGAGAGTTTGCACCGTTATATCTGAGCGATTACCTCACTGCCGAAAACCCAGGGGGGTGTGGCAAGCTCGCATGTGGCCTGCAACCTCTAAATGCCTCACCTCCTTTCTTTCCTGCTTCCTTTGGCCCAACGAAGCGGCCTGTGATACCATCACAAAGTGCACACTTCCTCACTTTCCACATCTAGGGACCACCCACTGCAGTGGTGGGGAGGAGGCACTTGTAAATGCCTGCCGTTCTGAAGCCATTCCAGCCTTTTCCTCAGAATAGACCAGACACCCTTCCATTTAGCTCAGTGCCAGTGCTTTGCCTTCCCAGCCCTGCTGTTAGGCCTGCTGTCCCCTTTCCTCTCGCCGAGGAGGAGAGATGGAGGGAGGTGAGCTCCCTGTGACCGAATTGGCCTTTGGTTCAGATTCGCTCCCCATATGTATATATGCCATATGTGAATATGCCATATATATGTGCCAACAACTCTGTCTACGTTGTTCTTTTCAAATCAGCACGCAGATAGGAATTTTGACTTTCTTCTCTTTTTTTTCCTCTTTCAGTAATTAGTATAACAAGCACTGGTATTTTTGTATAAAAAAGAAAAACAAACACAACAAAAGATTGACTAGCGTGGTCTGCATGACATCAACAAACATGGCGATAGCCAAGCAGTGTGCACCCCCGTGTGCGTTACCATAATTCGCAGCTCAGCTTAACGGTGCACCCACTCTGTATTTGCGTTCCGATATTATTTAAGCTCTCTGTACAATGTTTTGCATGTATTTATATGGTTCTTAAAGAAAAAAAATGCTGTAAACTGGCAACTCTGAAATTCAAATATGTTGTCCACTGAGACGGGAAGAAGAAGAGGAGTTTTAAAAGATGGGGAAAAAAAGGGATAATTTTGTTTGTTTGTTTGTTTGTTTTGGAACCAATAAAGCTTGCTGCCGATGAGCAGAAATCAGAACTGCCGTGCACTGAAAATAAAAACCCATGCCCACTTGTAACTGTGCTGTCCTCAGTGTGTCTCCACTTGGGGTCATGTGACCGGGCTCTCGACATGCTTCTCTGCCAACGCGTCCCTCTGGGGACCCACGGCCCCGCTTGCCAGTTCCACGCGCTGATGGTACAGGCTTTGCTCGGCTCGCTTCGGGCAGAATCCACAGTTGGCGGCGCTGCGAAGCTTGAGCTTTTGAGAAAGAATAGATCTGGAAGGGTAAGAGTCAGATGGGGCAGTCCTTTCTTTTTTTGTTTGCCTTTATCCTTTCTCTTTAATGAAATGCCTTTTAGAGAAATTCATTCCCCTGATATTAGCACTTTTTACCTACCTTGCCTCTGGGGTCCTCCAGTCCCTCCCTTCCCAAAGGTTGTGTTCTGTTCTGTTAATTGTCCCATTCAGTGAGTCTAGCAGGACTGATTTTAGGCCCCTCGTTTAGGCCAAAACAGCCCCCTGGCGGGTTGTTCGGCTTCTGAGCCTCAATATTTCAGAACTCCTGACTCCTTCCTGCGCCTTTCATCCAGGCACCCCATCAAGTCCCCAGCTCTTTCTGAAAACATCAAAGGGAGGAAAAGACTCTGTGGGCTCCCCAGGGTCCTTTAGGAAAAATACGATGGGGAAGGACAGCCCAAACTCTCCTGGCTGCTTGAACTGGCTGCTTCTGAAGGAGGAGCCAGCCCTGAATGAAAACGGCTTCTGCAATGAGAAGTCTCGTCCCTGTGCCCTGCCTGTCCCCGGTTGCCCTGCACAGGCACAAGCGCCCTGCCTACTTCGGGTCTTTAAAACGGGCTGAGGAAGAAAAAAACCAGTAGTAACAGGGGGCTAGGCCTCATTTGATGATAGAAATCATTGGCAAAACAGAACGCAGTTTCTTTCTTTTCCCGTTACAGATTCCCTCCAGTTACCTTTGCGAAAGGGATGCAAAACACACAGGCGTGCGCGTGCACACCTTGAGTCCTTTCTAAGGCGTGGCCCTGTTTTTACCCTTATTCTCACCTTGTCTCGGTTGCACCTGAGGTCTGTGCCTGTGTGCTATGCCAAACTGGGTGTTTGGCATCTTCACCTCCTAATCCCAGCGTGTGGTAATCCCAGCAACTCCCTTGACAGAGACCAAGAATCCTAAGGTATTGTTTTATACTCACTGTTTTTGTTTTTATTTAATTTTTTTAATGTTTTATTTATTTCTGAGAGAGTGTGTGTGTGTGTGTGAGCAGGGAAGGGTCAGAGAGAGAGGGAGACACAGAATCTGAAGCAGCCTCCAGGCTCTGAGCTAGTTGTCAGCACAGAGCCCAATGTGAGCCTTGAATCCCCCNAAAAAAAAAAAAAAAAAAAAAAAAAAGAGCATGCTCTTTTCTTCCATTTTTTCCCCAGTTCTAGAAATGCATCATTTCTCTTCCCTCCATCTTTAACAATGGTTTGCGAGCCTTTCTCAGCCACCATATCCTCTCCCTGTGGTCACTGGGTTTCTTTGAAGCTCTCCACCAAGACTCACTGGGTTCCCTCCCAACTACACACACAACCGGGCAATTCCCTGACTTCATCTGTGGCAAATCCGAAGAAAAGTCATTGGGGACCAGTGAACTCATGACCAGCCTCGACCTGGCTCCGTTAGGGCATGGCCTTCATGTTACCACAAGCATGAAAGAAGGTGGATATGGCATGTTCTTTACCAGCAAATATATTTGGAAACCCTGATGTAAATAAAATCTGTCAACATGTTACTGTGCGTGTGTGGTATCATTTCTATTCATTTGTCCCCAACATGAAGCTATGCCATGAGAGATAACAACCTGCTGGACCCTTGGACTGTAATACTTTCAGCCTTGAAAGAGTGGCTTCTGGGTCCTGTGGGATTAATCACACACCTTTATTTCTCTGAAACTTGTCTGCCATCTCCTCAGAGGCCAGTGTCAAAATGAGAACGCCATTTCACACCTCCAGTGAGAACTTAAGTGATACACATACTGGAAAAGCGAAATTTCCACCAAGCGTGGCTCCTGCTCATGCAGCCTGACCAAGGAGAGCCCCTTGAACCGTCTACGGAGCCGGAGCCTTCACACTCAGGCCAGGCGCATCCACCCCTGTTCTTGGATAGACCTGGTCTCTGAGTTCGGGGCCAGCCAACATTTGGTTTCTCTGATGTCCCTTGTGATTGAGGCTGTTCGCCATTACATGGGTTAGCTTACGTGGGTTTTTTTGCATGCTGGACACAGCACGTGGGTTAGGTTGTTGGGGTTTTTTGCGTGCTGGACACAGGAACCCTACAGTGAAAGACTGATTTGTGTTTTAGAACTCCAGATCCTCATGTCTTGGCCTTATCGAAAGCAAATACACATGAAAACTGACTTGAAAGAGGAAGGGAGGCCACGGAAGGCAGGGCTGGGGACCAGCAGTTGCCTTCAGCACCTGTGAGAGGGAGGAAGCGTGAGAACAGATACACTGTGGTCATCCAAAGCCTTCCTTCCGTTTGGGTCCAGAATGCCCGTGTCTTCCCTGCCAAACCTTTGAACTGAAACTGCTGCTGACCAGGTAGGAGAGAGAAGGGGTTGGAATTTTTTCTGCTCCCCCTTTGGTGGAGAAGCTAAAACAGAAATTTGAGAGGTGGATAGGATCCTGACGTGTGGGCAGCCCAGAAGGCAGGAGACCCACGCCCCCCACTCTGCTGCTTGAGTGACTTGGTTTTCCACCTCAACGAGGAGACAGTTGAACTACATCAATGAATTTCAGGTTATCCTTTGAAGCTCCAGAAGGGATTCTTCAGAGACAATTCAGAGCCCTCAGGTGTACTTTTTTTTTTTTTTTAATGTATTTGGCTTCTAGGTCCGTGATAGCTTAAAAAAAAAATCACCATAAGGGCACTGTGAACTAGCCCTCTCTGAGGTCCCTGCCAGCACACTGAAATGACCCACACGTGGGAGACACAAGATTTGTGTGATTAAATACACAAGCGAGCCTAATTTGCATTCTGCCTCAATTGGCTCCCATTATAATTACGAATATAAACACACATAGATTGGAGTAAAACTTAGTGACTGTGGTCCATCCTGCTAAGATTGTTACCTCGCTGACTCACCTTTGGAATTTGTCGTGGAAACAGCAGTAGTCTGGGGAGGCAGAGATCTAACCCAGTGGAGTGGCATACGATTACAGAAGAGAAGCGAGCCATCTCATTGAAGCTACAGTGGAGAGGGCCCGCCTGGAGTAGAAAGGTCTAGGACATAACCCTGGCTCTGCTACGAATGTGCTGCATGACCTAAGGGTCTCCTCAACTCCGACACGCTTTCCATTTTTGGTCCAGTGTCTAAAATCGCTATTCGTAACCAATGGAGAATGCCCACTGGCATTTCTCTTTCATTGCTTGATCTACCCTGGAATGTAGCATTATCGCGTGTGCGCTGGACACGGGCACATACCAGGACATGCACGGGCAGGCTTCACCCGGGGCTCAACTACTTACACCTGCAACAAAGACAAATTGCCCCTCAGCCCTTAAAGTTCAGGAAATGTTTCTTTTCTGAGTTAAATAAGGGCTAGCGCCAAACTAGCCGGCACTCACCAAGGTCAGCAAGAGGCCTCCATTTTTTATGGTCTCCTTTCCTCCCCAACCTTGGACATTTGTCCCCTCATTCATTCAGGAAGCACACATTGTGCCAGGCACTGTTGCAGGCCCCGGGGGTTCGACGGGGAACGAAACAAAGTCCCTGCCCTCTGAATTTTGTCTCACAGAGGGGAGACAAAGAAGCAAATGCATAGCATGTCAAATGGTGACCAGGACCAAGGAGAGAGGTGAAGTGTAAAGGAAATGGGGAGCCTGGGGCACGAGGGGTGCTCCTCTGGAGAGTGGTCAGAGAACGCCTCTCTGACAGAGGTTTGTGAAGATGCGAAGGGAGTCAGAGAGTGAGTTAGATCAATGTGAGGAAGAAAGAGATTCCTGGCTAAGGGCCCAGCAAGTGCAAAGGCCCTGATGCAGGAGATCTTTTTTTTTTTTAAATATTTTCATTTATTTCTAGGAGAGAGAGAGAGACAGCATGAGCAGGGGAGGGTCAGAGAGAGAGGGAGACACAGACTCTGAAACAGGCTCCAGGCTCTGAGCTGGCAGTCAGCACAGAGCCCGACGCGGGGCTCGAACCCACGAACCGTGAGATCATGACCTAAGCGAAAGTTGGACGCTTAACCGACTAAGCCACCCAGGCGCCCCATGACGCAGGAGATCTTAATGTGTTTGAGGTCATACAGGGAAGGCAAGAGTTGGAACCGAGTGACTAAGGGGAAGTGGAGGAGGGAAGTGCCGGCCGCAGCTGGGAGCAGAGCAGAGCCTAGAAGCCACGCTAAGTCTGGCTTCCAGGAAGTGGGAAACCTTCGGAAGGCTTTAGCTGAGGACTGCAATGATCGGTCTTACAGTTTAAGGGGATCACGCCGGCTACCGTGCGGCCTCGGTCTAGAACAAGGCAGATTTGGCCAGCTCACGAGCCACAGGTGGGCCTAGCCTAATACTGAAGGACACAGGTAAGTCCAAGCCCTCTGTCATGCTGTTGCCCTTTGACACACAGAACAGTGAAGAGAAAATGCTTGTTCACAAAAATTAAGACCTATCCCTTGCCACCCTCACCCTGGCTAATAAAGTGATTGAAATGACGTTCTCACTCACGCTAGGAGGGAACAAAGGACACCAGCTTGACAGGTGCCCTCCCTGTCCCAGCCTCCCAGTCCTGCTGCCGCTGGTGGCCTGGCCCCCAGGCAGGCCTTCTCCGAGAGGTGCTGTGCCTGCATCTGATCCCCAGTGTGATGGCGCAACCCCTCCCCCTGCTGAGGAACTGCCTCCTTCCTGCGCAGGGACCCCGCCCCGGGTCACAACCTCTCTGCTCGCGTGGGCTGCCGGCTAACAGCCCTGGGGCAGAGGGGGGACACTTGGGGCAGTCAGCAGACACTTGCTCATGCGGACATGCCCCACGGTTATCTCTGCTTCGAGGCTCTGCGGCCGCTCCGACTCCAGGGGAGGCTGCCAAACACAGAACTCCAGAGGGACCCAGAAGGCAGGCGTCCGCCCTCCAGACTCAAGGAAAGTGCTCCCTTGCCCCTCACCGACCCACCTCTTCCACGAAGGCCTATCCTCACTGGGGAACAAACTGTCCCCTAGGCTGGCCAAACCTCTTGCTTCCAGATTCTCCTCTGTCTCCTTGAGGGCCTTGGGCAGAGTGGGGGTGGGGAGCAGAGAAATATTTCCATGCTTTCTAAATCTATTTATCCTAACCCTGCTCTCTCTCATCTTTAACTTAAAAGGAAAGTATTTGCTGCCTTTGTTCTGGGTTTCAGACTTGCCTGGACTGGAGAAGGCCTGCAGCGGAGAAACAAGCCAGCAAGGAGGGTAGAGGATTAAGGCACCAGCCTTCACCCTGCTGTGGTTGTGCTTGTCCAGCCCCCAGACCTTCACAAATAAAGCCTGGCTGGAGTCTCTCACACGNAAATACAGAAATTACTGTGGGGCACCTGGGTGGCTCAGTCGACTGAGCGCCCCACTTCAGTACAGGTCATGAGCTCACAGTTCATGAGTTCAAGCCCGGCGTGGGGCTCTCGCAGCCAGCGCCTAACCAGCTTCAGATCCTGTCTCTGTCTCTCTGCCCCTCCCCCCCTCAGAAATCAACATTAAAGGGGCGCCTGGGTGGCTTAGTCAGTTAAGTGTCCGACTTTCACTTAGGTCATGATCTCGCGGTTCGTGGGTTCGAGCCCCGCGTCGGGCTCTGTGCTGACTGCCAGCTCAGAGCCTGGAGCCTGTTTCAGTCTGTGACTCCCTCTCTCTCTGACCCTCCCCTGCTCACGCTGTCTCTCTCTCTCTCTCTCTCTCTCCTAGAAATAAATAAAACTTTAAAAAAAATAAATAAACATTAAGAAAAGAAGAAGAAAAAGAAATACAAAAGCCACTGTTAACCCCTTCCTAGGGCAAAGGAGACCCAACACAGGAGCTGGGTCCCCCTTCCTACAAGGGGCAGCGAGAACAGTGAAGGGCTTGCCTCTTTCTTTTGGCTGATGAGCACATGGCAGGAGAAAATCCTAGACACCGATTTCTTTCCCAATATCTCACCCCGTTACACATTTAGGTCATAAATTCACAGCAGCAATAGCCCCTAAGAGAACTTCTCAGAGGACCCACTAAATTCTGATGGCCAGGCACCATGCCAAATGCTAGAGATGCAATAAATAAAACAAAGTCCCTTCCCTGAAGGGGTTCAAAGTCTACTCAAGGAGACAGCCATTCAAGCAACGAATCTCAGCCTTTGAAGGCTGTTATCATGAGTGGTGCCATGGGGACGCAGCGGAGCAAACCCAGGTCCAGAAGGGGAAGTCTTCTCAGAGGTGGTGACACGACATAGTGTTTTAAAAATAACTCTACTTCTTTATAAAAATGACACTTGATTTATAGAATAAATCAAGCAATAAAATCCTAAGAAGAAAGTACCAAAAGGCCTCAAGCCCCAGAAATAACCAGTATAGACTCTTCACATGGATTTTATTGGAATTTTACGAGACAAAGAGGAGCTGCCATCACAGTGGAGGAACCAACACAAAGATCCCAGGATGTAGAAGTGACAAGAGCCAGGTCTGCGTGGAGTGCAAAGTGCCCGAAAGGAGACGGGGTGGCACCCGAAGCTAAGCGTGGAGTGTGGCCGGACTGCATCTATGCGTGTGCAAAGCGTCTAGGGCCACATGGTGGGAGACTTCCCATAAATATGCGTGGCGCCTGGGTGGCTCAGTCAGTTGAGCACCTGACTCCTGGTTTCGGCTCAGGTCCTGATCTTGTGGTTTCATGGGTTTGAGCCCCACGTTGGGCTCTGTGCTGGCAGCGTGAAGCCTGCTTGGGATTCTCTCTCTCCTGCGCTCTCTGCTCCTCCCCGATGCATGCTATCTCTGTCTCTCTCAAAATAAATAAATAAACTTAAAAATATATTTTAAAAAAAAGAATAAAGTAAACACGGCAGGTAGGCAGGCTAAACATCAAGAGAGGAAGAGAGAAAGACCAAAGGGGACAGTCCATTAAAGAATAAAGAAATGAGCCTAATACATAAGGAGGTAATCATGCAATAGCAGCCCCCATTTAATGAGCTCCTACACAGGCCATGGCCTAAGCTAAGCATTTTTCATAGTTAGCCCAATTAATTTGCACAACATCATTACCCAAGTAGTATTATTACTGTCATTTTACACCCAAGGAAACACCCAAAAAGATTAGAGGACCTGCCCAAGATCACCCAAGTAGGTCATTTAGGATCTGAACTTGCACTGATGCTCTTAACACAGTGTTTCTGTCTTTCCAGATGACTCTGAAAGGTTTTGGGTATTAGTAACATCCGGCTGAGTTAGCACAGAGCCCCTCCCCCTCAAAGGGCTTTGCTCACTTGGATGCATAAGTTCTGTCTGTTTAAAACCAATCTTAATACTTTAGAATCCTCTGTTGCATTCAGCTCTAAAATCATTGAAATCAGGTTAGAGGGCAACACCAGAGCAATCAGATTGGAAACATATGCCCTATGTCCCAGGAACGAGTCGTTTTCTTCCATTATCGTGGTGAATGACTTCACACACCTATTTCATGTTTTCATTTGTTGGTTTGATAGGTTGTTGCACGATGGGGAGGGAAAGGATAACATGGTGCCAGGGAGCAGCTGGGTCTGGAAACCCGGAGCAAAGCGTCCTTTCAGAAGGCTGTTCTCCTCAAGTGTGGGGGAGGAGAGAGTCAGGAGACCCGGAGGGAAGATTAGTCTGACTCAAGCATTCTGGGTAGATAAGAGAAGCAAGGTCTTAAGATGATCACGCAAGAGAATTTCTTTAAAAAAAAAATTTTTTTTTTAAGTAGCAGCTCAGAGGTCTGGTTCCATTGGCCCTTCTCTTAGACCACCTTCCAAGTTCCTAGTTCGCACACAGTCTTCTGGCCAGAGGCTCAGGACAGGCCTGGGGGGGCCTAGCCTCTCTCTGCCACCAGTCCCAGCCACCAGGGCCATGGAGTGATGGATCTCCCTGTCCTGAGGAGTCCTGGCTCTACGCAGCCCCCATCCAAAGGACAAGCAGGCAGAAACCCAGGTTTCAGCTCTCGAACCCGCTGCCTCTGAACCACTTCTGCTTCCTACCAGGTAAGGCTGCGTGGAGGGAGGGCAGAGGGCACCTGGAAAGGCTGAGCCCCGGGGACAGTTGGCCAGGACCCCCCTGCCGCCCCCATCCCCTGAGGGCCCAGTGAGAGCCTGGATGCGTGGGGCAGGGGTGGGCAGCCCCAGGAAGTCATGAGCCTCAGTGTCGACTGGGAAGAGACGGGAGAGAGGCACGGTGCTGAGGCACTGTCTGTATTCCGTGCCGTCCCTCTGGGAGTCCATTGCCTGTGGAAANGTGGGAGGGGCAGAGAGAGAGAGGGAGACACAGAATCCGAAGCAGGCTCCGGGCTCTGAGCTGTCAGCACAGAGCCCGACACAGAGCTGGAACTCACAGACCGCGAGATCATGACCTGAGCCAAAGTCGGACGCTTAATGGAATGAGCCACCCAGGCGCCCCTCAAAGGCCCTTCTTCACATCCTCATAAGAGTCTTAGTGGCCCCTTCTCTTTGGACTCTCCCAAGATGCACAGAGAGTTTCAGGAGATTGAAAAATAAAAGAGGGTAAGGGAGCTAGAAAGAAATTTTGAACAACTGTCTAAGTTTGGGACACTTTGGGTAGACACGAGGAATGAGGTCCCCAGCCTCTGAGATGGCCTCAGAAGCAAGCAGGACTGTGACAGATCTCCAGAAGAGTGTGCGAGAGAGACAGCCAGCAGACAGGGGCCACAGAGGGCAAGGCTTCAGGAGGGAGTGGCCTCCAGGGGCCCTGTTGACCCAGCATTGGCTCCATTCTGAGGGTAATACCTAGAGAGAGTCTCAAAACGTGAAACAGACCAGCTTTGTCAAAATCACTCAGGGAAGTGTCTATGAAAACAGCCTATCTCAGAAACCCAAAGGGACAATCACGAATCTCCTACCACCTTGTCCCATCTTTAGTCACACTCCCCACAGCCCACAGCACACCCACCAGTCCAGGG
>NW_027531425.1:2434959-2497290 GCF_008692635.1 Crocuta crocuta | reverse complement strand
CGTGGAGACATGGTTTCTTCTATCTTATTATAGCTGAGCAGCATTTCCTGTGCCCCATGCTTCCTTAGAACATCGGTGGTGTCATTTCCTGTGACGACTCTCTGTTTCCATTCTGGCAAAATGTTTGCTCTTTTCTGGCTCCTTTGAGGGTTGGGGGAGGATGGGCTTCTCGCAGAGCCTCTCTCAGGCCTTTCGGCAGTTTCTTTGGCCCTCATACTTCCACCAGAAGGCAGAGAGCGAAGCATCTCCCTGAAGCACCTGGCTGGGGGACCACCTTAGTGGGCTGAGCTCTCGCCTCCGGCACTGTTGCCACATCCAGGTAGAAGCAAACCTGTCATTTTTGTGTTTGGGGTCAGCGCAGCCTGACATTTCAGGGGTAGATGCAAGGTAGAAAGTTTGTTGGGGGAAAGTTCTAGAAAGATTGGAAAACATGGGGATGGGGAGGGTGTCCATCATTCTTATCTACTTAAAGAAGTGGTTATGATGTTGTGTAAAACACAAACTAATTTTGCCTTTGCTCCTGGGGGTCGACAGCTTGGGAAGACCCAGGAGAAGGGGCAACATGCACTAGCTGATGACAATTGAGAGAAGCCTTAGAAGGAGAAGCTGAAGCCAGAGGTCCCCATGGAAATGGATATGATCACCCCGACCCTTTCAGAAATCAGACAGGGGACCTCGGAGGCCAGGACTCTGCAGGAAACTGGTGGCAGCCTGGACAGGTGAGTGACTCGGGATGGTGAGCTCTAACCTCCCCTGATTTAGACACACATCCCTGGTGGACCCTGGGGGGAAAGGGGGCTCTACCCCAGCAGGGCTCCTAGCCCTCACAGCCAGGCTCAGGTCCACTGAGACCACCAAACTCCAGGCTTAGAGAAGTTTACTCAGGGCTGCTGGGAGGAAAGCAGTAGGTGTTGAAGAGAAGGAGTCGCAGGGTGTAGTTGTGATAACACAGGATTCCTCCAGAGCTTGCTGCCTGGCCCGGTTGGATTTCTTACCACCCAACACCCAGTCCATCACTGTCCCCAATCTTTCCTGTCTCAGGACCCAACAACCACTGCCTCTCCCCACACCCCCAAAAAACTAGCTCCTACCATAATGGAAACAAAAGGCCCACTTTTTTCAACGATGTGTTTTTAGGTCCTAAAAACTTTCCATGAATGGAAAATGCAATCATAGATGTGATAAAGATATGTCTTTAGGATATAAAATCTCACAGAACTAATCGTGGATATAAATTTTATGGCTAAAACATTCAGTATCGTACTAACAAAAATAAAAAGTCCATCAGCAGTTGAAGCTTTAGCAACACTGGTGGGTATAAATCTCAGTGCTGCGATAACAGTGCAATTCAACGATAATAAATTTTTTTAATGTTTACTTTTATTTTTGAGAAACAGAGAGAGAGAGTGCAAGTAGGGGAGGGGCAGAGAAAGAGAGGGAGACACAGAATTCGAAGCAGGCTCCAGGCTCTGAGCTGTCAGCACAGAGCCCGAAGAGGGGCTCAAACTCACAAATTGTGAGATCGTGACCTGAGCCAAAGTTGGACCCTTAAGCAATGGAGCCACCCAGCACCCCAACAACAATAAATTTTAAATTGCTGTCATTTAGGGAAATAAATGTTATTACCGTGCCAAACGAATATATGTCACTTGCAATAGGAGCATTGATGGGGAATGAATTCATAAAGTTATCAGAACTTGGAATCCCCCCAAAAGTAATTACTTCTATATTCATTTATGTTTATTAATTTACTCACTCATTCAACAAATATTCATCATGCCCTTGCTAAGTACCAGGCACTGTTCCAGGCACCAGATAAACAGGATAGACAAGTCCATGGCCTCCCGGAGCTTACAGTCAAGTGGAAAAGTCAGATCTTAATAGATAAACAAATGGATATATAATATAATGTCAATCAGTCTTAAGTGTAGGAAGACAAACCAGAGCAGAGTTAAGGGGACTGAGAGTAATAGAGTGTGGGCTGGGAGGGCCTGTCTGGGCAGGTGACATTTCAGAGGAGACCTGAGGAAACGATGGACCGAGCTATGCAGACACCTGGGAGAGGGCACTGTCGGTCAGAGGCAGAACCACGCTTTGCATGGACGAAGAAGAGCCGGGAATCCTAGCTGTCAAAGTCAGACGGATAGTGGTAGGAAATGAGGTCAGAAGATAGACCGAGGCCAGAACATAAGGTGCCATGAAGTCTTCACTGGGTGAGAACTGTGGCTGTTATCCCAAGTGTGATGGGAAATGATGCAGGTCACAGGAAGATGGGGGCCATGATCTGGTTTACTGTTAGGAAGATCATGCTGGCTCATGAGTGAAGATAACATGCTGGGGTCAAGAGTGAAAGCCAGTCAATGCATTAGGGAGGTTGCTGCAAAGGTCCATGTGGACTGAGGGTTGGCACTAGAGGAGCAAGAAGTGACTGGGTTTGGGATAGATGCCCAGGACTGGGCAGATGGAATCTGCTGGTTGACGAGAAGTGAGGTGTGGAAGAAAAAGAGCAGTCAAAGGTGGCTCCAAGGTTTCTGACTGAGCCACTAGATGATGGGAGACACCACAGGAGAAGCAGGCTCATGAGAGAAGAATGGGCATTCTGTTTGAGACCTATATGGTTGGAGGTGTCCGTTGGGCAGCCTTGTGGAAATGTCCAGTATAAATTGGGTAAACAAGTGTAGGACTCAGGAGGACAAGAACCTTCCCTAGTAGCTGATGGAGTTTCTAATATTTGGAGGTAGCAGGTCCCCTAGCGATTCCTGCTGTAACGTCCACTGGCTCTTTTTGTTATAGTAGCCGCACCCCCAGCCCTGTCAGGGAATCCCCAGCAGCGCAAACCGGCTTCTCTTTTGCATTGGTTACATTCCATGAAACAACAAAGGTTGCTTGGAGACCAGCTCCACAAGTTGGTCCGTGGGGGCTGCTCAAGTGCTTGCAAGCTGGACGGTCACAGAGTAGCTCCCTCCCTATGTGTTGGGTAACCCCTCTTTCACACAGGATGGGAAGCCCAGGAGTAGGGAATGTGGGGAAGTCAGGCAGAGGAGGCTGATCTTGCAAATTTGGAGGATAGTGTGGTGTGGTAGGAAGAGCACGATCTTTGGGTCCCTCCAGACCTCAACTCACATTCCATCTTTGCTCCTTCCTATCTGTGTGACCTCTGATATATTAGAGGTCATATACCTGTCTTTCTGGGCCTAGTATCCAGGAGGCATTCAGAAGGGATAGTACCCTTCTCCGGTGTCCAATTTCCCTCTGTTCGCAGAGAAATCCCTCTCTTCAGCCCTCCAACCCGCCCACCCCAGCTTCCCTTCGCCCAGCCTCACATTCCAAGTCCCCAGGCTCCAATTCCTGTTGGGAGCATCTTCTCCAGCCTCCTCAGCCTCCTTCAACTGGCACTTGGTTTTCCTCACAGAGATAAAGACCACGGCACCGCCATCTTTTCTGGGTTTGCGGGATTCCTCGCCATCCTCCTGACCACCATGATCTTCTACGGCCTATGGAACTGGAATAAATTGAAGAGGCGTGAGTCCCTGGTTTGCCCGAAGTTGAGACACCCTAGGATCAATAATCTCACCTGGCATCGACAGCCTAGTTTATTCTCCAGGGATAAACTATCCCACTGGGGAAACCTCTGTTCTTTGACACACCGGTCATTGTGTCACTCGAGAGTCTATGCTATGTCTCCAAAAGGCTCACTGCTGATTGGACTTCCATTTTGAAAGCCCGTTGCCCTGGGACTCACGTGTCCCACCACCTCCTCCTCCCCATTTCTTCCTCCTGCTTCTGTCGACCGAGGCTTCTAGCTCGGATGGAATTGGGCATGTGTGAAAATGTATATTTTATATTACATGGTGAGGGTGGAGAATATTTTTAGGGATCATCCCATCCCCAAAGGTCCCCACATTCTGTGCAACTGGCCTCTGCTGTGATCTCCATCTCTGTCATTGTCTTGCAGGACAAGTTCCTTACTTCCGAGTTACTGTCATGCCCTTACTGACTCTGTCTCGACCCAGACAAGGAGCCAAAAATATTTATGACTCTTTGCCCCAGAGGCAAGAGGGTAGGTTTTTCTTTCTAATCCATGGACTGAGATGTTACTGAACTTCTACACCCAGAATGCACCTCTCACCACCCAGAGGCAGCTTTCTTTCTTTCTTTTTTTTTATATATATTTTTATTTATTTCTAGAAGAGAGAGAGAGACAGCAAGAGCAGGGGAGGGTCAGAGAGAGAGGGAGATACAGACTCTGAAATAGGCTCCAGGCTCTGAGCCGGCAGTCAGCACTGCTCGACGCGGGGCTCGAACCCATGAACCCCGAGATCATTACCTAAGCGAAAGTCGGACGCTTAACTGACTAAGCCACCCAGGCGCCCCACAGAGGCAGCTTTCTTTAAACTTTCAGACATTCTGCCCTTTGGGGAGCATGGAGGAAGATGGGATAAGATGAAGCTCCACTGGGGGCCTAGAAAGCTCTAAAAGGGGAGTTCAGGGGCTATAAAAAGGTTGGGGTTCTGTTTCTTCTTGATGTGAAGTTAGCAAAGGACAGATGGGCGTGTCTAGGAATGGGGAAGACAGAGAGGAGAACATTACAGGCCGGGAA
This sequence comes from Crocuta crocuta, assembly GCF_008692635.1. Lineage (NCBI taxonomy): Eukaryota > Metazoa > Chordata > Mammalia > Carnivora > Hyaenidae > Crocuta > Crocuta crocuta. Next base: position 2,492,690 of record NW_027531425.1, on the reverse strand, counting down.
GACTCGCCCCAGGCGCCAACTTCTCAGCCTCCCCAGCCCCTTGCTAGTTAGTGTCCTCCAGTCCTCTGCTAGAAGCTGGGAACAGTTCCCAGCCTCAGAGCATGTCATACCCATAGCTCTGACCCTCTCACCACAGAACACCAGGCTCCAAATACCAGACACCACACAAACCCGTTTCACCCCACAATGCAGAGACTGTCTGGGCCAAAGCGCTCAGGGCACCAGCCAGCTGTCCTCACGGTTTGTCCTCTGTCATTTCAGGGAGACGCCCATCAAGGAGTAACCGAATTTTCAGCACCGAGAGCCTCCTGTCCAGAAATTCTGAGAGCCCTCCTTCTGAGCATGTGGTAAGAGTCAAGGGAAAGGACAAGTCCCTTGGGAGAAATGAGGCGTTTCTGGCAGAAGAACTGAGGGAAATGAGTTCAGGTCACAGATCTCGTTTCCCCCTGCAAACCACATGTCTTGGCAGTCCCCCCCCCACCCCCCGGCCCTATTAATAAATTGGAAAGACTAGCCTCAGGATCTCCCTACTGCCCAGGGAGAGAAATTGAGAAATACAGGAGCAGGCGTTTGTAATGTGAAGCAAGGCACCAGGGCACATGTATTCAAGGACATGGTGTTAGAACTGAAATGGATTATTTTCACCAAGACAGGTAACCGTTTATCCAAATGAGTCCTGTCCCCTTGCAAGGAATCACCTAGGGAGGGCACACAAGCATTCCAAACAATGCCATCGGCGCTCAAAACACCCTAAAAACCCTCCCGTGGTAATTACTTCTGGCGCCTGTGCCAAACTGTTTCAATTATCCTCAGGGCAGGTATATTTGTAGATCACTGAGCATTGTGGCTGGCATCAAATGTGATCAAACGTGGGATATTTTTTGAGGTCACCAGGGGAGGAGTATAATGAGTACTAAGAACCCCACACGTCCTGCGATCAGGCTCTGAAGGCAGCCCGCAGGGAGGACTCCCACAGCAGTGTGGCCCCAGAGACTGTGAAGGGAGGACTTTGAAGCTCAGCAGGGCTCATTTCCACAGATAAGTTCTTGTCGGCCTGGCCTGTCGAAAAATCAGTCCCTTCCGTTTGCGATCATTCAAGTAAGCACAGTCTTGCTGCTGATCCCACTGCTCTCCAGCCTCTCCCTAGCCAAGATTTAGGTTCAAGTACCATGTGGCCATCTCCCCGCCCTCCTCCCACATACCCTGTCCTTGGACTCTGCTCCCACCTCTAACACTTCCTGGGGGAGCAAGCCTGCGCGGCTGATGAAGGGCAGGGAAGGGAAACTCCACTGGCAAAGTGAGTTCCAGCCATTGGGGGTGACGGCAGAGGGGCAGCGGAAGGGGGGGGGGGATCCTGAGGGGCTTTTGCATTTGGAGTGCCAAACCCATGTAAGGCCACAACTTGGCTGGCTTGGACTCTGTGCTGTGTGTAAAGAACATTTAGAACCGGTTGCCAACACGTAAAAATCTAAAAGATTTCACATTAAAGCCTGAAGATTTTTCCTGAGAAGTCAGAAGCTCTGGAAACATCGGATCGGCATCCCTAAATGACCGTAATTAGCTGAGTCTACACATCAGCCGTCCCTTTAATAATAACGGCAAGCATTGGTTAGTGTTTTTGATGTGCCAGCAACGATTCTGGGTGCCTTGCACATAGTCATACATTTACTCCTCACAAAAACCTATGTCACATAGGTGTTATGATTATCCTCACTTTACACGCTGGGAAAGTAAGGCGGCAAAGAGATTAAGTAACTTGCCCCAACTCAGTACAGAGTAGTGAGGCTGGGATTTGCACCGAGTCTGGGGCTGAGTCCCTACATTGACTCTCAGTGGGCTCTGCGACAGTAGGCTCTGGCCAGTTTATAATACTCGCCCCTACACACTCCCCACTGCACACTCACACTGTGGCCAAAAACCAGAAGCAATTTACACATTTACACTGTTGCTACACTTAACACTTACACTGTGTCGTTACGCTTATGCTTTCCACTTGGCTCATACCTGCCTAGTATCTAAAGCCTTGTAGTCGGAGCCCCCCGATTTAGAGATTTTTCTCCAAGGTGAAGAAACAAGTAAAGGAGCTATCAGAGAGTGATACTGGCTGGGGAAGTAGGAAGGCTTTGCCCATATTTCTGCTTTCATCCCATCAGTTCCCTTCTCTTCTTGTTCATAGCCCTCCCAAGCAGACAGTGTCCTCTGGGTGCACAGAGAACATTATCCTGCCAACAGCTATGCGGTGGGCATCTATGACAATGCCACAGGGCTCCAGATGCGTGGGGACCTCCCTCCCTCTGCACACTATGTCAATGTCAGTGCAGCCAGAGACTGCCTGAGCATTTCTTCAGAGGACTCGAGAGATTACATCAACGTTTCCACCACAGAACAGATCGCTAAGACTCTTCTGGCTTCTGCCGACACCACCCCCATGAATGGTTTTGCCCCCACAAGTGAGCAGAAGCCAGAGCTTACTGAGGAAAGGGAGGAGGACTGCGGGAATGCCACTGACCACACCCGTTTTTGGTCTCTAAGATTGGAGAGCGATGACCCACTCAGCAATGAGGATAGTTCTTCTGAGACCTCAAATGACTATGTCAACATGGCAGGGTTGAATCTTGAGGCCATCCAGGGGAAGCAACCCTGGATGGCTTTTCAGTGCTACAGAGATTATGAAAACGTCCCGTCGGCACATGCCAATGGGAACCCGCAGCAGGCTGCGGAAGAAGTGACATCCTCAAACACAGGCCATGTAGAAGGCAGGACAGGCAGTCCAGGGTCCCACGTCCAATTTGTCATGCAGTCAGGGAGGTTCCCGGCGCTTGGGGATTATGTGACCTACCAGCCATCTGCACAGAGTAAGACTAGTCAGATGAAACATGGGGAAGAAATGTCAAATGAGACCTCTAGTGACTACGAGAATGTGTTACCTGCCAACTTAGGAGACAGGGACTCCAAGCAGGGGCCAGATGTGTAGCTTCTTCCTGACGAACTAGGCCCCAGCACCAGCCAAAGAGCAATGTGGAGTGGTCTCTCCTGCCAGATCCATGGCTACCACGGGGTCTGATAAAGACCCTTGAACATCCTTGTATTTCAGTGGGTTTGCTCAGGGAGACTACAAAGGGGCTGAGATACACAGGCGTTAAGGAACTCACAAAAGCCAAGGTCTGGGAAAGCCAGAAAGGAATTCTTCTGAAGCAGGGTGCTGTTATCTCTCATCCCAACCGAAGAGTGTTTGCTGAAACTGCCTTCGAGGATGGTTAGTAGATTCAAAATGCAACAGTACATTAGTGCCCAGTGGAAACATGAAGCAGGTGCATAGGAGGTTCAGTCGTAGAACTCTTGCCCACCAGTGGAAAAATGAAGCAATCTAAAATTGTTACCTTCACAGATACCAGCACGCTGGAAAGCAAAAATGAAGATTAGTTTGTAATTCAAGCAGAGGCCAAAAAGAAGGGACAGGTCAGAGTTGGGGTGGGGCAACAGTTTCCACTTGAAAAAGAGTGTGGACAAGCAAACTGCTAGAGAAGGTGTGGAACACCAGGCATGGTCATTCATTGCAAAGTGTAATCACCACTCTGAAAAACTATTTGATAGTTTCTTAGAAGCATGCATTTATTATACAACCCCACCATTCCACTACTAGGTGTTTACCCGAGAGAAGTGAAAATTTGTGTTCATGCAAAAGCCCATATATGACTATTCATAGCAGCTTTATTGATAATACCCAAACTAGAAATAACTCAGATGCCGTTCAACAGGTAAATGGGAAAACAAACTGTGGTATATCCACACCATGAGGTTGTCTATACCCAGCAGGAAAAAGGAATGAACTATTGGTTCATGCAACAACATGGACAGATCTTAAGTGCATTTTGCTAAGTAAAAGAAGCTAGACCTAAAAATCTACATATTGTAGGATTCCATTTATGTGACCTTTTGGAAAAGGCAAAACTATAGGGATGGAAGACAGATCAGCAGTTGTCAGGTTTGGGGAAAGGGGAGAAGTTTATTACAAAGGAATTTTTAGGGTAATGGAGCTATTCTGTATTGGTACTGCAGTGGTAGATACAAGACTCTGTAAATTTGTCATAACACAAAAAAAACTGTATAGCCCAACGAGTGACTTTTATTGTATGTAATTGTTTTTAAATTAACTACACCGTCAGGGGAAGCCATGATGGAATGCAGATTGAGACAAATAAAACCTAACAGTATTACAAATGTATGATATAGCCTCACTGAAGGGGGTGGGGGGAGCTAACCTAATTAACATTGGAAAACCATGTTTTCACTTGAAATTGTAAGATGAAGACACAAAAAAACTGTACATAACACTGTACTCTAGTTGGTAAATTTGTATCTCAGAGGAGGATAGGTTAGCAATTCTGATACTCTTTAAATGTATACTAAGTTTGAATATATATAAGTAAGTAATAGAGATAAGGAGAGGCAGATTTCTTACTATCAGGAAAAGAGGTGACCAAGTAGAAGAGGCTACAATGAACTTGTGGTATTGATGAACTAGAATTGGAGGTATAGCTGGAACTCTTGTTTAATATATATATATATGAATAGATACTGAAATAAATATAGATATGTATATACATAAGCTAGTATATGTATATTTCTTAGCTCTGTCCTCTAGAACATCTAGAAGCAATGACACCCTAGAAACAATGAGCACACTTAGCACTCAGGTCTTGGTTTCTAAATATCATTCTCAATAAAAGGAACCAGACCTCCTTGGAAAAATGGCTAGTTCTAGGGCTGGGACTGGGAAAACACAGGAGGGACTTGACTTTCTTGTAGAGAAAAGAAAAGAAAAGAAAAGAAAAGAAAAGAAAAGAAAAGAAAAGAAAAGAAAAGAAAAGAAAGAAAAGAAGAGAAGAGAAGAGAAAAGAAAAGAAAAGAGAAAAGAAAAGAAAAGAAAAGAAAAAAGAATGGAGACAGGGAAGGAAAGAAGGAAAGGAAGGAAGAAAAAGAAAGAAGGAGGGAAGAAAAGACAAGAAAAGATGAAAATATCTCAAAGGAGTCAATGAAAAGACCTAGGGGCAAAGCTAGAACAATTTCAACAATGAAAATAAATAATTATGATATAAATTTATAACTCAAATAACAAAATATTCTTGAATCCATACCAATAAATGAATAAAATGGAATTGAAAGAAATGAACTGTCTTTCCAGCTGAATTCTGAATAAGAATAGAAGAAATGAGTGGAAAAGAAAAATCACTATTGAGACACCACAGAGCTATATGTTAACTATACATAATTTAAAATTAATAATAATAATTTAAAAAGAGATACCACAGAATAATTGCTGTGAGCAAGTCCTAATGAATGCTAAAATTAGTGAATGATACTTTAAAAAAAATTGTTAGTGTTATTTTAAAGACAGAAACAGAGACAGAGTACAAGCAGGGGAGGGGCAGAGAGAGAGGGAGACACAGAATCCAAAGCAGGCTCCAGGCTCTGAGCTGTCAGCACAGAGCCTGATGAAGGGCTCGAACTCATGAGCCATGAGATCATGACCTGAGCTGAAGTCAGACACTTAACCGACTGAGTCACCCAGGTGCCCCTAGTAGATAACACTTTAAAGAGAAATAAGATAGTTGCATAGCCTCAAAGTTCTCCTCCCAAATATTTATATGTTACTGTGATGACTAACACATGTCCACAAATTATTTAATACTCGCCCTAGAACTTAATTCCCCTCCCCTTCAGTGCAGGCTGGATTTAGTGACTCTTTTCTTAAATATGGAAGGGGAGGGGAGTAAATTTAGAGTGGAGAAACTTGGCAGACACCACCTTCACCATGTGATCAAGGTTAACCTACCAGTAATAAGTCATATTGTTATATGATCGAGGAGAATACTTCACCTCAAATCCACAAAATCCCATTCTTATGAGAAAAAAAATCAGAAAACCTGGCCAGAACTCTTTTTTTTTTTTAAGTTTATTTATTTGAGAGTGTGGGTGTGTGTGTACAAGCAGGGGAGGGGCAGAGACAGAGAAAGAGAGAGAATCTCAGGCAGGCTCCACGCTGTCAGTGCAGAGCCCTACAGAGGGCTTGAGCTCTCACGGAATGGTGTGATCATGACCTGAGTCGAAATCAAGAGCCGAATGTTTAACAGACTGAGCCACCCAGGTAGCCCGCTGACTAGGACTCTTAAAAGTATTAAAAGGCATTAAAGACAAGGAAAGACTAAGACACTGTTGCAGATTGGAGGGAGCTAAGGAGATATGTTGACTAGATATGAAATGGTACCTCAGATTGGATCCTGGTAGAGGAAAAGCACAATAGTGGGGAAAATGATTACATTAAAAATCCATGTTAATAGTATTACATTAGTAATAGTATTACATTAATGTTAGTTTCTTAGTTTTGGTCATTGTATCATGGCTATATAAGATGTTAACATTAGAGGAAGCTGGGTGAGGAGTATACAGAAATTGTCTGTACTAGTTGTGTAATTCTTCTGTAAATTATTTCAAAATAAAAAATAATTTTAAAAAATTTTAATGTTTATTTTTTTTCTGTTGAGTAGTTTTTTTTAGTTTTTTTCTTTTTTTTATTNATTGTTAGTTTCCTGAGGAACATCCACACTGTTTTCCAGAGGGGCTGCACCAGTTTACATTCCCACCAACAGTGTAGGAAGGTGCCCATTTCTCCACATCCTCGCCAGCATCTAGAGTTCTCTGATTTGCTCTTAATGTTTATTTTTGAGAGAGGACAGAGTGCAAGTATGGGAGGGGGAGAGTGAGAGGGAGACACAGAACCCGAAGCAGGCTCCAGGCTCTGAGCTGTCAGCACAGAGCCCAATGTGGGGCTCAAACTTATGAAACGCAAAGATCATGACCTGAGCTGAGGTTGGACGCTTAACTGACTGAGCCATCCAGGCACCCCTAAAAAAATAATTTTAAGGCATGACTAAAGCTGGCAGTGAAGACATCTTGCCTCATCCCATTTAAATAAATATGCCTTTGTTCCTTCTGCAAAACGGGTATAACATTAAAGAAGACGCTAGTGTAATTGTTCTGGGTATTTTTTTTTTTTTTTGCTGCATTGTTTTATTAACGTATATTGTCAGTCTCCCTATCAATCTGTATCATATTGCCTGCAGGAAAATATATTGAAGCCCTTTGTATTCACAGGGGATTTTGGCACAATGCCCAAGATAAAAGCAAGTTATTGGTAATTAGTGATTGATGATGTGGTTTCAGTGCATGTACTTATACCATAAAATGTTGAGGGAGGTTTTTTTCTGTTGTTCAGAAATCCACGCTAAAGCCTAAAGCTTGGTATAAAGCACCCCACATTGTGAATTCAGCATACTATGGGCTGTCAGGGGTCAGCCTCGGGCCTTACTGAGAGCAGGAAGATTAGCCCTACCAAGCACCGCTCTCCATCACGCCTAGTCTGCTCTGTGGGCAAGGACTAAGGAGTTAGTTACTAAGGAGTCTGAGGGTCAGGAAGAGAGGTTCTCTCCTCCTTCACTGTCCCCATCCGTGGGTGGGTGGTAATCATCTCTTTCTGCAGAGAGAAAGGAGAAAGAAGGGAGAGTTGTCAGAACTGAGAGAGAGAAGGCTGTGAAGCAGCTGGCCCACCCACTGTTGGGCATGGCAACAGGAGTGTCCAGGGAAAGATGATTGGGCCTGCGCCGCTCCACAGGGTGCCAGGTAAGTGGTCTCTGGGATGCATCTTTTGGGTGTATACCATCTGAGGATAGCCTCACAAGCACTTGAGTGGGTACTATAGACTGAACACTTGTGTGGCCCCCAAATTCACATGTTGAAACCCCAGTGTGATGGTATTAGGAGGTGGGGCTTTGGGGAGATGATTAGATCATGAGGGTAGAGCCTGCATGAATGAGACTAACAGTCATATATAGAAAAAAAAAAAAAGAATCCAGAGAGCTCCTCTGTCCCCTCTGCCACATGAAGACACATGGAGATGAAGGCCATCTGGGAACAGAGAAGCAGGCCTCACCGGACACCAGATCTGAAGGTACCTTGATCTTGGGCTTCCCCACCTCTAGAACTGTGAGAAATTGTTGTTTAAGCCACCCAGTCTATGGTAGTTTTTGTTATAGCAGCCTGGACAGACTCTGATGGTGGGATCAGAGCAGATCCAGGATCTAGTTCTCCCCCACCTGGCGATGACATTGTGGACAGAATTCTTCAGGGCGCTCAGATTCACCCCACAAGTGACCAGTGTTTGGTCACGCAGGAGGTGCCATGTCTGGTACTGATGGCCAGGCAGGGCTAGCCAGGGAAGCAATGATGAGCACAGAGAGCATGGCAACCTCACCTGGTCAAGTAAGAAGACATGAGTATCTGATGTGAAAATGAAGGTTCGAGCAGATCTTAAATACCGGCATGAGAGAATCCTGGAAACCAGAAACAGAATGAAAAACCAAGAGATCAGAATGACAATTTGTAAAGAGAGCTACCACTGAGCAAGAAAGTTGGAGGGGGGGGTTCAGCCAACCACAGTCAGGGGGCAGGCTCTGGAAAAAATAAAGCCAGCTCATGTTTCTACCCCAATAAGCCAGTTCTACTTACATTCTCCCAAATTGGTAAAATGAGGAATAAATTGTAGACTGTAACCTTTCTGTTATAGAGAGTAACCTTTCTGTTTATTTCTTCTTCTGAGAATGTTTACAAATGAGTGAATGAAAGACTATTTATTACATTATAATTCTTCCTTTCCCTTTATAGTTTTATGTTCTCACATTAGTTGCCAGGAAATTTTGAGTTAAACCGAACGCCCTATTGCGGTAACTGTCTCATATCGTGAACTTGACAAGGCTAAGTACGTGGGCAATAGTTTTTCAAGGCCAGGATGAGGAAGTAGATATAAAGATAACTAATCATAATACTTCCTGAATGAGTTAAATATAGTAATTATTCACATTTGTATTATATGGATTGTGGCCTTGCTCAGAATGCTGTTTAGTATGAAATACGGAGGTCTCTAAGTCTCCTTCCCTCTTTACAATTCACCCTTTAATGGTGAGCAGAAGACAAGATTTTGCTGACCCTCCATCACGCCCCCTCCCTGAGCACTTCCTCAGTGTCATGGTGTTTTAACATCACTTCTGTTTTCCCTGTGGGCTGAGGGCCTATACTGACTTGCAAACTCTAACCCTTAAACCAATTGAGAAACTGGTATGACAGAAAGAAGGCACAAACTACTTATCATATCCTTTTTGACTTCCATTACTTCTTTATATTAATCTTAACCACTTGAGCTGAAAATGACATAGCAAGAAAGGAGAAAATAAGGTAATCCATAAGCTATTTTTTTCTTTCAGTCTTTCCCTTCCTCATCAATAAGTTAAAGGTAGAGAGTGTTGGTAGTATGTGGGTGTGTCAAGAAGTGGAATTAACTATTCGGATTCTTAGTCTCTTATCTCCCTCTTATAAGGATCCTTATGATTATATTGGGCCCACTCAGATCATCTGGAATAATCTCCCCATCTCAAAATCCTTGACTTAATCACACTGTCAAGTTCTTTTTACTAAGGTAACTTATTCACAGTGCAGGGATTAAGACTTGACTTTGGGAGGGGAGCATTATTTTGTCTCCCATAACTACATAGCAGATGAATATCTCCAATGATACATGAACCTAATAATATCTGCAGCCATGTGTTATAAGATTCAAATATATGTGCACATACATGCACACACACATACACATGTAGGTTTCAAAAGATGAGAGAGTAAGAAGACTGTTAGGCCTGTGCCTTTGCTGATTTCCTGATAAACTGATTAGGATTATACCACAGATGCGGTATTAATTTAGGGGAGGTTCTTCCTTTCCTGGAAGTCACAGCAAACATCAAAGCAGAAGGCAGACCTAGAGCCACCAGTGCCCTGGGAGATACCAAGCAGACACATCAGAGGAGGTCTTCAGAGTTGGCTAAATTTTTACGAGATTGCCAGGTAACTTGTACTCAGATGCCAAGACTCAGAAGCTCAACTGTGTCTCAGGTGTCCTGGAGAACTGTGACTCTCTATAGGAGAGGAAATCCATTCTTGATAATCCCAGATCAAGACACAATTCTACAGGGGCACCTGGGTGGCTCAGTCGGTTAAGCGTCCAACTTTGGCTCAGGGGGGAGGCATGGAATCTGAAGCAGCCTCCAGGCTCTGAGCTGTCAGCACAGAGCCCAATGTGGGGCTTGAACTCACAAACGGCAAGATCATGACCTGAACCGAAATTGGATGCTTAACCAACTAAGCCACACACATGCCCCAAGTTTGATCTTTTAATGCTATTCTCAATAGGCTTAGCCTCTTAATTAATTGGAGAATTATAGAATTCTACTATCCCCTGTTTTCTGCCTCAAGGCCTGTTAAGTTGTACTGTCTGTGTGCCTGGCCCACCAGGCCCACCAGGCAATTCACTCTTCCCCTGCTCATCTCTGTCTCTGTCTCAAAATAAATAAACATTAAAAAAATTTTTTTAAATCAAACTTGGCCCAAAGAGGTGGCCAGCTGAGAGTGTTTCTGCTGATCTTGGGTTACAGAGTGGCCAGAACTAAAGAAAAACTATAACTATAGCTTGTCAGATCAGTGGTTCTCAGCTTTTCTATGTAATATTCCAATCATTACATTTCAAATTTTTTAAATTATTTTTTTTATTTTTTAGAGAGGTAGGGAGGAGGGGCAGAGGGAGAGAGAGAGAATCCTAAGCAGAATCCATGTTCAGTGCAGAGCCCCACATGGGGCTCGATCCCATGACCCTGGAATCATGACCTGAGCTGAAATCAAGAGTTGGATGCTTAACCAGCTGAGCCACCCAGATGACCCCCCCCACCTCCCATCACTCTCCCCCACTCACACTCTCTCTCTAAAAAAAAATTTATAAAAGAAAAGAAAATATTTTTTAAAAGTTCTAATATTTATGTCATTGGAGTTCTAAAGAAGAGACAAACTGATGCAGAAAAATGTTAGAAGAAATAATAGGTCAGAAAAGACAAGGCCAGAAGGAGGCATGGCCACTGATTGGAGGAGAGGAAGAAGTTGTATAATTACATGTTCTATGGGGTCCTGGAATGGATCCTGGAGTAGAGAAAAGACATTGGCTACAAGCTGATAAAAATCTCAGCAATGTGTATAAGTTGGTTAATAATACTGTACCAATTATTAGTTGCTCCATTTCCATCATCGTATCATAGTTATTTATGCAAGGTGTTAACATTAGGGAATATTTGGTGAAGTATTCCATTGTATAGATAAACCACATCTTCTTGATCCATTTGTCAATTGATGGACATAGGCTCTTTCTATGTTTTGGCTATTGTTGAGAGTGCTGCTATGAACATTGGGGTACATGTGCCCCTATGCATCAGCACTCCTGTATCCCTTGGGTAAATTCCTAGCAGTGCTACTGCTGGGTCATAGGGGAGTTCTATTGTTAATTTTTTGAGGACCCTCCACACTGTTTTCCAGAGCAGCTGCACCAGTTTACATTCCCACCAGCAGTGTAGGAGGGTGCCCATTTCTCCACATCCTCGCCAGAATCTAGAGTCTCCTGATTTGTTCATTGTAGCCACTGTGACCAGCGTGAGGTGGTATTTCAGTGTGGTTTTGATTTGTATTTTCCTGATGACGAGGGATGCTGAGGATCATTTCGTGTGTCTGTCTGTTGGCCACTCAGATGTCTTTTTGTGATCTAAAAGGTGCCACATGACCTGGCCATGTCTCCATCCTCCTTTCTCACTGTTCTCCCATGTGCCCTGGGAGGAAGCCAGGAGAGTCTGTTGTCACAGAAGCCATACGGAGAGAGTGTTTCCAGGAAGGACAGGTCACTGTAGCCAATGAGACTGAGAGACTGAGTGAGAAGGGACATCTCCCCATCTCTGGATTTGCCCACATGGGGGAGGTAGCCTCTCTTAGTAAAGTGGGTTGTTTGGGGAGTTCAGATTAGAGAGAGACTATATCCAAGACATCCCTACTCTGAATTTAAATAATTCTACTTTTGTAGTGATGTTCTGTCATTCTCAAACCTTAATGTTTATTAGAAATCACCCAGACAGCATATTAAAGTACAGCTTTTCCGATTCATTAGAATTAAAAACTTGCATTCTTAACAACATTCCAGGTATTGCTGAGTCTCAACCTGTTTGACAAACAGGAAGTTACAATCTTTTTCAGAAGTTACCTTCTGCTCTTTTTTTTTTTTTTTTTTTTTGAGCATTCCTGTAACCAATTGACCCAACATCAGATGTGGAAAAAAGCCCATTCTNTTTCCCATAGTGCCTGTGTGTCCATGAATAACCCTGGTCACTCCTTGCTACTTCAGTGCCTGGTGAAAAGGAGACCAGAATGCCTTTTGAGCTGGACTCTGCAATTCCTGGTCCGTAATAGCTCCTTGGAGATGCCACTCTGACCAAAGCAGCCATGCCTGCTGGCCTCTGCCCAGCTCTGGGCAAGCCAAGCACCTGCTGCCACTGCTAATAATGGAGCCCCAGATCCACCACTCAGTAGAACTAGAAATCTGTTAATGTCACTGGTGTCAGTTTCTTGGCTTAAATCCCAGAAGTCCTGGAGGAATAAAACTCCAGTTTCCTGACTCCTGCAGGCCTTAATGTAGCCATCTGTAGGTTTCCCTGGACAGTAAAACATTCTCCATCTCCACTAAACCCAGAAGGCCTCTTGACTTTCTGAGGTGTGAGCTCACTCAGTTCATACACATACACTACTCTAGGGTCACCTCCCTCTACCCCCACTTGAAATCATTCTCAGGGCACACAATATACACTCTTAAAGAGGCTATCCCAGGGGCACCTGGGTTGCTCAGTAGGTTAATCATCCATCTTCGGCTCAGGTCATGATCTCATAGTTCGTGGGTTCAGGCCCTGCATCGGGCTCTGTGCTGACAGCTCAAAGCCTGGAGCCTGCCTCCGATTCTGTGTCTCCCCCTTTCTCCATCCCTCCCCCCACTTGAGCTCTGTCTCTCTCTCTTTCAAAAAATGAGTGAACATTAAAAAAAAAACAAAAAAACGAGAGAGGCTGTCCCATAGGGCATTGAGTTGAGTCTGGGTTGAAACTGGCCCCAAATCCATTTTCCCTGATAGGGATTTTTTTCTTGAGAAACTGACCCTCCTTTCCTGAAGTCTGACTTTGGCTGAGCCTTCCCCACCCATCAGTCATGTCTTNTTCCTGGTCTGTTTTATGGGATGGGTTAGTTTATAAATTTGTGGCTGCTGAAAGATACAAGGGATTGCACCACAATTCACTAATGACAGCAAACAAGCCCCCAGAGCAGACAGACACAGTGAAGGAAGGGCATTGTTGAACTCTGGCAAGAGCACAAGGTCCACCCAGGCCTGTAAAGCATTTAGCACCTATGTGGTATGGATGTTCAGTAAATGGTAGCTCTTGCCATTGTTGCCTGTTTCTGTCCTCTCAATTCATCCTTCTCCCCAACCCAGTTTCCCCTCAGGCTTTTCCCTCCCATCCCAAGGTCACAACCTTGATCTCCACTCATACTTCTTCACACCCAACTCCTGCCTACCTGTCCAGCATTTCTCTCGCCCAAGTCCATTTTGTCCTGCCCTTCGCTTCCACAAGAAACAACTGGTTCCTATTTGTCATCATCCAAACTCCTCTCCCTGGCCTTCAACCCTGCTCCCTTAACTCTCCAATCTCAGCATATATTCCCCCAAATTCATCCAAACACTTACCAAATGCCTTTAGGCACTATGACTGTAAATTCTTTTTGTTATTTTTTATACGTTTATGTATTTTTGAGAGACAGAGAGTAAGCAGGGGAGGAGGGAGAGAGAGAGAGACAGAGAGATGCAGAATCCTAGCGGGCTCCAGGCTCTGAGCTGTCAGCACAGAGCCCAATGTGGGTCTTGAACTCACAGACTGTGAGATCATGCCCTGAGCTGAAGTCAGACGCTTAACGGACTGAGCCACCCAGGCGCCCCAGGCCCTGGGATTATAAAGCTGGACAAGATGTTGTTGTTCTCAATGAGCTCACAGTATATAGAAAGAAGCAAATGAGTAACAAGCCAATTCCTAAGCAACGTGATAAGGCGCAGGCTGCTGGAAGCCAGTTAGGTTGATTGAGGGTGGAGAGAAGGCATTTGAGGCATAGGAAAGTGGATGTGCAAAAGCATGGGGGCTTGAGGAAAAGGACATATTCTGGTCACTCCAGGTCATTCAACATGACTAAGCAAAGAACTGGAGGAGAGCGGACCAGTAAGTTTTCAGGATGAAGATGTAGACAGAAGTAAGGTTTTGCATATTAATTGGTATCACTAGAAGCTAGAACTTATCCTAAAGTTAATGGGCAATAGCTGAAGAATTTTCAGTAAGGAAGTACATTTTAAACTTTTTTATTTAAAAAAATGTTTAATGTTTATTTATTTTAAAGAGAGAGAAAGAGACAGAGCGCAAGTGGGTCAGGAGCAGAGAGAGATGGAGACACAGAATCTGAAGCAGGCTCCAGGCTCCGAGCTATCAGCACAGAGCTAGACATGTGGCTCAAACTCACAAACCATGAGATCATGACCTGAGCTGAAGTTGGAAGCTCAACTGACTGAGCCACCAATGTGCCCTTAATCTTTTTTTTGTTTATTTATTTTTTTGAGAGAGAGTGGGAGAATGCACGCAGGTGCACATGTCTGGGAGGGGCAGAAAAAGAGGGATAGATGGGGCGCCTGGGTGCCTTAGTCGGTTAAGCGTCCGACTTTCGCTTAGGTCATGATCTCGCGGTTCGTGGGTTCGAGCCCCGCGTCGGGCTCTGTGCTGACTGCCAGCTCAGAGCCTGGAGCCTGTTTCAGTCTGTGACTCCCTCTCTCTCTGACCCTCCCCTGCTCATGCTGTCTCTCTCTCTCCTAGAAATAAATAAAACATTTTTAAAAAAAGAAAGAAAGAGAGGGATAGAGAGAATCACAAGTAGGCTCAGCTGTAACAAGCCAGAGCCTGTCTTGGACTCTATCTCAAGAACCTCGAGATCATGACCTGAGCTGAAATAAAGAGTCAGACATTTAACCAACTGAGCCACCCAGGTACCCTGTAAATTTTAATCTTAATATATAAGTTTGGAATTGTTCTGATTCATAGATAAGTCCAAATGAAGGGATAGGTTTAAAATGTGTTTTAAAGATCTTACAGTACAGAGAGATTGTGTATTTGTGAACATGGAAGAAAAGCTAAGAGGAGTGACCAGTATAGTTTTGATTATACTGTATGCATCAGGCTCTGTCCTACATAAAACAATAATTAGGCAGTTCATCAGGGAATGCAGGAAAGTCATTACCGGTATAACCTTCCTTCGTTTTGCATAATACTGTGTATCTACAAAGAATGGAAAGAGCATTATAGCTTCCAGTCAGCATAGGACAATACAAGTGAACTCTGCCTCCTCTTGTGAGATGGATTATATTGCCTGTTCAAATCATATGCATTGAAAAAAATTGGAGTAGAATAGCACACAAACACAGTCTAAAATTCAAACACTAAAAGCCAGTGAAAAGTAAGTTTTTTCCCATGCCACCTCGTACAGTCTCCTGCCCCCTTGGCCCTCCCCAGAAGCAACTACTCTCTTTTTTTAATGTTTATTTATTTTTGAGAGAGAAAGAGTGTGTGTGTGAGTGGGGGAGGGGCGGGAGGACAGAGGATCCAAAGTAATGCTCTGCACTGCCATCACAGAGCCCGAGTGGGGCTTGAACTCACGAACTGTGAGATCATGACCTGAGCTGAAGTTGGGTGCTTAGCCAACTGAGCCACCCAGGTGCCCCAGAGGCAACCACTCTTATAAACTCTTGCAGAGACCATTCTATATATACAAATGGTAACACTACATAATGCCTTTTTGCATGTTTATACACATTAATACATAGTATAAAGTAGATCACTGTTCTTCAGGACAACCTTAGAGAGCTGTCCTACTTTAAACTTAGCCACCATCATATTTACGGGTAGTTAGGTGAAATCATATCCACATATGTATGTCATTTTTGTTCATGTATAAGTACAGGATTAACTTACAGATGTAGAATTGCTAGATCAAAGTATAGCGATGTCTTTTCTTAAACTAGTTTTTATAACAAAAGTAACATATATATAGTAAAACAAAATTCTAACTAGTACCGAAAAGTACAACGGAACATCTCATGTCCACTTCGAACATCCAGCTCCACTTTCCCTCCATTAATCACTTTTAGTAGATTCTCCAGAAAATATTCCATGCACAAACATGTGTGTGACTATGTGAGTGTGATGTTTAGATCATACTTGCATTTTATTTTTTATTTTTAAATTTTATTTTTTTTAATTTTGATTTTTTTTAAGTTTATTTATTTATTTTGAGAGAGAGAGAGAACAAGTGGGGAAAGGTCAGCAAGAAGGAGAGACAGAATCCCAAGCAGGCTTTTCAAAAATCAGTGCAGAGCCAGAGGCGAGGCTTGAATTCACAAACTGTGAGATCAAGAGTCAGATACTTAACTGATTCCGCCAGCCAGGTGCCCCTAGTGTTTTTGTTTTGTTTTTTAATTTTTTTTTCTTTATTTCTGAGAGAGAGAGAGAGAACAGGGGAGGGTCAGAGAGAGAGGGAGTCACAGAATCTGAAGCAGGCTCCAGGCTCTGAGCTGTCAGCACAGAGCCCGACGCGGTGCTCAAACCCACGAGCAGTGAGATCATGACCTGAGCTGAAGGCGGAGGCTTAACTGACTGAGCCACCCAGGCGCCTTGCACCTATTGTTTGTGAGAGAGACACAGATAGACAGACAGAGCACCAGTGGGGGAGGGGGAGAGAGAGAGGAAGACACAGAATCTGAAGCAGGCTCCAGGTTCTCAGCTGTCAGCACAGAGCGCACACTCACAAGCTGTGAGATCATGACCTGAGCCAAAGTCCAACACTTAAGCAATTGAGCCATCCAGGCATCCCATAATTTTATTTATTTATATAAGGTAATCTCTCCACCCAACATGGGGCATGAATTCACAACCCCAAGATCAAGAGTCACACAGTCTTCTGAATGAGCCAGACTGGTGCCTTTATACTTGCATTTTAGGAGAGAAATTCTGTGGTTGTTTAGAAGGGAGACAAGAGAGGGCAAGGTGGAGAGGAAGTAAAACCAACAAAGAGGTGTGGCAGCAGGGGTGCCTGGGTGGCTCAGTTGGTTAAGTGACCGACTTTGGCTCAGGTCATGATCTCACGGTTTGTGGGTTTGAGCCCCGCATCAGGCTCTGTGCTGACAGCTAGCTCAGAGCCTGGAGCCTGTTTCAGATTCTGTGTCTCCCTCTCTCTCTGACCCTCCCCTGCTCATGCTCTCTTGCTCTCTCTCTTTCTCTCTCTCTCTCTCTCTCAGAAATGAATAAAAAATTAAAATTAAAAAAAATTAAAAGAAAAAGAGGCATGGTAGCAATCTGGAAAATGAGCAACAAGTGATAAAAGCCTGAACTAAGCAGAAGCAATGGGACCGGAAAAGAAAAATGCAGATTCAAGAGATATTTAGGAGGTAAAGTCAATAAGATTCCTAAGTATTTGGATTTGGCAGGTGAGGAAAAGGGGGGAGTCCTGGTTAACTCCCAGATTCCTGACCTCAATAATTGGGTGTGTGGTGGGCGGTGCCATGTACTAAGAGAAAGACCTCTGGAAGAGGAAGAGATGTTGAAGACAAGGTGATGATTGGTATGCTGATTTAAAAGAACTCAGAAACATATAATTGAAAATTCTTGTAGGCAGTTGGACAGAGATCTGGACTGAGCTATGGTCCAAGATATAGATCTGAGAGTCACAACATAAAGCTAATTCATAGTTGAAACCAAGGAAATAGAAGGATAACCCAGAGAGAGAATGCAGAGTGAGAAAAGATGAGGGCATAGGATTGAATCCTGGGGAACATCAATGATTAAGTGAGGGACAGAGAAAGAGGAACACATGACAAAGCTAGACCACAGGCAGCCAGACAATGTGGAAGGAAACCAAGATAGAAATTTGTCCTTTAAGCCACGGGAAGGGGAGTTGAAAGAGAGAAAAGTGGTGAACGAAGGTCAAATGATTGTATAATGATTTGGAGTTGGCCAGATGTGGGTGTGAGCCCAGACTTTGTCACATACTAGCAATGACCCCTTGGACTCATCACTAGAACTTTATAAACGTTTGTAAAAAAAAAAAAAAAGGTAAACTTAACTGGGGCACCTGGGTGGTTCAGTCAGTTAAGCATCTGACTTCAGCTCAGGTCATGATCTCTCGGTTTGTGAGCCCTGCATTGGGCTCTGTGCTGACAGTGTGGAGGTTGCTTGGGATTCTCTCTCTCTCTCTCTCTCTCTCTCTCTCTCTCTCTCTCTCGCTTTCTGCCCCTACCCCACTTGCACACTCCCAAAATAAACAAATAAACTTAAAAAAAATAGTATTATTGGGGTGCCTGAGTGGCTCAGTCAGTTAAGCATCCGACTTTGGCTCAGGTCATGATCTCACGGTTTGTAGGTTCAAGTCCTGCATCCGGTTCTGTGCTGACAGCTCAGAGCCTGGAGCCTGCTTCAGATTCTGCGTCTCCCTCTCTCACTGTTCCTCCCCCGTTCATGCTCTGTCTCTCTTTCTCTCTCAAAAATAAACATTAAAAAAATTTTTTTAAATAGTATTACCTAAGTAATAGTGATAGATAATAACAGTAATCCCACAGAATTATTTTGAGGATTAAATTGGATAATGTATATAAAACTGTTAGCATAGTGCCTGGCAAATAATAATAATAATAATAATCCACTATTAATATAAGTTGGTTGCAAAGAAGAAGAAAAAGCACTGAAAAGGAGCCATTCAATTTAAGACTGATGGACCCACTGCGGTGATTTCAGAGAAGCCATGAGAATATGTCTAAATGAAATACATTGAAGAGTCCATGTGAGGTGAAAAACTGGCCAAGGAACTTGGCAATAAAGATAAGATGACAAATTAGGTGTGCCAGAGAAAAGTAAGGAATTGAGCAAAAGACTTCCTCACCATCCTTTTTTTTTTTTTAAATAGAAGGGAGAGTCTTAATGTTACTAGGCTTTGGAGAACAACTATAAAGAGGCAGGTTTAAAATACAAGAAACCGAATATCACCACTATCACAGCCTTTCTGACACAATTTTGCAAACTTTCTACCTTTCTACAAACTTTCTACTTTTTGGTTCCTATTCCTTCAAGGAATCCCTATTATCTACGCGATAGTATTCTACTGCCTTCCCAACAGCCAAGGTCTTCTAGCATCTTGTTCCAACCTACTTTTGCGATGTTTTCTCTTTCTGTAACGTGGGGACTCCTCCAGTTGATTTTCTCTCCTCACCTCTTGAGGGGTTTTCCCCTGCCTTCACTTACCTTTCACCTCTGGCCTATTTTCCATCAACTCAAGTCTCACCCCTCCAGAAAGCATTTCCTGAGACACTGTGCTTTTTTCAATGGCCACCTCTTCCTTTCTAGCTCTCCTTGAACTAAAGTAGAAGTTACAGACCAGCGCACAAAGTGGTCGTTTGTCGTCCTTGTATTTGAATTAGCTTCCAAATGGACACATCAGACATTTTCACGTAAAACTCTAAATTTCTAGTTTCTCTTTAAACATCAGAAGATGTGGTGGCCCTGGGTCTGCATCCACTCCTGGCAAGATGGGACAGAAGCTGAGCGGTAACAGCTGGCCCTTTAGCGAAGGCGTGCATTCTCAAGTTTTATCCTCACAGCCACTCACCATACTCATACACACATAAGCCTGGCTCATGTATTTAAGCTTATAACCCTAAGTCTAAACCATGGCTGGACCCTTGGGGTGCACCACCTGGTAATTATTTACCTTTGTATGTATCATGTCTTCCAGGAAAGTTCCACGTTGGCATTTCCACATCTCAGGCTCATTTGGGATTCCCCACAATGCCTAGCCCAGCAAACTTAAACATAGGACTACATCTGGTGTAAGGTAAATGAGGGCAGTGATCATGGGAAGTAGTCTGTTTTTTCTTAAATAACCTATCACCCAATAAATCCTGTTACCCCATCCCAAAATTAAATACCAAGAAAAAAAATTCTGCATGAAGAAATAAAGCAGTCTAAGAATGCATTGGGAGTAAAGAGGGGAAGGCGGACCTAGGAAGGTTGACTTCAGTGATACCGGTCCCGGTTTTGCAGCTAGAGCAAGATGGTGAAATCTATCCATTGTAGTTAGCAGGTGTTTACGTTTCCTACTTAAGGCTTCTTGCTAGAAGGCTCTATTGGCCCCTATTTCCTCACTCACGTGGGACAGCTGAGATCCACAGGCAGGACGAAAAAGAGGAGGGACGATGGATACTGGTGGGGGCTGCTGGGTTGGTGACATGTAGGGGTAGAAGTGGCTTTCAAGAATACCCCTATTACCCACTCTGCAGACTCATCTGGCATTATGACCCAAAGCTATCGGGCCAGAGGTCATATCTTGATGTAAGTGACATGTAGATTATGGAGGGGAGACAAGGTTTTGAAATGTATGGAGTTAGAAGCCAGTCTGTGGAAAAGTCAGTCATCGCACACGTAAAACTGTGAGTGAAAAATTCAGTTCTCACTACTGCATGCAGTAGTATCCAAGACAGACCCCGGTGATGTCTGCCTCCCATTATTCATACCCTGCTGAAACTTACTGCGAAACGGCTTTCCAGAAGGCATGGGAACTGTTAAAAAGAAGGCAGGCCTCTAAACGCTGATAACCATTAAAAGATATTCAAGATACATTGTACAGTGAGGGGAAAAAGCAAACTGCAAAACAATATGGATACTGTTAGCTCGTTAGCTCATTCCTACCTCAAAAATACTGTATTTCATTCATTCTAAAACATATACTCTTTCAACTGTTAACATCTCTAATCAATGGCCTGTCAGAGTTTAATTGGCAGGTTTTTGTCTTAGAGTTCGGTAAAATAGGATGTGTCTTACAATCACAGATGCCTTAGATTTGATGAAAGATGATATAACTATACATTTTTTTAAAACATGTATTCATTTTTGAGAGACAGAGCGCAAGCAGAGGCATATCAGAGAGAGACGGAGACACAGAAACCAAAGCAGGCTCTGGACTCTCGGCTGTCAGCACAGAGCCGGATGCGAGGCTGGAACCCACGAACTGTGAGATCATGCCCCAAGCCGAAGTCAGATGTGTGACTGAGCTACCCAGGCAACCCAGATATAACTATATATTAGTATACCGATCAGACCAGGACAGCAGCTTGTAAAGCCCTAGCATGAAAAACCCTTCAGCTGTGTGGCAAGCCTTCTGCCAAACTGAAAACCCCTAGGTGTGTGGCACAGACAGAAATTGGTGGCCAGGAAACTGCTTGCTAGACCTGGTTGACACGGCAATCCTGGAAGAGCATTGTCCTGTGAGGCAGGGGCTAGGATTCTAATGTGCGCCTTCTCTCTTTGAAAGGAGTTAAAAGCCCAAGTCTGAGGAGGCCCCGGACTGCTTGGACCTATACCCGCTGAGGCTCCCACACCAAGCTGGTAGCTGGCAGAACAAGTCTAAGAGGAAAAATAAAAGGTGCCTGGAGTCGCACTCGCTTCACGGTCAAATGCATGCATTCTTAGTAGCAGAACTGTCTTCTTTACTCAAGTTTGGTAAAATGTTGCCACCTAAAGAAGTTCTATTGAGGCACTAACCCAGAGGGGACCTGGTATCAAGAGTAATGGATTTAGGTATGTTTGCGTACAAAAACGTTAGACAGACTATCTGCTAAATTAGTGTGAGATTATCTTGCAGGAATGAAATTAATGGATTAAGTGTTCTACAGTTCTGTATTATTTAAAAAATTTAAAAACCACTTATATGTATTACTTTTATAATCAGAGGGGGAAAAAAAGGAAACACATTCAAACTGGAAATAAGTGGCCAGGTGTTTTCCTTTCCACAGTCCAACCCTCATGAACTTTGTAATGAGCACGAATTAGTTTTTCAACACAAAAAGAAAGAAACCCATCCAAACCCAATTTCACCTCTTTAAATAAAAATAAATGCACAAATCCTTCAACACTGCACAGGGAAAGTAATTTATTTCTAAACTAAAACAACACACAGTTCAGGCGATTTGTTCCTGAACCAAAGAATACACTGAAGGCCCACTGTCTGGGAGACACAGTTCTCGCGACTTTCTCGCTTATTACCTCACTCAATTAAAAATTTAAAAAGTATATATATTTTTTAACTAAAGACGCTTTCAAGAAACCCGTAAGTTTCTAAAACGCGTTCCTCGCACGGGAAGATACCCCCACGTCCTAGCGCCTCCCCTCTCACGTGACCCTGCGACCCGGGGAAGCCATCTTAAGCATCGCCTCATACAGGAAACTACATCTCCCAGAATCCTTCCGCTTTGCGTCGTGCTGGCACTTTTACTGGCCGGGTCCTAGAACTGAGCCTGTAGCCGGGCGCCATCTTTGACGCTGGCAGTCTTGGGTTTCTGCTGGTGTAGCTGCTGTGAGGACGGCGGGCGGTAGCGGCTAAGAAAGAAGAAAGACGTGGCAGCAAACAGGAGTCGGGGAGAGTGTCGGCGGTTCGGTAAAGTTTCTGTTCTCTGGTAACTAGACCCGTTTTTTGATTCCCGGTGGCTCGGGGCAGGGGANTCACGGCGCCTGCTCCTTTCCCAACAACCTTCCTCCCCTCCCCCACATCCGGTGTTGGCGAAACCGTAGGAGCCCGGAGCAGCCGCGGAAAGCCGGCTTGTTCCCCGACTCCCGGAGAGAGAACTGACATTAGACTGCTTTCTTCGCGACAACGGTTTCCCCAGTTTAGCGGTCCTCCCCACTGCCTAACTCCAGCTGAGTGCCAGGAGCTGAATTTACCTACTCTCATTCCTCTCCAGGGTCCCACTACTTGGGAGATACTCTCAAACTCCACATACAGAAAGCCACCGACCTTAATCCGGTATCCTACACCCCTTCCTTACCTTAATTAACTCCCACCCCAGCCCTCCGCATCGGAGTCAAGAACAACAGGGACACTTCCGTTCTCCTTGTAGGATTGATGAGATCGTAATGAAGAACACCCCCTAAACTCCCATAATCGGTGCGGATTCCTATGGGGAAGGCCCATGTTGTTGACATCTTGCAGGCCTTGGTTCTGGACCTTGAGAAGGAGGCTGTGGAACTAGTGATAGCGATGCTTTTTAGGGTAAATGTATGTAGGTATTGGGGAAGGGAAGGGAGCAGCCGAAAAGGAATGGAAGTGGTTTAAAGCTCAGATTTCAGTTCTTGCCACTCAGAGAGAGTTCAGCTCGAGAGTTACTCATTTACAGGCAGTAAGGCTTCCCCAGTCTAAAAATGTGTTAGAACTAAATTTGGATTAACTCTTGATACAAACAGTAAATTGAAAACGCAGCTTGTGAACCTTGAAAGTTTTTATTCTGCAATCACTTTTTTTTAGCCGCCCGCATTTTTAAAACTCCGTATTGTTATTTGGAGTGGAAAGGGCTCAACTAGCATCTGCTGTTAATGACCAGTATGTGGAGTTTGTTTTATAGTCCCAGAATTGATGTTTTGGGTTGTTATTGTCAGATGACAGTCCTAAATGATGCATGTTGAATGATGCACTATGTTTTTGTTTAAGTGAGGTCTCCTGAAATTAATTTCAGAACTAAGGGAAATTGATATTGCTGCCATGATGCATCATCAAAATACATATTTTAAAAGCTGAAGGCATTTCAAGCAGATATAGTTCTTGATGAAGTAGAGAGAACATGGACCTGGGGTTTGGAAGGCCTGGCTTCTAGCTGCTGCTAACTCTCTGACTGTGGGCAGGTGGCCCTCAGTTCTTTCTTCTTCTTCTTCTTTTTTTTTTTTTTCCTATAACATGAAGAGATTGGACTGTTTGAATTCAGATTCAGAACTCAGAAGTTGGAAGGGATCATAAAGCCCTGTATGAAAGAGTTTGGGAATGTTCTCCATCGCTGTCACTTTTCTTCCAAAAATAACCTGGCTTGGAAGTCATTGTTGCAAAGGGAATTTGATTCCCCCAAGAAATTGGAGACAAGGTAATGCAATTAGAGAAGAACAGCTGTATTTCTGCTTGAGTGATAAACCCACTCAACAGTGGGGAAACTGTTGTCGCAGATTCTGGTACGAATTTTGGAGCCATAAAGAGAATGAGTGTATGTACCTTAAGTGTACCAGTTTCCTCACTCTCTCCTGGCAGAAGATGCAGCACTTTCAGCAGTGCTGGGATTCTGGGATGTGTTCCTATTAATTCTAATACAGATGAAGAAGATGCAATAGAGGGGAAGATGGTGGCAGAAGGAATGGATAAAGAGGCAAAATTGCCTGCTAAAAAGAAAAGAAAGAAGGGTTTACGGATTAAGGGGAAGAGGCGAAGAAAAAAACTGATCCTTGCGAAAAAGTTTAGTAAGGATTTGTCATCTGGGAGGCCTGTTGCAGATGCGCCTGCTTTATTAGCTTCCAGTGCCCATGAGCAGGACGAAGAAAGTCTTTTTGAGAGCAATATAGAGAAACAGATCTATCTACCCAGTACCAGGGCCAAGACCTCCATTGTGTGGCACTTCTTTCATGTTGACCCCCAGTACACCTGGCGGGCTATCTGTAATCTCTGTGAAAAAAGTGTCAGCAGGGGTAAACCGGGCAGTCATCTGGGGACATCTACTCTACAACGACATCTGCAGGCAAGGCATTCACCTCACTGGACCAGGGCCAACAAGTTTGGAGTCACTAGTGGGGAGGAGGATTTTACTTTGGATATGCCTTTATCTCCCTCTTCTGCTGGAAGCAATGGAAGCTTTGAATATATCTCTGCCGATCCATTAGATGAAAACAGAATGGGTAAGAAACGTGATAAATCAGTATCTGATGCCCTGAGGGCAGAACGAGGGCGATTTCTCATCAAAAGTAACATTGTCAAGCATGCCTTAATTCCTGGAACACGAGCCAAGACATCTGCAGTTTGGAATTTTTTTTACACCGATCCTCAGCACATCTCAAGAGCTGTGTGTAATATATGTAAACGGAGTGTGAGCCGAGGTAGGCCAGGTTCTCACTTAGGAACTTCAACCCTGCAACGCCACTTGCAGGCCACACATCCCATCCATTGGGCTGTTGCCAACAAAGACAGTGGTGCGGTTGGAAATGGATTAGATGAGGCCGAGTCCGAGAGAAATGATCTCTTAAGCGATCCGCTGCGTGGAGAGAAGTCTGCAGGCGGCCATGATTTAACAGCTGAGGACCTTAGTGACTCTGATTCAGATGAACCTCCTGTGCTAGAGGTTGAAAATAGTAGAAGATCTGAGAGTCCTATTCCTGTTGCAGAGCAAGACGCTCTGACACAAGCACAGGAGAGAGAAACAACAGATTCTGAAAATTCAGTCTCAAGTCAAATAAGTCAGGCAATTATTCAGATGATTGTGGAGGATATGCATCCTTACAACTACTTCTCCACCCCAGCCTTTCAGAGGTTCATGCAGATTGTGGCCCCCGACTATAGATTACCATCTGAGACTTACTTTTTCACGAAGGCTGTACCTCAGTTGTATGATTGGGTCAGAGAAAAAATTTTCTTAACTTTGGAGAATGTTCAGAGCCAAAAGATCCACCTGACTGTGGACATATGGACCCACGACCCATCCACGGACTATTTCATTGTGACTGTACACTGGGTCTCTTTGGAAGCTGCACCTTCTTCTAATGGCAGGATCCCCAATTTTAGAAAGTGGGCAGTACTTTGTGTAACAGGTTTGGCCAAAGACTGTTTGATAACCAACATTTTACAAGAATTAAATGACCAGATTGGTCTGTGGCTTTCTCCTAATTTTCTCATTCCTAGCTTCATTGTTTCTGACAATTCTTCTAACGTGGTACATGCAATCAAAGATGGTGGTTTTACCCATGTGCCATGCTTCCTGCATTGTTTAAATATAGTCATTCAGGATTTTTTTTGTGAGCACAAAAGCATTGAGAATATGTTAGTAGCTGCTAGGAAAACCTGTCATCATTTTAGTCATTCGGTCAAAGCTCGTCAGATACTGCAAGAGTTCCAAAATGATCACCAACTTCCATGGAAGAATTTGAAGCAGGATGAAACTGGCCATTGGATTTCTACCTTTTATATGTTAAAATGGCTCTTGGAGCATTGCTATTCAGTTCACCATAGTCTCGGCAGAGCCAGTGGAGTTGTGCTCACCTCCCTTCAGTGGACTCTAATGACTTATGTTTGTGATATTCTTAAACCATTCGAGGAGGCCACCCAGAAAGTGAGTGTCAAGACCACAGGATTGAATCAGGTGCTACCCCTAATCCATCATCTACTTCTTTCTCTGCAGAAACTCAGAGAAGATTTTCAAATAAGAGGTATTACTCAGGCACTCAATCTGGTGGACAGTTTATCTCTGAAACTTGAAACTGATTCCCTACTGAGCACCATGCTCAAATCCAAGCCTTGTATCTTGGCTGCTTTGTTAGACCCTTGCTTTAAAAACAGTTTGGAAGACTTTTTCCCTCAAGGTGCCGATTTAGAAACTTACAAGCAGATCCTTGCAGAAGAAGTTTGCAACTACATGGAATCTTCAGAGGTCTGCCATATTGCGACTTCAGATGCTTCTGGTCCCTCGGGCATCGTAGGAGCTGATTCATTTACCTCATCTATAAGAGAAGGCACCTCCAGTTCAGGGTCTTTTGATAGCTCAGCTGCAGATAATGTTGCCATTGGAAGCAAAAGCTTCATGTTTCCTTCTGCCATAGCAGTAGTGGATGAATACTTCAAAGAGAAGTATTCAGAGATCTCAGGAGGTGGTGACCCTTTGATTTACTGGCAGAGGAAGGTGAGCATATGGCCAGCTCTGACCCAAGTTGCCATTCAGTATTTAAGCTGCCCCATGTGTAGTTGGCAATCTGAATGTATCTTTACTGCAAATAGCCAGTTTCATCCAAAGCAGATCATGAGCCTGGACTTTGACAATATAGAACAGCTGATGTTTTTGAAAATGAACTTGAAAAATGTTAACTATGATTATTCTACATTAGTTCTGAGCTGGGATCCTGGGAATGAAGTTATTCAAAGCAATGAAAAAGAAATATTACCTTAATTTCTTTTTCCTTTTTCCATTTGAAATGGGCAACTTGTTGCTATGTTACTGTATCCTAATTGCTATCGTTGTTAAACATAGTTACACTAATTATTATTAATACACACATCTGGGGAAACCTGAAAACACAGAATGTGCTGAAAATTCCTCAGAGGTAATGTGGACAAAGTGAAGATGAAAAATGTCACAGTAGTAACTCAATGTAACTGTCACTTGAAATTTTGTTGATACCAATTAAGAGAGAAAAATATTTTTTAACTTAAATATAGTGCAGCATTGAAAGGCTTTAGGCTATTTCTGGCTGGTAGATTGAATTGTAATTGGTTTTAAGTAAAAATTTCTCCCATTATGGGAAATTTGATTTTCCTGAAACCAATGAAGTTGAAGGGAAAAAAAGCATCTGAAGCTGATATACCTCCCCCCTCTCCCATTTTTCTATTTCTTTAAAAACCCTGATCCATACTTACAAGTTGGCAAAAACAAAACTCACGAAATTTGGAAATTTCTAATTGCCTCCTCATACTGGTCAGCATTATAATTTCAACTTACTGAGTGTGATAGAGTTACCCTTTGTGTTTAGGATTGGATCTGTGTAAAAGGGACACATTAGAAAACAATCAGGAAAAAATTACTTTTAGTCTTTGAATTGCCTTTTTTAACCTTTATAGAATAGTGGGGAAACTGTAAAATAAAGATTGTATGGATACTTTTTACAAATGTATGGGCAAATGACATGATAGGTTTATAAAAATTGAGAGATTGAATGGGAATTGGAATAAAAACCCCAGGGGCATACTTTTGACAGACACAGTGTCTGTGTCCCAAAGAATGTTTCTCTGATTTTAAGTGATCTTAAATGTCTTAAAATATATATGCTAAATGATCCGTAATACTGTATTCTTAACTATGAGATTGTTTTTTGGCTTCTAATCTTAGCTAAACATAGGACTCCGTATTTTCAGGTGTTAGGAATCACTGCCTCACTGGTAAAATAGAGAATTGATGTCAGTCATCTTTAAAGTTCCTTTCCACTCTCAAAGTAGGTTTCTGTGGTTGAGTGGGAGGCCAGAAAATGATGACTTTTAGTGAAAGTCTATTACAGGTTTCAGACTGAATAACTAATGTAAGATCCCAATTTTTCCTTTTTTTCATTTTAGATTTGGGGATATTCCCTGCCCAAAAATTTCCTGGAAAATTGACTAGTATTAAGTGTGAGTAAAAGGTGTCCACTTTTTTTTAAGTTTTGATTTTAGTTTTGTCTTGGATAGTATTTGGCAAGATTTAGCCTAGAAATTATGTAGTACTTATTACATGAGAATCAAAATTGCTTTGTTACGGGGCTGGTTTCAAAATTTAGAACTCGTTTCTCTGTATCAAAATCGGGGTTTTTTTTGTTTTTGTTTTTGGGGTTTTTTGTTTTTTTTTTGTTTTTGTTTTTTTAAATTCTTAAATGGTAAATGTACCATTGTGCAATGAAACTTCAACTCCCAAAGTTTACCCTTTTACTAACTGGAGTAAATGAATACTTACAAAGTCTTTAGTTGTAGCCATCATTTGTAAACCAAAAAAAAAAATTAAAAAAAAAAAAAAGAAAGAAAGAAAAAATGAAACCAGGCTGCATAAGCAAGCCTTTGCAGGGCCAATATTGAATGTTTTGCCAGTGACACTGGTGTTGCCGTAAAAGAAGAACAAAACTCTTCCCTGAGATAGAAGCTTTCTGAATTTTGACAGTACCAGTTCAGGATGGCTATAATGCTGCTCTGCCTTCTACAGCTTGCTGCACCACTCTGTAGCTACTCTATAACTATACGTTTCTATCTTTTTTGGTTAAACACTCCCTGAAGATGATAAAGATGATAATGCTGTACATACATCCGTATTATACACATTGATACGTATGTAAGGATTTCCCTTCATGGTTACCCTGTGGGCTGGACAAAATTTAGTGTAATATACCGATACACGTCATGATACTTTGGTATAAGAGTAAGTTCACTATTTTTATAATGAACCCAAATCTGAAGGCTTTTATAATAGTGTATTTTAAAAGGGAAAACTTACCCAAATGTTTTATTTCTACACATTTGTGTATGTGTGTGTGTGTGTGTGTGTGTATAAGCCAGTTAGTATATATGTATATGTATATTATATACATAAAACACTTTATATTTTTCATACAAGTATGCTTTTATTATACAGATAATAAAGATGGGGGAAGGTTTCTGTTTTTTTCTTAATAGGTGAAGAAATCTTGAAGACCAGAAATTGGATCTTATTGAATTTTGGTGTTCTTTTTCTTTTTTCTTTTTCTTCTTTTCTTTTTAAATTATATTGTTCGGCTATGGAAGATGGATTTTTTTTTTTCCCCAATAATCCTTTGACTCTCAAGTTCATCTTTCAATGAACTCTCTTTTTGTTGGTTTTTTTGTTTTTGTTTTTGAGGAGATAACTAACCCTAGTTGTCTCCAGTCTGACAAAGGTTATTCAAATGGACTTAATCTCCCAATAGTTGGGAGATGATTTAAAAACACGTCCTGTGTTTGAATTGTGGCTGAGAGGTTTCCTTGGCAATGTGAGGAGGAAAATTCTTTCTGCCCCATTATTATTAATTCACGGATTGAGTGTTGGTTCGACCTACAGGCGTAATAGATTGGAACTCAGTGAAGACACAGACGTTCCCGTTGAGCACAACCAGCTAATGTAAGTGTGGGAATGGGTTTTTTCTCTTTAAAGGAGTGAACATTTTCGTAATTTAAGGCATAATTTTCCTGGAGCAGTAAGAAATTTAAAAAGCCACTGTCGGGTCATTTTTTTCTCGTAATTATTTACAAGCTTTTGGTTTTGTGATGGAAAAATCCCCCCTTCCTCTTTTGATAATACACATTATAAAAAATAAAAACAATATACCACCTAATATTAAGAGGTTCCATTTCTCCCTCTTAAAAAAGCACTATCTGGGGTGCCTGGAGTGGTTCTGTAGGTTAACCATCTGACTTTAGCCTGTCACTATCTCGCTGTTCCTGAGTTCGAGCTCCATGTCGGGCTCAGAGCCTGGGGCCTGTTTCAGGTTCTGCCCCTCCCCCAGGCGTGCTGTTTATTGCTCTCAAAAATAAACTTTAATGTTTATTAAAAAAATTTTTTTAATAAAAAAAACACTATCAAGACGCTCTAGGGTGGCTTAGTTGGTTAAGTATCGGACTACTCTTTTTTTTCTCCTCCTCCTATTCTCATATAGTATCAGATTTGATTTCAGCTCAGGTCTTGATCTCATGGTGGTGAGACCCAGCCCTTCATCTGGTTCTGTATTGGGTATGGAACCTGCTTGAGATTCCCTCTCTTCCTCACTCCCTCCCCTTCCCCAGCTTTTGCGAGTGCTTTCTCTCTCTCTCACTAAAAAAGAAAAAGCACTATCAGTAGTTTATCATGACAGTTCCATGTCCCTGCAAATAGATCTGCCTCATCGTTTTTTTTAATGACAGGATAGTATCCTTTTATATGGAAGTTCTATAGTTTAATATCTCTCACTGATAGACATTTGGGTTTTTGCCATTAAAAAAATAATAATAACCTCCCATTCAGTAATAGCCCTGTACACACATCTTTGTAAACTGTTTACCTAAAAACGATTTTCAGAAGTGAATTATACGATACTCCAAAGAGGTTGTACTAGTTTACTTCAGTAATTAAAGATGTCTTTTGGATTTGTAAAAGTTCTTGACATATCCTTTTAACTATGGTGTCCTGCTAGAAAAGGTTTTGGTTTTGTTTTGTTTTGCTTTTTCAACCTGAGCCTATTTAAAAAAAAATACCATGCAGTTAGGGACATCTGGGTGGCGGAGTTGGTTACGCGTCTGACTTCAGCTCAGGTCATGATCTCATGGTTTGTGTGTTTGAGCCCCACATTGGATTCTGTGCTGCTAGCACAGAGCCTGCTTCAGATCCTCTGTTTCCTTCTCTCTCTGCCCCTCCCCTGCTCGCTCACACTTTCTTTCTCTTTCAAAAGTAAATAAAAAATTTTTTTAAAGTACCATGCATTTATTTTCCAGTGCTTGGATGGTTGTATTATTTATATCAAAAATGTAATCTAGGACTACTCTAAGATCCAGCAATCACACTACTATGTATTTACCCAAAGAACACAAAAATAGTAATTCACAGGGACACATGCATCCTGATGTTTATCGCAGCATTGTCTGCAATAGCCAGATTATGGAAACAGCCCAAGTGGCCATTGATTAATGAATGGATAAAGAAGATGTGGTATATGTGTGCAATGGAATATTATTCAGCCATAAGAAAGAATGAAATCTTGGCCATTTGCAACAACATGGATGGAGCTAGAGAGTATTATGATAGGAAAAATTAGACAAATACCATGTGATTTTACTCATGTGGAATTTAAGAAAACAAGCAAAGCGGGGAAGAGAGACAAATCAAGAAACAGACTCAACTATAGAGAACAAACTGATGGGTGGGGGGATGGGTGAAATAGGTGATGGGGATTAAGGAGTGCACTTGGGATGAGCACTGGGTGATGTATGGAAGTGTTAAATCACTATTTTGTATACCTGAAACACTGTTCATTAACTAATTGGAACTTAAATAGAAACTGAAAAATGTAATCTAGGGATTATACTTATGTGACATTGCCTCTCCTTCCCAAAAGCACAGTAGCTTTCCTTTTTGCTGAGCACAATTAGGAATTTAGAATCTTTCTTAGTATAGAGCTTCTATTAATGAGCTAAAGCTCTCTTTGCTTTTTATTACCCTGGAATCTTTTTGTATGAAGCAGAAATTTTTTTTTCAAATGGGAGGCCATTTTAAATTTCAGATGCCACCTTTTTCATAAATCACATTTATTCATGAACTTGCTTGAATTCTCTGGCTCTTATACTCTTTTGAGAATATCACATTTAAATGTTCTATTTCACATCTGTAATATCAAGTACAATAAGTCCTGTTACTCCTTTTTTTTCTTTTTTTTAACATTTGTTTATTTTGAGAGAGAAAGCATGAGTGAGCAGGGGAGGGGCAGAGAGAATCCAAGCAGACTCCCTTTTTGAGACTTTATTTGAAACTTCCAAGTCCTGAGATCTTGAAATTTACTTTGAAAGGACAAATCTAAGGTCATAATCTTCCTTTTAAATTCTGGTGCATAGCATTTTGTCTTTTTGCATTCAGGGATTCAGATGATGTTAGGTATCAAGTCTGATTTTGTTATAGTCTGCTTTTTCCTAGAAGTCTGTGTGATTTTATCTTTACTCCTTGGAATTTGGAATTTTCAGCATATCGGTGGTATAGTAGAGATGTCTTTAAGTTTTTTTTTAAGCAGTCTGTACACCCAGCATGGAGCTCGAACCCACAACCTGAGATCAAAAATCACAAACTTCACAGGGCGCCTGGGTGGCTTAGTTGGTTAAGCGTCCGACTTTCGCTTAGGTCATGATCTCGCGGTTTGTGGGTTTGAGCCCCGCGTCTGGGCTCTGTGCTGACTGCCAGCTCAGAGCCTGGAGCCTGTTTCAGTCTGTGACTCCCTCTCTCTCTGACCCTCCCCTACTCACACTGTCTCTCTCTTTCTCTCTCCTAGAAATAATAAATTAAAAAAAAAAAAAATCACACACTTCACTGACTGAGCTAGCCAGGTGCCCCAGTAAAGATGTCTTTAAAGGAATTTTCTGCCTAGAATTTGACCTCTTTTAATTTATAGACTCAGATTCAAAAAATAAAAAAAGACTCGTTTATTCAGTTTAGGGAAATTTTGTTATATTATTATCTCTACCAGTTTCATTGCTCTTTTTTTTTTTAAGATTTTCCATTGTATAGAAATTGAATCTCCTAGGATTATTTCCATGTTATATATACATATATATATCTTATATTTGATGTTTTGCATTCTGGAAGATATTCTGACAATGATATCATACAATTGAGTTTTTGTGTTTTTCATCAGTGTTTATTCTGCTACCTGTTCTTTTGCAATCTCTTGAAGGAAGAAGCTAGAAATTTGAGTTTTCTTAATTTTTGCACTTTTTTTATTTTTGCTCTTTTTTATAGGAATATATTCCTCTGTGTCAAGCTGTGTCCTTACTGAGAGCATGAAGATGATAAAAGAATTCCTCCTTTCTCCTACAGTAATTCAGGAGAGGGATAGAAGAGTTACTCCTTTTGGCTTCCTACTTTCACTGTTGAAACGTGATCAGGTGGGGCTCCTGTGTGGCTCAGTCGGTTGAGCGTCTGGCTTTGGCTCAGGTCATGATCTCATAGTTCGTGTGTCTGAGCCCCGCGTCGGGCTCTGTGCTGACAACTAGCTCAGAGCCTAGAGCCTGTTTCAGATTCTGTATCTCCCTCTCTCTCTGACCCTCCCCTGCTCACACTGTCTCTCTTCTCTCTCTCTCTCTCAGAAATAAATAAAACATTTTTTAAAAAAAGATCAGGTTTTTCTTGGCATCACGAAAAGTTTTTCCTTCTAAAACTTAAGAAATTTATCAGCATGCATCTTGGTTTTAGGTCCTTACAAAGTTGGGGTAGTACTGATTACTGTCAGGTTTTTTTTTTAATCTTTGGGGATGCTGTTTGGTTTTTTTTTGCCCATTTTCTTGAATAGCAGTTACAGTCTTTCTTCCCCCTAGTGAAAGTTACAGAAGTTCAGTGTGTAAAACAGACATATGAAGGAACCGTTCTGTTGAAACATTAGTAAGGCAGTGCCCATCTACTCCATACTCAGCCTCCATGCTCTGCATCCCTCTGAGGGAGTTTTGCAGAGCCTGACTTAAAAACAAACCAAAAAAATTCACTCTAACTTGCAGGAATTTGTGCTATTTTGCTACTATTTCATACCATTTTGTTTGATTACTGTGTTGGGGGTTCCTGAAACCAGCAACAGTTCTTTGGGATGTTTTCAGGATTGAAATTGACCCCTAAACATTTTATTTTCCTTTCTAAAATTTTTTTTCTTTTGTAAAAGGTTTTTATTCTTGTCTCATTAATACTTTTTGCACATGTGTCATTGTAATTATTTGACTACCCCTTAGAGTCTTGATCACATTTGAGGTAGTGTTTTAAATTACCTCTTGGTGTACCCCCAATTGCAGAACACACTCCCTGTGTTTAGGGTCAGGGGAATCCTACCAACGGATCAGTGAAGGTCCTGTGAAAGGTCCAATCCTTGTCCCATTCTGTAGTGGACCTGTGATGGGCAGGCCAGTTAGGACAGACATGTTTGTTTACTATGTCTATGTGCATTATATTAGAAAATGTAATCATATTCTGAACAAAATAATAGCCCCCTGTAATCCTACCAATCACCCTGGTAGTAACTACTATTAACAGTTTGGCCTATGTTCTTCCAAACTTCTGTTGTTTCATCTTCACCGGCACTTAGTGGTGACGGTGTTCTGGATTTTCGCCATTCTGAAAGGAGTTTGCAATTCCCTAATGATGTATGATGAACATATTTTTTTTGTATGTTTATTTGCCATCTGTGTGTCTTTGGTGAAGTATCTGTCTAGATTTTTTGCCCATTTAAAAAAATATATTTATTTTTGAGAGAGAGAGTAGGGGAGGGGCGGAAAGAGAGGGAGAGAGGATCCAAACCAGGCTCTGCACTGTCAGCGCATAGCTGAACGTGGGGCTCAGTCCTACTAGCTGTGAGATCATGACATGAGCCAAAATCAAGAGTCTGACACTTAACTGAATGAGCCACCCAGGCACTCCTTTATGCCCATTTTTAAATTGGTTTGTTCATTTTCTTATTGTTGAGTTTTAAATGTTCTTTTTACATTTTGGATACCTGTCCTTTATGAGTTATATAGTGTGTTTTTTTTTTTAATATTTTTTTNTTATTTTTTTTTTGGGGGGGGGGGGGGGGGGGGGGGGGGGGGGGGGGGGGGCAGAGAGAGGGAGACACAGAACCCAAGGCAGACTCCAGGCTCCGAACTGTCAACACAGAGCCCAACGTGGGGCTTGAACTCACAGTGAGATCATGACTTGAGCCAAAACTGGTGCCCCTCAGTTACGTATTTTGCAAAGATTTTCTGCCAGTCTGTGACTTGTGCTGAATTTTCTTTCTTTTTTTTTTTTTTTTTTAACTTTTTTTATGTTTATTTTCAAGAGCGAGAGAGACAGATCACAAGTAGGGGAGGGGCAGAGAAAGAGGGAGACAGAATTTGAAGCAGGCCTGAGGCTCTGAGCTATCAGCATAGAGCCCGACACAGGGCTTGAACCCAAAGACCGTGAGATCGTGACCTGAGCCGAAGTTGGATGCTTAACCGACTGAGCCATCGAGATAAACCCTTTCGTTTTCTTTTTCTTCCTTTCTTTTTCTTCCTTCCTTCCTTCCTTTCTTTCTTTCTTTCTTTCTTTCTTTCTTTTTCTTTTTCTTTTTTCTTTCTTTCTTTCTTTTTCTTTGTCTCCCTCCCTCCCTTCCTTTCTTTCTTTCCTTTTCTTTCTTTCTTTTAATGTTTTATTTATTTCTGAGAAAGAGACAGCATGAGCAGCGGAGGGTCAGAGAGAGAGGGAGAGACAGAATCTGAAACGGGCTCCAGGCTCTGAGCTAGTTGTCAGCACAGAGCCCGACACAGGGCTCGAACCCACGAACCATGAGATCATGACCTGAGCCAAAGCCATATGCTCAACTGACTGAGCCACCCAGGTGCCCCGTGTCTTCCATTTTCTTAACAGTGTTTCCACAGAAGCCTTACCAGAAGCACCTTTAATGTTCATGTTTTCAGCAGCAGTTTCTTCTAGGCTTTTTCTATCAAGTGCCTCAAAACTCTTCTAGTTTCTACCCATGACCCAGTTTCAAAGTTTCTTCCACATTTTTAGGTAGCTTTTCAGCCAGACCCCATTTCCCAGTACTAAAATCTGTATAATGTTGCATATTACCACATAGTTCCATAACTTTTAAAACTTTAAAAAGTTCCATAACTTTTAAAACTTTAAAAAGTTCCATAACTTTTTAAAACAGACTCCAGTTTCTGAACATTTAGGTGTTTTCTTATTATTAGAAGCAAAGTGATGGTGAACTTGGTTGAATATTTATCTCGGGATAAATTCTAGAAATGAAACTGTGAGTCACAGTATGCAAATTTAAAGGTTTTAGTTAATAGGTTTAGTGGCAGACTCTTAATTCCAAATTTAGGTTGCTGACTTCAAGGCTGGTTTTTATTGTGGCCTGCTATTCTTGGATTAGGATTATTAGTGGGAGATAAGATTGAATTGAATTGATTTCAGGTTGTAGATCAGTGTTTCTGAAACCTGGTCTTTGGGTATATGTGAGTTTATAGAAACCCTTTCCAAATTCTGGCATGTGCTCTTATCATGTGTTTTTATTTCCATAGAAGCTTTCTTGAACACTTCAGTGTGAGGGTGGGGGAATGGCAGGAACTGAGGGTGGGGGGTGTTGGTGGTTTTGTGTAAGCATTGTTTATGGGAAGAATCCCAGGGATGACTTTTGCACCTTGTTGTGATTGGTGTACAGCTCTTTCTTTGTCAACCATGATTTCTTCTTTTTTAATTTTGCAAATTTTTTTAAAGTTTATTTTTGGGGGGGGTGGTCCATGTGTGAGTAGGGAAGGGGGAGAGAGAGAGACTTCAAGCGGCTCTGCACTATCAGCACAGAGCCTGATGTGAGGCTCAGTCCCACAAACTGAGATCATGACCTGAACTGATACCAGAAGTTGGATGGTTAACCCAGTGAGCCACCCAGGCCCCCCATTGTGCAACTCTATCTTAATTACATAGGCTAGTTCTACAGATGTATTCTGCAGTATTGTTTCATCAGTTATTCTAGTGTGTTTTTCCCACCTACTTCTATACTTTTGAAATAAAAATGCTTGTGAAAACATTGGAACTTTTGTCAGATGAAAAAAAACCTAGTTTGTCAGAAATGTAGATTTCACACGTATCTTGTGTCAAATAATGTAAATCCCATTAATAATCTAAAATGTAGATTATTGGGGCACCTAGGTGTCTCAGTTGGTTAAGAGTCCAACTTCAGCTCGGGCCATGATCTCGCATTCTGTGAGTTCGAGTCCCGTATGAGGCTCTATGCTGACAGCTCAGAGCCTGGAGCCTGCTTCAGATTCTGTGTCGCCCTCTCTCCCTCCCCCTCCCACTCTTGTGCTCTTTTTTTCTTTCTCTCTCAAAAATAAATATTTAAAAAAATAAAATGAAATGTAGATTATTTATTGAATTAGCAGTGCTTACTTAATTTTGTGTTGAAGTCATGTAATGAGCACTGTAGAGAAAACCAAAGAAGAGCATGGCTATCCTTAACAAAAATTTTACATTATAAATGAGAAAGTATAATATTCACATAAGAATAAACTGTTAATCAGTGCTCACTAAGCCCTGGATAGGCAATTACATATTTATACAATTAAAATTTGGTTTTAACAGTTTGATCTCAGTTGAGGTGGAGGAAGTTGGCAGAATTTATCTGACGTACTTTAATTCATTGTCTCCTCATTTTAGGATTGCATTTTAAAGACGATTTCTGTGATTGACTTGTCTTTTGGAAGATTAAGCCCACTCCAAGAGGACTTGTAGCTGGTCCTCGCCTTGAGGAAGCAGTGGCTTGTTTTCAAGAAGCCACTTCGAATCTAAGGATCTACCCAGCATGCCTAATCAAGGCGAAGACTGCTATTTTTTTTTCTATTCTACATGTACCAAAGTAAGAATTGGCATTTCCAAATCAGTTCTTTTTATACTTTCTCTAATAAAATTTGATAAGATTTACCCAGTATATTAAGTTTTTATGTTTTGTTTTGCTCAACTGTTTAATATCTGGTACCTGCTACCATTTTTTTAAAAAGAGAATAGCACTCCTGGGAGAATTCCTTGTTCCTCCTTGTTTTTTCTCTTCATTTATGCTCTTCATGTTTTACGGGAGTGGAAAGGTCTACAGCACATAGTTGTCATTCACTGTTCTCTTGTTGATAATTAGTCTATTCAGGGCCACTTCGGAATTAGGAGTACTTTGGCCTGGCTTGCAAACTTGACTTTTATTTACTTTGTTTTAAATGAATGAGTGGGTAGTATTGTACTTCTAGAAACTATCGTGGGTTGAATTCTACTTTTTTCTTCAGATTTCCTGCTGAGTAATCAAGCCATTCTTCTAAATATGCTTTTGTAGCATTTTTGCTTTTTCTCTGTCAAAACTTCCTGTTTTTCTGCTTGATTCTTCTGCAGCTACGTTTAGATCTATCCATTTTTCTGTTCCTTTATGACTAATTCTATAATTGTATATGTTAAATTTTTTTAAATCATCTTGGTGCTATGTTTAAAATAATCAGTTTTGAGCAAAGCTCTGATCATATATAGCAGTTTGCACAGCAGTAGTGTTCTGTTTAAGATATTACCATTGTATAGAGTATATAATGAAGCAGGGAATTACACTTAAATCCAAATCTCTTAACTTTCTGATTTTCCATCAAAAGCTAGATATACAAATCAAGATGTGTGAAATGGTTTTGAAGAACTGTAAAATGTATTTTTTTTAAGTGTACCACTTTCAGTACTCCCACTTACCTTTTTGAACCCCTCTTTTTGACATCTCAGCTTATGTCACTTATGTTGTCAAATCAGATGAAGGATACTGTCAAGGAAATTATACATTTGTTGATCTCAGGTTGTTCTTGTCTTCCTCCTGCGCTGTTTTCTACCTTGCCTGTTTCTCCTCACCCCTTTGTGTTTGTCCAGATGCCAGGAAACTGTTTTGGTACCACATTTCTTTATTCTCTTTGTTTACAGGGTGACAGCTGTCCATTCCGTCACTGTGAAGCAGCACTAGGAAATGAAACTGTTTGCACATTATGGCAAGAGGGGCGCTGTTTTCGACAGGTGTGCAGGTTTCGGCACATGGAGATTGATGTAAGGTTTCAGTTTAATTATCCCATTACTAGTGATGTTAAATTAACCCTGATCCCCTCATTAAGGTGGTGTGTACCAGATTGCTTCACTGCAAAGCTTTTCTTTTTGTAACTAATACAAATTTTGTGGAGAGGTACTTTGAGACCCTGTAATTGCCCCATTTCCTACCAGACTTTCCATTTTTTCCACTTAGTTATTTATATTCATGTGAACTCAAGGTTTTCTCTTTTATTCAATGTGTTGCACTCCATTACTGTCATTTTTATCAGATTGACCTAGATTTGCCCTTCAGGCTGATTTTTGTGTCCTTTTGATGTTTTCATCATTCTTTGAACACCTTTTTGCTTACTGGCCTAATAAGATTTTTTAGGCTCATCCTGTATTTTTCCTTCTCCAGCCTTGGAATCAGCCATTTCTCTAAGGAGCCCTAGATCCTGTTAGTGAAGAATGATAGATGTATATAGAAGTAAGATTTGGGCAGCTCCTGGAGTCTCACTGCTTCCAGGCCTGCAGTGGACAGAACGAGGGAGTATATAACTGTATTTATCTATATACACACGTTTACCTCATTATTTATTCTTTATGTCAGCGTATTGAATCAAGAGTTCACATAGATGGCTTCAGTTCACCAGCATTGCAGGGTTTAACATAGGCTTCTCCTTTTCCATACTTATAACTCTCTTTTCCAAAACTAAGAAAGTTGCGTCCCACTGTCCTTAATATTTTTTTATTTTAATATTTTTATTCTAGGAGAGAGAGAGAGACAGCGTGAGCAGGGGAGGGTCAGAGAGAGAGGGAGTGACAGACTGAAACAGGCTCCAGGCTCTGAGCTGGCAGTCAGCACAGAGCCCGACGCGGGGCTCGAACCCACAAACCGCGAGATCATGACCTAAGCGAAAGTCGGATGCTTAACCGACTAAGCCACCGAGGCGCCCCCCACTGTCCTTAATAATAACTGATTTTATCAGTCCCCTGAGCAAGCCAGTATTATACCATAGCCTTCTCCTTCCTCTCAGGCTCTGACGTCACCCACAACGCTGCTGCTCGTCCACAGGGACAGTTTTCTCACCTTATGTTGGTTCCAGCAACCCTGTAACAAACCTTTTCCTCTTCCACCATGAGGTCTTCATCCTCCCCATGCTCAGACCCCAACATACTGCTCTGGACTCCTCTCCCCATGGATGCCCTTTGCACACCTTTGGTCTCTGACATCTGTGTTGGACAGCCCTCCTGTGTGAGATGCCTACTTTTCTCACCTTGTGTGTATTCTG
Organism: Crocuta crocuta; assembly: GCF_008692635.1. Classification (NCBI taxonomy): domain Eukaryota; kingdom Metazoa; phylum Chordata; class Mammalia; order Carnivora; family Hyaenidae; genus Crocuta; species Crocuta crocuta. Next base: position 2,452,501 of record NW_027531425.1, on the reverse strand, counting down.
ACTCTAGCAGGTCTCCACTTGGGAAGACCCTTCCTGGCTCACCCAGCTTGGTCATTGTTGCCCATTCCAGGCTGGTCCTCCATTAATATACACTCCTCCTCCTACACTGGGATCCCTTCTGCACGGAAGCCTTGCTCACCCTGCTTGGTTACAGCACTGTGCTGGCCGCCCTTCCAACTCCTCCTGGATTTTGATACCCTTGGCCTGTTCCACACAATGCCTTCCTCATTCAGCCAGCCTCTGACACCCTGCTCTGGACCACATGCCTTTTCCTCTGCCAGCATGAATGCCCACCTCTCCTCTCTCAGCCTCACCTAATGCGTTTGGACTACATTGTTTGAAGGAGGTGGGGAAAGAAGGAAGAGACTGACTATGCAGTTTATATGCCTGGGGTCATAGAGCTACTCCAGGTGGGCTCTAGATTTATGGCCTCTTAACTGCATTCTATGCTGCCTGTCTTCTAAAGAGCAGGGAATTCGCTAAATATATTCAGAAAAATACTCTGTAGCTTTTGAAAATTAATGTTGTAACATTGCTGGCAAAGTGTAAATGGGCACAATTCCCTAAAAGGTGTTGTGTGTCAAGGTCTCTAAGAAGATCTACATTTGGAAGGGCTCCTGTGTGGCTCTCTTGGTTAAGCGTCCAACTCTTGGTTTCAGCTCAGGTCATGATCTCACAGTTTGTGGGTTCAAGCCCCACATTGGACTCTGCTGACAGTGCAGAGCCTGCTTGGGATTCTTTCTCCCTCTCTCTCTGCCCATCCCCTCCCTGCTCATGATCTCTCTGTCTCACTTAAGTAAATAAACTTAAAAAAAAAAATTGACATGTATAGATTCTCTAGAACTCATGAAACTCAGCACATAGTTATATTTCAGGGCCAAAATTTATTACAGTGACGAGGAGGTACACTGATCATTAAAGAAAAAATGACACAGGCAGAATCTGGAAGAATCCATGTGTGGTTTTCTTTTATGATCTCCCTCCCAGGAGGGGTCACACATAGCACACACTTGCCCCAGCAGTGAAAGTGCAGCACCATGTGTGAGATGTCCCTGCCCAGGGAAGCCCATTAGAGACTCAGCATCCAAGACTTTTAATGGGGAGAATCATGTAAGCACCCTCCACCTATCACATTCCAAACTCTAGACTCTTCAGAAGGATGGCAGGTGTTCACCCTGAGACTTGATATTTGCACAGTCTAGGCACCGTGATCAATTAACTGACTAGGAACATTCCAAGAGCCAAGTTCCCACATGCCAGCCAAGGGTCAGCTGAGCAAGTAGGCTGCCTAAGGAGAGCGGCCTTTGGGCTGTATTTTCAAAATTTCTGTGGCAGGGTCGGGGGGAGGGTTGTTTTGTTTATCTTTGTGTCATCTGTGCTTATATGTGCAGAAGGAGATAGATGCAGAATCACTCATTGTAGCATAATTAGTAATGATAAAATATGTGAAATCACTAACCTTCATTTAAAATAAATTTGCTACATTCAGGAGCGCCTGGGTGGCTTACTTGGTTAAGTGTCCAACTTCAGCTCAGGTCATGATCTCATGGTTTGTGAGTTTGAGCCCCATGTCAGCCTCTGTGCTGACAGCTCAGAGCCTGGAGCCTGCTTTGGATTCGGTGCCTCCCTCTCTCTCTGCCTTTCCCCCACTTGGACTCTCTCTCTCTCTCTCTGTCAAAAATAAAGCATTTAAAAAATTTTTTTGATAAAGTGAATTTGCTACATTCATACAGTGGAGTGCTGGGCAGGTGTTAAAAAATTTTTAAAGGGAAACAGTTGATAAAGATTGGGATATATTGTCAGTGAGAAAGCAAAGGGTAGGATAAGGTGCATTATATGCTATCATTTGTGTAAAAAAAAAAAGAATTTATATTTGTTTTTCATTTGCATGTGTATTTTTAAAATCTCTGGGAGTATAAAGGGGAAACGTAGCTGGCACCTGGGTGGCTCAGTCAGTTAAGTGTCTGACTTTGGCTCAGGTCATGATCTTGCGGATTGTGGGTTTGAGCCCCGCATCAGGCTCTGTGCTGACAGCTCGGAGCCTGGAGCCTGCTTCAGGTTCTGTGTCTCCCTCTCTCTGTCCATCCCCTGCTCACGCTCTGCTTCTCTCTGTCTCAAAAATAAACATTTAAAAATTTTAAAAAGATACTTTAAGGGGGGTGGGGGCGTAAAACACTGGCCATCAGGGAGCGGGGACAGGAATGGAAAGGAGCCTATTACTGTAACCCCTTCTGCATGCAGTTGATTTTCATTATTCATGTTTGCAAGTTCCCCTTCTCGCCAAAGTTTATTTGTAACCCCCAAATCAACACTCGTGATGCTTTCATGGGCCATCTGCAGATGCATGCAAGAGCATTGACAAATTTGAGTCATGGCGACTTACACACCCCCAGCTGAGATTTGACAAGGTGACACTCTGCTGGCTTGTTTCGGTTCTCATATACCATAAGCAAGTGTCCTTTCTGGGGTCTGTTTAAAGCTTCGTGTTTTGCATTTTTGTCCTTTTTGTTAGTGATTTTGCTGATTAAAGTGGCTCCCAGGTGTGGTACTGAAGTGCTGTGTGGTGTTCCTGGGTGCGGGGAAGTTTGGATGTGCTGTATGTGGAAAATACCTGCATTAGATAAGCTTCAGTCGGTTGTGAGTTATAGTGCCCCTGGGCTTGAGTTCAGTGTTAATGAATATATTAAACAAGGTGTCTTTAAACACAAACACACCTGCAACCAGTGCTATATTGATCATTTGATAAAACTCGGACCAGAAGCTTGAGGGAACCTGACTAACTCTAACTCTGTATTTCCCTTAGGACCAGTCTTGTTCCCTGTTAGCTAATTTAGTGTTTGTGGTGACTTCATAGAACGTAACTACTGCAAATAATGAGAGTCAGCTGCATGTCTTTGGACCATGTGCTGTATTACTTTTTAAACATTAAGAAAAAATTCTGTAGGAGAATGTTACTATGGAGGGTCTGTTGCTAAATGAAAAATGTATACAATTAGATGGAATACTTTTGTTTTAAGTGTACATGTAGACATTTATAATTTTTTCTTTTCCTTTTTCTTTTTTTTTTAGTATACTATGCCCAGCACAGAGCTTGAACTCATGACCCCAAGATCCAGAGTCGTAGGCTCTATCAGCTAAGCCAGCCAGGCACACCTTTAGTTATAGATATAGATACAGATACCTGTTTGGAGAGAGAATTCCGTATGTCTCATCGGGTGATAGCATAGCAAGCTTTTATTAACATTTTCCAAGTGTTTTTCATTGTGCATTACTTTTCATTTAGAAGCAAATCCAGTGGAGCACCTGGGTGGCTCAGCTGGTTAAATGTCCAATTCTTGGTTTCAGCTCGGTTGGTTTTTTTTTTTAATGTTTTATTTATTTGAGGGGGGAGGCAGCGTGAGCAGGGGAGGGCCAGAGAGAGAGGGAGATACAGAATCTGAAGCAGGCTCCAGCCTCTGAGCTAGCCATCAGCACAGAGCCCAACACAGGACTCGAACCCATGAACTGTGAGATCATGACCTGAGCCGAAGCTGGACACTTAACCGACTGAGCTGACCAGGCGCCCCTCAGCTCAGTTCTTGATCTCAAGGTTCGTGTGTTAGAGCCCCACAGTGGACTCTGTGCTGACAGCTCAGAGCCTGGAGCCTTCTTCACGTTCTGTCTCCCTTTTTCTCTTTGCCCCTCTCCTGCTTGTGGTCTCTCTCTCTCTCTCTGTCTCAAAAATAAACATTTTTTTAAAAAGAAGCAAAATCCAGTAAGTGTGTTAAACAGATTAGATAAATGTTATGTGACTTGTGCACCTAGAAGATACCATACAGAGGTCATACAGTAATTTGAAAACAGCTTCCAGGAAAGAAGTAAAAACTTAAGCAAAGACAGAGCCAGGAGCATGAGGTTCTGCCTTAAGGAAGGAGTAAATGAATAATTGTTACTTTTGTCTAAAAAAGATTAGTAGCTATTATGCTTCCTTTTGGGTGTGCCAAGTAACTGATAACTTCTGTCCATTTCTTCGAAAGGTAAAGGTATTTGCTCTACTGTTTAAAAATAGGTAATCACGCAATGTGGCAGTAAACTCAGGACATCAGTTTTATAAGTACTTTTTTTTTTTTTTTAAAACCAAACTGCCTTTCAGAGATGTTGAGCTACTTTTCATCTCTGTTGTCAGTACATGGGGCCCTGTGACTCTCCCACATCCCCACTGACACGGTGTATTATCAGATAATTTCTCAATATCATCAATTTTCATCTTTGCCCTTTTTGTTGCATTTAAGGATCTTTTATAGTGGTAATTGATTAACTGCTTTTCTCTTGCATATTTTTAGCTTTTTGAAGTAATGCTGTTATTCTTTCCTAGAATTTTATTTATTTATTTATGTTAGAGCACACGAGCGAGCATGCATATGTGCTCAAGTGGAGGAGGGGTGGAGGGGGAGAGAGAGCAGGCTCCCCGCCCAGTGTGGAACCTGATGCAGGGCTCCATTTCAGAAATGTGAGATCATGACCTGAGCCAAAATCAGGAGTCAAATGCTCACCCAGCTGAGCCATCCAGGAGTCCCACTTTCCTACAGTTTTAAAGCTTAGGTTGCTTATTATGATGAGAGCTCCAGCATAACCCAACAGATGTGATTCTGTTTTCCCCCTTTATCTCTTGATTGTCGCTAACCACTCCCTCGAAACTCCTCACTAACCTGACTGCTCTACCACAGAGAAGTTTTGCCTGTTTTGATCTCAGTATCAGTAGAATAACACTGTGTGTACTCTTGTGTGTGGCTTCTTTCCATTTGCAGTGTCGTGTTAAGTGTAGCAATGGTTTATGCCTTCTCAGGGCTGGGTAGAGTACTCTTGTATGAAAAAACTACAGTGTATTTATCTGGCATTGATGGACATTTGGGTTTCCATTTTGGAGCTATTACAAATAGTATTGTTGTACACATGTGTACATGTATGGGAACTGATGTATTTCTGCTGGGCATGTATTCTGTGACACAGCAGTTTATTCTAGATGTGAGGGTGTTTCTTTTCTCATTCCCCTTCATAAGAGTGCAGTAGCTGGGGAAGGAAAATACCAGTCCTTAGTGTGTGATACGTGCCTTACTTAGAGAAATCACTAGAGGGAAAATTGATCTCAAAGCTATGAACTCTGAGCTTCAAATAATAACTGCGGTTTAATGAGTCCTTTCTATGTGCTAAGTGTTTCATCTACGTTATTTCACTTATTTCTTATAATAAACTTAAGTAGACAGCTACTCTTACTGCCATTTTATAGCTGAGGATACTGAGACTTAGAGGCCATCACATAGCCAGTAGGTAGCATAATGTTATCTTTGATTCCAGAATCTTAACTAATATATTATCCTGCATCTGTAAATTCAGTGCAGGCATTTAGAGGTTCCAGAATGAGGGCAGGGAGGAGACAACAGCAGATGAACTCCTTCCCTTCCCACTTCATCTCTCCATCAAGCATAAGGAGTGTCACTCTCAGCAGCCCCTCTTCCTCATGCTCATAGTCAGCTCACATACCTCAGAAATTATTCAGAAAACAAATGACCAAGTTAATACAGGTCACAGCTCATTTTTTATTTGAAAACAATGTGTTTTTTCTTCTTATAGAAAAAACGTAGTGAGATTCCTTGTTACTGGGAAAATCAGCCAATGGGATGTCAGAAACTGAACTGCGCTTTCCATCACAACAGAGGACGTTACGTTGATGGCCTTTTCCTACCTCCAAGCAAAAGTGAGATATGTTTTTAGTTTTAAAAGAATGGTTACTATTTAATGAACATCTGCTATGTGCAGTGTACAGAGTACTTTAAATACACTGTGAGAACAATTTTATTTCCACTTTATAAATCAGGGAACTTAACTTTTAATTAAAGTTAAATGACTTGTACATAGCCCTGCTCATAAAGCAGTATCATAATCATGATTAAAACTTTGTCACCAAAAGCCATGCTGCTTCACAAATGTTTCTTAGCATGACAGTTTAGATTATTATAGCTTTGTTTCCCATTTTCTTATCAGACCCAATGACTTTTTCAAAAGAAACTTGATTCTCTGGGCCAGGGTTTAACAGTTCTGGTCCTCCCTCTGTTTTATAAAATAAACTTTCATTGGAAGGAAGCCATGCCTATTCATTCATGTATTTTCTATGGCCAGATTTTACGCTCCTGCTGCAGAATTGAGTTGAGACACAGAGGTCTACAAAGCCTGATACCTTACTGTCCATCTCTTCACAGGAAGGGTTTGCCAGTCCTGCTTATATGATTAAAATTTGATGGCCACACATTTTGGCTCCTGTTTAAGAGAAAAAAGTGGGTTAGCTCCTCTCTGGTTTGGTTCAAAAGTGTTAATATCTACTATGTCTTTTAATAACTACTTATTTGTTGAGCAAAACCCTCAAATTTCAGTATTAAATGTCTAGAATTTGCAAACAATTTTATGCATCTGGCCTCCAGATTAATCTGTGTTTTGAACACCTACTTTGGGTGTGTTTATGTACAGAGAAGTGTAGCTGAAAAAAAGTGTAGCCCTAGTTTCCCTTCCTGGGAGTGTAAAACTTAATTGTGAAAATGGGGAAATCAGGTATACAAGGACATAAGTGCTCTTGAGGAAAATGCACCAAACTTCCATGTGTTTGGAGATTTTTGATGAAGTGGGACTTTATCTCCTGTTTTTAACTTCTGGCTGATGTTGTACCTCTAGCTGTGCTCCCCAGTGTGCCTGAGTCACCAGAAGAGGAAGTGAAGGCTAACCAGCTCACAGTTCAGCAGAACAAACTATCTGTCCAGTCTAATCCCTCCCCCCAGCTGCGAAGTGTTATGAAAGTAGAAAGTTCAGAAAATGTTCCCAGCCCCACCCATCCACCAGTTGTAATCAATGCTGCAGATGATGATGAAGATGATGATGGTGAGTTTCAGCTTTTTCTCTAAGGCAAATAAGTGACTGGGGTCATTTGGTGAGTTAGATTCAGGATTAGAGCCTGTTGTTAATCACACATTTGCCTTACATGTTGATACATAGATCAATTTTCTGAGGAAGGCGATGAAACCAAAACACCCATCCTGCAACCACCTCCCGAGGTTCACAATGGACTACGAGCAGCTTCTGCCCGCAAACCTGGGGCCAGTTTGAAACCAGGTGAGGAGAGGCTGTGTTGTTGATGGTGCCTGCCCGTGAGTCTTCCAGCAGTATTGAATGTGCCCAGACCGTTTTAAATAACTTGGGAACGTTGATCATGGTCACCACCACCTCTGTCTCCTCTGCCTCCACTCCACGCACAACCAGACTTACATATGCTGTCTCTCATTTGTCCAGAAAACATTTGCGTGCTTGCTGTGCACAAATAAAACCCAGAGGGCGTGAGGCGTTCGTTCCTCATGTGGTTTGTTTGCATTTCTCAGGTGAATGTTTGAATTTTGGAATAAAAACCCTTGAGGAAATTAAGTCAAAGAAAATGAAGGAAAAATCCAAGAAGCAAGGTGGTAAGTCATCAAGTTTGACATGGTGGTCAGATTTTGCTACAGGAGAATAACAGGAGTGCTTCTTCTAAGAAGGACGCTTGGCGGCAGCTAGAGTGAGCACATGTAGTTTGTTTGGAGTGAAGCACCAACTTCTTGAAATCAGGGCTGCTTTTTAACTCAGAGCTAGGTGTGGACAACAGTTCTGGAAAGAACTGCTCTGTCCTGAGAAATACAGCTCCAAAGAATGGCATACAAATCATATTAAGACAGGAAAAACTTGATTTTTGAGTTGATGAATTCTTCTCAGGAGCTGCTACAGTTTTCTTCTAGAGCTTGTCTCAGCCTGGTTGCTCTATACTTCCAGCCCTAAAAACTACAGATACAGTGTGAAACATAGTATTTAGAGAGGATCAAGTGGTTGGTTCTAAGTACTCCCTTGCTAAAGGTTGTTCTGTAGGAACCTTGGAGCTGTGTTTTACAGACAATTAGAATACAGATTTTAAAAGGTTGAGTTGACACATGCTTGGTGGCTGGTGTGCTTCTGAAGTTAACTTTAGGATGCTAGCCTTCTTGGCAAATAAAAGAAGGTTAGGTGCCTAAGTCACTGAAAACAATTTTATATTTTACTTTTACGTTGTGACCGAGGCAGGTAAGACATGGGGGTTCTCTCTTCTCTTGCCCCACGCTAATTCACTATAGGCAACTCAGCTTGCCTATGCGGGACTGGCTTGGAGTCATCCAGTGGTCTGTGTCAAACTTAACTGGGCACAAAAAGAAAATTTCTTGGCTTGTAATAGCTTTATTTTTTCATAAATTATTCGCTGTTCTCTGACTTGTTTTATTCAGAAGGTTCTTCCGGAGTTTCCAGCCTTTTACTCGAACCTCAGCCCATTCCTGGTCCTGAAAAAGAGAATGTCCGGACTGTAGTGAGGACAGTAACTCTTTCCAGCAAACAAGGTGAGATACAGGTCGGTCTGGGTTGAGAGCTGTCAGGCTACTACTTTTAAATAACTGGGAGAGCAAAGTCCTAGGGCATAGCCAACCTTGGATGGATTTGCAGGAAGACTTTAGTATGTTGGTTAGATACAAGGATGAAAAGAAAAATCAGTGCATTTGACTTTTACTTAAAAGGTTAAAATTCTTGTTCAAGCAGCTCTCACATTTATGTATACTTAATTCTTATATTCACCCCATTTATCTGTATCCATTCAACAGATTTATTGACTTCCCGTTGGGGGTCAAAAACTATAATAAAGTCTTTAAGCTATAGGAAATTGGAAGTGTTTTCCCTTAATAGTTTTCAGTGTGGTAAGAAATAATGACACAAGTAAGTGTAGTGTAGATACATTTAAATGTGCTGTTCAAACAACAAAGAATTAGAAGAAAGAGAGCTCACTTTTTGCTGGTAATCAAAGTTCTGTACGAGGGTGACCAGTGGAGTAGACTGTGATTTCATTGAGCGTATCGAAGTGCACAAGCAAAAGAATAGCTTGGGTTTTATAATCAGTTGGTTAGACACAACCTGTGTTCATATACAGGCTACTGTTAAAATTAGGACTGTGTTATTAGTTCCCTTTGGGCTGTGCATTTGGCTATTTAAATTATTTAATAGGGCCCCTGGGTAGCTCAGTCAGTTAAGCATCCGACTCTGATTTAGGTCATGATCCCATGATTCATGAGTTTGAGCCCCTCGTGGGGCTCTGTACTCACAGCGCAGTCTCCTTGGGACCCTCTCTCCCTCTCTATCCTTCCCCTACTCTCACTTTCAAATAAATAAACTTAAAAAAATTTTCATAGGTTAAATCTTTCCCCCCCAAGGAGATACAGTCTTTTTAAATTATTATTAATAATTTAATTCCAATGAGATACAGTCTTAATACTGAGATCTGATTTTCAAGAGACTTCCTGGGTGGACATAATTTCAGAGTATACTTTGTAACCCATTATTAGTTACTGAATACAGAAAAATTGGCTAATGGTAGAGAAATTCTGTTTTTGCCATTTCAGGAGAAGAACCCTTGGTAAGATTGAGTCTAACCGAGAGGCTGGGAAAACGAAAATTTTCAGTAGGTGAGATAAATTTTGTGCAGATCCTTTGTTTTGTGTTTATGCATCAACATTGTGTGTCCTCCAGAACTCCTTTGTATGGATGTCACATTGATACTGGTTTGCTGGTCCCTCTGAGTTTCTTGGCTGCAAGAACTTACAGAATTTCTTTATGTTTTTCACATGTGCTGGGACATTTGTATTCTCTAACATTGAATTCTAAGGAAGCTGGTGAATGAACACCATATAAACACAGAATACTTAACAATTCTTCTGCATTGTCTGTTTGCTTATGTTTCTTAACCTTGCTGAAGATTGATTTAAACTCTTAAACTAAGTTCTGTCTGTCTGTAGGTGGTGACAGCGATCCTCCGTTAAAGCGTAGCCTCGCACAGAGGTTAGGGAAGAAAGTTGAAGCAACAGAAACTAACACTGACAAAGCACCAAAGAAAGGTACCTTCATTCTAATACACTTTGTGCATGCGGGTGTGTGTGTGTATGTGTGTGTGTGTGTAATCATGACAGTTCTCTCTAGTAATGTTATCAGGGACAGTTTGCATTCTTTTTTTGTTCAGGTAAATTAGATTATCTTGTGTCTGTATTCAACAAACATTTTAATGTTTACTCTGCTAGATTCTAGGTAGACACCACTGGAGAAAATAAATACCATCACAGTCCTCAGGAGTTTATAAGATAATGGCAGATGGGGATACTTCTATATATTGTGATAAATTCTGTGACAGAAAAAGTACACAGTGTTGGGCACCTGGATGCCTCAGTCATTTAAGTGTCCAACTCCTGATTTTGGCTCAGATCATAATCTCACAGTTTGTGGGATTGAGCCCCGCCTCAGCATGGAGCCTGCTTGGGATTCTTTCTTTCTCTGCCCACCCCCCACTTGCATGCGCTGTCTCTAAAATAAATTTTTAAAAAAGTACACAGTGTTATGGGAGCACATAGGAAATGCATCTATATTACTGTCAAGGAAGGGTTCCCAGGTTGAAGCCTAGATCTGAAACATGAGTTAGGAATTAGCCAGGTGATGATGAAGGGCCAGAGGCTGTGTCCAGGCAGAGAGAATAACATATGCAAAGGAGAGAGAAAGAGCACATATGGGCGTGCGGGTGAACAGAGCAGAGGGAGAGAGACCATCTCAAGCAGGCTCCACCCCCAGCATAGAGCCCAACGTGGGGCTTGATCCCACAACCGTGGAATCATGACTTGAGCCGAAATCAAAGAGGCAGACACTTGACTGACTGAACCACCCAGGCACCCCCATCTAAAGACTTTTAAGCCATAGTAGAGACTTTGGGCTTAGCAGCAATCCATGGGAAGCTTATGAACAAGGATCAAAAGCTCAGATATGCATTTTAGAACCATCACCCTGCCTGAAAGATGGAAAAAGGTTAGAAGGAGACAAGAGTGCTGTCTAGAATATTAGTTAGCAGGATGTTAAAATCGTCTGGATGAGAGGAGTTAGTGGCATAGATACAGTGGTCCTGGAAGTTGGCATGGAGAGATATGGACTAACCTGAGATGTTTGGGAGTTACAGTGACTATGTGGTTGAAGTTCTGTTTACAGAAAGAACTCCGGTTTGGAATTTTTTCCTTTTATGACTTAGTGAAACATTGGTGTTAATTACTATTAAAAAAAAAAAAAAAAAGTGTGTGTGTGTTTAGTTTTAACTTCGCTCTTTTTTTTCTTTTAACGTTTATTTTTTGAGGGAGAGAGCACGAGCAGGGAGGGGTAGAGAGAAAAAGGGATGGGATCTGTTGCAGGCTCTGCACTGACAGCACACTTAACCAGCTGAGCCACCCAGGCGCCCCCAAGAGGCTTTGATGAGTAGATGAGTTTAGAGGCTTCCTTTCATTCTCAGAGCAAATAGAAGTTATTCTTTTTTTAGGCAGCCCTTTTTCTCCTTCCCTGTCATATTGAAAACTAAAAAGCATATTTTAAATAGATTGGAGGCATGGGAGCCTTTTGATGCCACTAAGATTTTAGAAGGCTGTACAATAACAAAATTATTTCCCAGAATTCAGTAGTTTTTGCTCTTCAGATCTAAAAAAATTTTCTTTTAAACTTTCCAGAGTACTCTAGGGAATCCATGATTCACATAGGTCTGCTTTGTGGAAAAGAAAATTTTTAAGATCTTAAGAGATCTTTTTTTTTTTCCTTAAAGAATTTGCATTAGAAGACAAGCATAAGCCTAATTTGTGAGCTTTGGGGGGGGGAGATTCTGGGGCACCTGAGCGGCTTAGTCGAGTGTCCAACGTTTGATTTCAGCTTTGGTCAGGATCCCAACATCATGGGATCAAGCCGTTTCAGGCTCTGCACAGAGCATGGAGCCTGCTTGAGATTCGCTCTCCCCTGCTGATGAGCTCGTGCGCGCGCTCTCTCTCAATTAAAAAATAATAGTAATAATACTAATGAAGAAAAAAGTCTGGGTTCAACTTTTTGTTTTTATTTTAATAATTTTTTTTTTTTNTTCCAAGTCGCTGAAGGAGCGGTTAGGCATGTCAACTGGTCCAAACAGTGAGGAGGCAGCAGGTAAGTAAACTCTAGAACCAACTTCTGTTATTTCTTTCCTTACCATAACAATTTAAGTAATTAATTACTCACTGGTATGAATTCTCTTCTTCAAAGACGGAAAAACGGTTAGTTCATCATAGCGTTAGTAGTAGGAAACTAGAAACCACTTAAATATCCAACAGAAATTCAATTACTGTAGGTAGGTACCAAAGTGATTATTGTCATAAGTCACGTTTTTAACCGTAATGATGTTGAAAACTTCTCTTCATTGTATTGAATGAAGAAAAGTTACGAAAGAACACATAGTGCTTTTGACCTTTAGATTTAGAGTAAGAACCTTATTTTTGGAGGAGGAGGATGTTTATTTTCCTATTCTAAAAACTTATTCTCAGGAATAACATCCATATATATGAGATGATTCCAGTTTTGTAAAGATAAAACTATATACCTATAAAGAACACTGCAAAAAATACACCAAAATACTAGTGTATGTTTTATTTGGGTATTGAGGTTTTAATTAAGCATTCTAATTTTCTTCCCTATATTTTGTAACTCTTTCTGTACTCTAATTTTTAAACCTTTTTTTGTTTTTGTTTTAATTTAAGATTTTTATTTTTAAATAATCTCTACACCCAACGTGGGACTCAAACCCACAACCCTGAGATCAAGAGACACATGCTTCACTATCTGAGCTAACTAGGCACCTCTAATTTTTAAACCTTTTAAATTTGAAAGTCTAACTGCTTAGTGTATATATATGTATACAATTTAATGAGTAGTAAAATGAACATGTACTCTAGCGGTTCAGTTTTTTTATACATTGCTAGATTTAGTTTAATGCTTGCTTTTTCTTTTAAATAATCTCTTTGCCCAAAGTGGGGCTCAAACTCTTGACCCAGAGATCAAGAGTTGCATGCTCTACTGATTGAGTCAGCCAGGTGCTCCTTACTTTGATGCTTTTTAGTTTTTATATCTGTGTTTATGAATCATGTGAGCATGTGCCCTTCTTTATTCATCCTATCTTTATCTGGTTTGTAGGTTAGGATGTTGTCAGCATCCTAAAAAGGGACTCTGACGTCAAACATTCTTACCCTTGTAAAGAACCTGAATTTATTCTTCAGAGGCTTTTAGTTGGGATTTTCTTTATCCCTCCCTACTGTGCTGTGACTTTAGTATGATAGATCTAAACATGGAACTTTTTGTTCATTCAGCCCAGTAGTCAGGTGGGCTCTTCAAACCTAAGGATTTACCTTCTTTAGTTCTAGAAAACATTCTTCTAATTTCTTTGAGTATTCCTTTCCCACTCTTCTTTTTAGTTTTCTGTTTGTGGAATTCTTACTAGACAGAGGTTAGAACTTTTAGACATAGGCTTCACATGTCTTTTAATCTTGCCTTCAAATTCTCCATTCCTTTGGTTTTTTTTGTTTCTTTGTTTCTTGTTTGTTTTGGGGTTTTGCCTCACCTTCTATGCCCGTTGCTTGGCTTTATTTTCTAGGTCAGGAATATAGTAAATATTTTAGGCTTTGTGGTCTGTGGTCTCCATCGCAGCTACTCCACTCGGCCATTGGGGTGTGAAAGCAGCCTTATACAATATGTAAATGCATCCGTGCAGCTACATTCTAACAAAGCTGTATTTATAAAATTGAGACCATGGCCAGATTTGGCCCAGCAACTAAAGTTTGTTAAACCTGTTCTAGATGGCTGATTTTTGACCAGGTTGGTCTTTCATTATTATTCAGTTCCTTCTGTTGGATTTATTTTTGCACTTGTGTTTTTATTTTCCAAGACCTTTTTTTGGCTCTCTGTTTTCTCCCTATTTTATAGCCTGGTTTCAGGCGGCTCTGGAGTTTCTAAATTGAACCTTTTAAAAAATGTGTAAGTGTATTATTTGGTCATCTTCATCACTTTTCTCTGTTTATTTTGGTTCACTTTATTTTTTTATTCTTAGAGAATACACAAGCAGAGGGCAGAGGGAGAGAGAATCTTTTTTTTTTAATACTTTATTTCTGAGAGAGAGCGTGAGCAGTAGAGGGTCAGAGAGAGAGGGAGAGACACAGAATCTGAAACAGGCTCCAGGCTCTGAGCCAGCTGTCAGCATAGAGCCCGATGCAGGGCTCGAACCCACGAACTGTGAGATCATGACCTGAGCCGAAGACAGACACTTAACCGACTGAGCCACCCAGGTGCCTCAGGGAGAGAGAATCTTAAGCAGGCTCCATGCTCAGCGCAGAGCCAGACACAGGGCTCGATTCCACAGTGCTGGAATCATGACCTAAGCCAAAATCAAGAGTCAGACACTCAACCAACCGAGCCATCCACCCAGGTGCCTCTGGTTCACTTTTAATGTTACTGCTATGTTATAGCTGTAAGTTCATAGCCTGGGTTTCCTGTATGGGTTCTAACCAGCTTTTTCCCATGTGGTCCTCCCTCCTGGCTGGGAGACACGAGTAAGGTCTGCGTAAGTGGGGACAGTATCCCAAAAGGCAGTTGTGGGGGTTGCAGGCTGGAAGGCTGGGGGCTTATGCCATTGCCACAGTAAGAAGTTTTTTTTTTTACTTTCAGAGCAGAGTCACTTTCTTTCCTTGCCTAGCTTTACTTTTTCCTCTTCTCCCCTGTTCTTTTTCTGCTTGCCATTTGTTTCATCTTCTCTCTTCAGCCCTGACCTCATAATGTGCTCCCCTCCATGGCAGATTCTCCTCGATTTAGGGAGCAGTTCCCAGGATAAGGTCATGACTGGTCTGGCTGTTCTATAAGACATTCCTTAAGTTTCTTTCTTTCTTTTTTTTTTTTTTAAAGTTTCATCATGAAAAGGTCTTTATTTTGAGAGAGAGCGCACAAGCATCAATGAAAGAGAAGGAGAGACAGAATCCCAAGCAGGCTTCGCACTGTGAGCGCAGAGCCTGATGTGAGGCTCAGTCTCATGAACCATGAGCTGAAACCAAGAGTCAGATGCTTAACTGACTAAGCCACCCAGGTGCCTCCCATCCTTATGTTCCTACCCACTGTTGCTTTTCCTGCTAGTTTGGCAGTTTTTCTTTGGCTCTGCTGGAAAGAACGGATCTCACTCCTACAGGGGTTGTTGTTTTTTTTTGTTCTTTTTGTTTTTCTGTAAATTCCGAGGGCTGCTGTCTGATCTCAGAAATCCTTCAACATTTACGCTCTGCCAGTGGCAGCCCTGTTTTCCGGTGCTATTTTAGGTTTCTTCTACTTTTATTATCTTCTCAATCGTTTTTGATAAAATTTTGGAGTGGAGAAACAAGGTCTTCATGTCTCCATTCACGCACTTCCTTGGAGTGGTAATTCTGAGATCAGTCCACCGTCTTCAGATGGAAGAATTTTTATTTGAGAAACCTAAGGAAGTGATTCAGTGCCTGTTTGAGAGCTTTCTATGTACAGCTACTGTACTGAAATATTTCAGATAACTAAATATAGCCACTTCTTATGATGTATCTGGTGTGGTTGGAAATAGCACTTGTAGTACTGTGTGAGCAGTGCTGTGATCAGAGAAATAAGCTAGATTGGAGGGTGTCAGGTTCTAAACCGAACTCAGTTAAAACTAACAGCAGGAGAATGAGACCAGTAGGGAATATTCTGTGTAGAAGGACGGCACATTCAAGGGTTCAGAAGGTGAAACCAAGTGTGATATGTTTAAGGTTGTTAAAGGATATTTGGGGGTTTTGAACTTTCATGAAAAGCTGTCATTCACTTATCAAATGTGTGTGTAGTGTGTACAGTCTCCCAAGTTTTTCTTGTTTTTCCCCACATTACATCATTCTTTTAGCCCTTCAGTAACGAGAACAGGCCTATCTGTCAGTGTGAAATTTGCTCTTTTAAGCAGATGCAGAATGTTGAATATATCATTAAAAATAGCTCTTCAGTGGCATGCCACTCTCCGAGCCTTTCCCATTTTACTTCTGCCTTAGACCTGTTTCACCCCCTTCTCATCCTTCACATGTCGCTTAAGTATTACTTCCTCTGAAAAGCTCCCCTTAAGCAATTCCTAGACAGAGGTTGGGGTTCTTGCCATCTGCTCCCGGGTACCACTACACTTCCCCGTCAGCATTATCATTGTCAGGCGCCTGGCTGGCTAACTCCTTAGGACAGAGTGTGACTCTTGATCTCAGGGTCAAGAGTTCAAGCCCTCATGTCAGGTATAGGGCTTACTTCAACAACAACAATAAAACCACAACATTATTTATTATCATACTTTGTTGTTGCTTATTTGGTCTGTCAGACTTGAAACTACACGTGGGCAGAGATTATGTTTTGCTTACCGTTGTTTTTCTAGCACAGTGTCCAGCGCACGTTTAGATCTGTAAGTGGATGGAAGAATTAGTTCATTACTCGTTTGGTGAGATGTACAATGACAGATTTCTCCAACTAGTAAATGCTTTTGAGGTTCTTCAGGAATAAGCTCCTGAATAGAACTCCAACAAATCAGTAATATTTGCCATCTGAGAATTTTCCTTGAGGGCCACTACCTGAAACTTGGAGTATTCTGAAACTGAAATTGAGGTGAATAATATTTTGATCATTTTAATTACCTACCTAAATGATACTACTCTAGTAGGACTCTGTCCTGATCCAAGAACAGAGAGCACGTAAGTTGTTAAGAGATAAACTCCAAATACAGTGACTTGTTTTTTCCCCCGTGAAAACAGAGAGAGTTACTAAAGTTGGTGAGATCCACGTGAAGACATTAGAAGAAATTCTTCTTGAAAAAGCTAGTCAGAAACGTGGAGAAGTACAACCTAAACTCAAGACAGAAGGACCTTCAAAAGTCGATGATTCTACTTTAGGAACAAGAAGCCCCTCCACTATCCGAATCAAAACCTTCTCCGAGGTCTTGGCAGAAAAGAAACATCGGCAGCAGGAAGCAGAGAGACAGAAAAACAAAAAGGATGTAATGTGTGTCAAGCTGAAGACCGATAGCGAAATGAAAAAAACGGTGGTTTTGCCGCCTCTAGTCGTCAGCAAAGCGCAGTCCGAGGAGCCAGCAGCGAGGCCCAAGTGTATGCAGGAGGTGCGCATCAAGACGCTGGAGGAGATTAAGCAGGAGAAGGCCCTGCGTGGGCAGCAGGGCTCCGAGAGCAACATCGGCTCCCAGCCGCGGCCCGAGGCCACCCCCGGGGCCAGGCGGCTTCTCCGAGTCACCAAAAAAACAGGTAACAACACAGTGCAGTCTGTGGCACCATTTCCCCAAATCACATTTCAGAGGGTGGTGGTGCATGGGGTGTTCGCAGGAGCTCTGTGAGAACTGTGCTCCGGTAACTTTGAAAACCACTGGGTCAGGGGAGCCTGGGTGGCTCAGTCAGTTAAGCGTCCAACTGCAGCTCAGATTTCACAGTTCATGAGTTCGAGTCCCTGTATCAGGCTCTGTGCTGACAGCTCAGAGCCTGGAGCCTGTTTCAGATTCTGTGTCTCCCTCTCTCTCTGCCCACCCTCCTGCCCCCCACTCATGCTCTGTCTCTCTCTCTCTCAAAACTAAATAAACTATAAAAAAAAA
>NW_027531425.1:2420185-2434770 GCF_008692635.1 Crocuta crocuta | reverse complement strand
AACCACTGGGTCAGAGGAAATAAAGCTGTTTCTGCACAGGGGTGCTATGTGGGCCTTTGGAATGTTAACGGGCATTTCCAAGCTTTATGAGGACGGTGTGCCTTATCTACAGTTTTATGTGTCCTGACTTAGCTTTATTTTTATGGGGATGTGCTTTAATCTGTTACTGAAGTTGCAGCCTAAATGAAATCATGAGTGATGTGTTTAATGTGAATATAGGTATAAAAGAAGAGAAGAAACTTCAAGAAGGAAGTGAAGTGGTTTCTCAGAGCACTGTTACTAGAACAGAGGCTAAAGAGGTGAGTTTATTTAAGATCATTTTATAGTTCTGTTCATGGCAAGCAAAGGCCAAATGAATGGTAAAATGTGCCTTTTAGTGTTAGTATAATGCATCTCTATTTAACATTTCACTGATAAATTAGGTAAATAAGCCTTCACTATGCTAATAATTTTCTGTGAGAGTTTTCTGCACTACTTTGCATGGCAGTGTTCTCTGCTCCTTTAACATTGTTTTTAATTGGCCATTTAATATTTTAATGTTTATTTTGAGAGAAGCGGTGGGGTGGGGGTTGCATAGGGACAGAGGATCTGAAGCAGGCTCCATGCTGACAGCAGAGAGCCTAATGCGGGGCTCCGACTCATGAACTGCAAGATTGTGACGTGAGCCAGTCAGATGCATGACTGACTGAGCCACAGGCACCCCCATTTAATATTTTTTAAAAAAAATTTTAATGTTTGATTTTGAGAGAGAGATAAGAGTGTGAGCAAGGAAGGGGCAGAGAGAGAGACACACACACAACCACACAGATTCTGAAGCAGGTTCCAGGCTCCGAGCTGTCAGCACAGAGCCCGATGCAGGGCTTGAAACCACAGACTGTGAGATCATGACCGAAACCAAAGTTAAACGCTTAACTGACTGAGCAACCCAGGCTCTACCAACCCCCTCCCCCCGTAATATTTTTTAAATTAAGCATAATGGCACTCATAGTACAAAACATGGCAACTTTTTAAAGAATAAAAATGCCTCTAATTCCCCAACTCAGATGTAGTAACCTTTTTAGCTTTTTTCATGGATTTCTTTCAGGCCTTGTGGGTTTGAGCTAGCTCTCTCTGTCTTTCTCTCTCCCTCTCCCTCCCTCTCTCTCTCTCTCTCTCTCTCTCTCTCTCTCTTTCTGCCCCTCCCCTGCTCTCTCTCCTTCCCGCTGTTTTCTCAAAAATAAATTTAAAAATATTTTTAAAAATTGAGGACTCTACCATGTATGATTTTGCAGCCTGCTTTAATTTTTGCTGTATTCGTAATTCTTCAAGACATTAGTTGGCCCCATAATGTTCTATTAAGTATATATAGTCTGTTTCCGGACATTTAGATTTTGTTTTATACAATTAAGAGGATGAATATCATTGAATCTTTGTGTCATTGTGTGGTTATTTAGGAGGCATTGATAGTTGACTTAGGGTCAAGATTGTCCTATAAAATTGAGGTTTTTGTTCCACACGTCTTTTTTTTAATGTTTGTTTGAGAGAGAGTGCACAGACATGTGCACAGGGGAGGGACAGAGAGAGAGGGAGAGAGAGAATCCCAATCAGGGTCCATGCTGTCAGCACAGAGTCCGATGCAGGGCTCGAGCCCACCAACTGGGAGATTGTGACCTGAGTGGAAGTCAAGAGTCGGTCGCTTAACTGACTGAGCCACCCAGGTGCCCCTTGTTCCATGCATCTTTAACAATTCAGCTTGGCATTTTCTATTTGAAATCAGCTCTTGTGTTCTAGATCATGTGAAACTCTACTAGACTTAGATGTCAGCCCAATAACTTATAAATAAGATTTTTTTAATTGAAATAAAACTATATTCGTTTCAGGTGTATTTTTTTCCTTTTAAACAAAAAAGTTTTTTTTAAGATTTAATTTTTGGGTTGCCTGGGTGGCCTGGTTAAGTATCTGACTCTTGGTCATGAGTTCAAGCTCCACATTGGGCTCTGTGATGAGTGTGAAGCTTACTTTTAAATAATAGTTAAGTAAAGATTTTATATTTAAGTAACCTGTACATCCATTGTGGGGCTCAAAGTAACAACGCTGAGACCAAGAGTTGCATGTTCTACCAGCTGAGCCAGCCAGGTGCCCTAAGTTTTTGTTTCTTTGTTTTTTGTTTTGTTTTGTTTGAGGTCTAAAAAAGCCTGGTAACTCACAAATAAGAATTACCATACAGATTGGTAGAGGTACTGAGTTTTCAAATCTGTTGTTTAAATGTGTCCACAGGCTTCAGAGGAAACCACGGGAGTTGGCATCACTAAAATTCAGGTCAAGAGATGTGAGACCATGAGAGAGAAGCACATGCAGAAACAGCTGGAGAGGGGAACGATGCAGAAGGAAAAATCAGTTTTGACCCCCCTTCGGGGAGGTGTAGACTCCTGCAATGCTCAGAGTGCAGAGAAGCCCCTGCCTGCTGCTGTGCCAGGCGTCACACGGCACCTGCCAAAGCGGCTCCCCATGAAGCCATCCCAGAAGGCAGAGATAGAGCCCTCAGGAATTGGGGACTCGATATTGAACGTGAAATGTGCAGCACAGAGCTTGGAAAAAAGGGGTAAAGGTGAGTGGTTTTTCAGAGGATGTTGCTGTAGGATTTCAAAACTACCCAGTTTCTAGTAATTCCCTAGCAGCTGTTGAGTCACATTCCGTTGATGGTGTTGACTGGTCACAAGGCGGAGAGTTGTCCTTGTGATAGTTCTGTTTAAAATCGAGGCAAAACTAGAGTTCCTTTCTCAGAATTTAAAATTGCTGTTTCAAAAGCTTTGTTTAGGGGCACTTGGCTCAGTCGGTTGAGTGGTCGACTTTGGCTCAGTCCATGATCTCACGGTTCATGGGTTCCAGCCCCACATTGGGCTCCACGCTAACAGTGCAGAGTCTGCTTGGGATTCCCCCTCTCTCTCAAAATCAATGGATAAACTTAAAAAAAACAAAAAAACAAAAAGAAAAGAAAGCTTTGTCTAAAGCTCACTTTGGCAGCACATAACTAAAATTGAAACACTACAAAGAAGATTAGCATGGCCCCCAGGCAAGAATGTCATACAGATTTGTGAAAGATTTCATATTTTTAAATAAGTCAGGGGGACATAATGTACTGTAGTTAACAGTACTGCATTGCAGGGGCACCTGGGTGGCTCAGTCGGTTTAGCATCCAACTTCAGCTCAGGTCATGATCTCACGATTCATGGGGTTGAGCCCCACGTTGGGCCCTGTTCTGACAGCTTGGAGCCTGGAGCCTGTTTCAGTCAGGTTCTGTGTCTCCATCTCTCTCTGCACCTCTCCCACTTGTGCTGTCTTTCCCTCTTTCTCAAAAAATGAATAAACATTAGAAAACAAAATTAAAAAAAAACTGTATTGTATATTTGAAAGTTATTAGGAGAGAAGATCTTAAAAGTTCTCACACACAAAGAATTGTAACTGTGTATGTATTAGGTAGACTTAACCGTGGCCATCATACAATCTTAGTTTATTAAATCATTATGTCGTATAGCTGAAGTGAATATAATAATGTTAATATGTCAGTTACACCACAGTGGGGGAAAAAGGCTTTCTGTGGTGCATCTTTCCTCTGATTTTGAAGAAGAAGAAGAACACCAGGGAATGGAAGAACAGCAAATTCAAGAGCCAATGGAAGGGATTATTTGAGTGTACATCTCTGTTGTGGCCACATGGATAGATGATTTATAGATTATTTTCATTTTTGGGTGTGTGTGGTTGTTTCTAGTATTGTGAAGGAATTTTGATATTCTAAGTTATTCTCCATGTAAAAGAGGAATTCTGGCTATTAATCAGATATTTTCTGTTCCTTGTAGCTAAACCCAAAGTCAACGTAAAGCCGTCTGTGGTTAAAGTTGTCTCCTCCCCCAAGCTCGCCCCAAAACGCAAGGCCATGGAGGCACACCCCGCTGTCATCGCAGCCGTGAAGCCGCTCAGCGCCAGCGGCGCCCTGCAGGAGAGCCCCGCCAAGAGGGCAGCCGTGGTGAGCCTGGACCGCATCCGCATCCAGCCCCCGGGTGGTGCTGCGCACGGTGGGGGAGGAAGGCCAGAGAGAACCGGCCAGCACCTGCCTAGGTGCCACGGCCGCCCTGTCCTCTGCATCTGAACGGTTTGGGTTGTCCCCGGGGTCCCCATCTCAGACTCGGTGGGGTGGCACAGTGGGGGTTTTTTTTAAAGCGAATTCTTGGGAAGCATGATGTTTTGCCTGTTTCCACACTCAGCCTTTGGATTATTTATTCTTGGGTTTCCAGAATTATCACCAAGATTCTAGGAAAAGTGGCAAAAGAAAATATGCTCATATAACAAAAAGCCTGCCTCCCACTGAATCGCCTTGCTGTTCCTTTTGCAGGCTGTTGTCCCACTGCTCTCTGAGGACAAGCCCATTGCTGTGCCTGAGACAGAAAAGCCTAGAGACAGGTAATACTTGCAGTTCTTGCTCACCAGACTTGAGGCCTCTCTTCTTACTTATGCTCTATAAGAAACAACCCTTTGCTAACTCTCTGTGTTCCTGAGACCCAGTGGAACCATTGAATGGTGGAGCCAGTCAGCCAACTATTGACAAAGGGCAGTTTCCTAATAATCTTTTGGGGTTGTTTTTTACAGTCTTGTGCTGCCTCCAGCCCAGCCCTCCTCAGATCCCTCCCCGCCGGAAGTATCTGGCCCTTCTTCAGCCCAGGTGGCTACGAAGACTCGCCGACTCAGCTCTGCCTCAGCAGGAAAGCCCCCACTTTCAGTGGAGGATGATTTCGAGAAACTAATATGGGAGATTTCGGGAGGCAAATTAGAAGCAGAGATCGACTTGGATCCTGGGAAGGATGAAGATGACCTTCTGCTCGAGCTATCAGAAATGATTGATAGCTGAAAGCGGTAGTGGAACACTTGAAAAAAAACAAAAACAAAGAACTGGACTTAGTTTCATCTATTATAACATTTACCCAAAATGGTCATTTCCTTAGTCTAGAATTTGCCCCATATCAGAAGTATACCTCTGAATTACCTGTATGTGTCCTGGATTCCTTGGGGTCAGATTTTTAAAGTCCCTTGATAACCATTTTGTTCATTCGATGCCATTGTTTAGCATCTATAAGAAAAATGTTTTGTCTTACACCTCTCCACAAAAAAAAAAAAACTGAGAGGGAGAGCCAAGTCAAAGGGTGCAAGAGAACTTAGTGACTCCTTGAGGTGTTTGTCAGTTTGGGCTTTTTTCCCCTTTGCTATATATTTCTTTTATGTATTGTCTTAACGTACTTGATGTTACCTGAGTTTGAAAAGGATGAAGACAGCTGCTGCCATTCAGGACCAAATTTCACACTACCGCTAAACAGAAAATCCACTCAGTCTGTGTTAAAGTGTATGTCTTTTTAAAGATATTTGGAGATTCAGCTGAGCTTTAGAGAGGGCTGAGCAGCTCAGAAAGCTTGTAATCTGGACGTAACTTTTTCAACCTGATTTTCATGCTTCTGCTGCTCTGTAAGCCCCTGAAGAGCAATAGCTAATTTATTATTACTGTAATTTTTTTAAGGCTTTAAAGTGCCTCAGGGGTCCTCTGGAACTAATTTTCCATTTCTGGGATTCCCTGGATTCTTAATAAGAGACGGTGACATAACGATTCGAGGAATTCTTTTCTTAGCATGAAAGTTGTCCCTTCTCTTCTTTCAGTACTTGCCTCCTACTGACATTGAATTATCACAGGGATAAAAATTGGTTAATTTTTTATTTCTAACTCTCCCAGCAAACTCCTCTTGCCCAGTATTTATTTGGTACCCTTTAACTGCCAGGGGGGACAAAATGAACTCCTCCCAGCTGCCAATATTTATGTATGGACTGTAGCAGTACACCAAACTGTGCTGTAGCAGGATGATTGCAATGCTCTGGGGGTGTATTGTATACCTTCCAGTTTTCTTCATTTCTCAATTGAAGTTTCTTGATGTCGGTCTCCTTCATATCACCTCAAGGTTTAGACGTGTGCAGGAACAAGTGTGATGGGGTTAAGAGTCTTAAAAGGAGACATATTGTACATACTCCGAAGGAAGAGGAAAGAAGGACTCATCCATTTTGATACTTTGCTGTAGGTGGCCAGTTGTGTTTCTCATAGGGAAATCTGACCCACCTTCGTGTTGGCTCCTAAGGAACTGCTGTTGTAAGCGGCTCATCAAGAGTTGAACTTCATGTAGCCTTGTTGGGACTATGGAAAAGGAAGAAAGCCACAGGACTGCCCATTCAGTCTTGGGAAGATCTGGATGATTCTGCACAAGCAAAAATGACTTGAAATTTATGTATAGACACCTCTCTACCAATCCATCTTCAGCTGACTGAATGTTGTATATAGCCCTTCTCCAAAGCAGGGGTGGAATGTTCTGGTTTCACCACAGATTTTCTACTCATTTCATTTTTGGAATCAGCTTAAGGATTCCAGGTCCCTTTTGTATATAACCTTTATTCTTTTGGTTTTTTAAGAATAATTTTGTTTCGTATTTAAAGTCCTTGTATTAGTCAATGATTCATGTTCAGCATTATTTGAACCATTTGCCATTACAAGAAAGAGAAATACTTGTGTTTTAAATAAAACTGGTGTAGGAAAGTCTGGATGTGTGTCAAGTGGTTGTACATCGTGTCAGCCAAGGGTCTGTGTCGACAGGGGCCCCAGTCAGAGCGCTGCTGGCTTCTTGTGCAAGTGCACCAATTTCACAGATACTGTGTTGCTCTAGAAAACTCACAAGGACGTATTGCCAGACTCCACCCTAGTAGGCTCTGTTTTAGCTGCGTAGGCTTTCCCAGCGTTAATTGAGCTGATGGAGTTCCATTATCATCGTGACTCCAACAATGCCATTGTTTTTTAAAGAGCGGGTTTAGAAATGAGCATAAGTAGATTCCATTAAGAATTTTTGAGAATGAAAATTTTTTGAGGAAAGTTTTTTCAAGTAGTATGTCAATTTTTTGTTAAGGGAATACACATAAATTTGTTACCAAAGAACATAGAATTTTTCCTAGTAGTAGTCCAAAAGTAGTTCCAACAAGTTCAATCAACTTGTCACAAATAGCAAACAGATTATGTACTGGGTTTTGAGTGATGATGGTTTTCAGTTTTAACAGAAGAGGGCCCAAATGTTGCAGAGTTTGGCCACAGCCAGAAATTTCAAGATCGTTTGTGACTCCTGTATTTGTCTCAAGGTAAATGATCCCTCAAGTTCTGACCTTAACTTCAAATCCCACTAGGTTCTCTCATACGGACAGAACATAGTTTATTTCACCTCTCCAATCTTGGAAACCACCATAGAAGATTGATACTTAATACAGGTTCAGAAATAAAGCTTGACCTATATTGATCAAAGTGTAGTGTTCCTTTTCTAAAATTGTAGTCTTGTTTTGCCAGAATATTCTGCAATTCTTTAAAATGGATTGCTCTATTTGTCACTTTAGCAACAGAAAATGGGTGGTCTCCAGCTGCTGATATTTAAAACCACCTTAGCTAACATGGACTATTTATTATGTACCTCTTAGTTCACAGAACCATTTTTTTTTTAATGTTTTTATTTATTTCTAGGAGAGAGACAGCGTGAGCAGGGAGGGTCAGAGAGAGAGAGTCACAGACTCTGAAATGGGCTCCAGGCTCTGAGCTGGCAGTCAGCACAGAGCCCGACGCGGGGCTCGAACCCACAAACCGAGATCATGACCAAAGCGTAAGTCGGACGCTTAACCGACTAAGCCACCCAGGCGCCCCATCACAGAACCATTTTTATACGACATCCTGCACTGCATAGGGAGAGCACTGCTTTATATCCCCACTGTAGTGTTAAAAGTGCAGATTTAACAAGAAAGCATATTCCTATGCGCAATTGAATTTGATTCATCCCACTGGTACTTTCAAGAGCTCTTGAATTCTTAAATCGGTTTTTAGGAAGCTTCTTGATAAATCTTTGAAAGTTCCTACAATGCACACATCTGACAGCATTAATAGTTTACTCTCCAAACTGCTTCCATTGATTTGAATTTGCAAAGTGATGTTAAGGGCATGAAGATAAAATGATCTTGAGGGGCACCTGGGTGGCTCAGTTGGTCGAGCGTCTGACTTCGGCTCAAGTCATGATCTCACGGTTCGTGGGTTTGAGCCCCACATCCGGCTCTGTG
The DNA here is from genome assembly GCF_008692635.1 of Crocuta crocuta. NCBI lineage: Eukaryota > Metazoa > Chordata > Mammalia > Carnivora > Hyaenidae > Crocuta > Crocuta crocuta. Next base: position 2,426,622 of record NW_027531425.1, on the reverse strand, counting down.
CTGACAGCTCAGAGCTTGGAGCCTATTTCAGAGTCTGTGTCTCTCTGACCCTCCCCTGCTCACGCTGTCTCTTTCTCTCTCTCTCAGAAATAAAGCATTTAAAAAAAAATTTTTTTAATGATCTTGATCATTTTCTTTTTTGTTTATTTTTGAGAGAGAGCACACACAGGAGCTGGGGTGGGGAGGTTGCAAAAGCTGAGGAAATATGAAATGAATACATGGCTTAACTGCTACAAAGTATTTTTGGAGTCCCACCCCTTGAAGAGGCACAAAATAGAACACTGTAAATTCTAACCATCACTTAAAACTACTGGTCGCTAGGGAGAGATGGGTATAAGGCAAACCCAGCCCTTGAAATACCGAGAGAGGAAATGCTTTTAAGAAAAAAGTAACAGGAATGAAGTAGATGCAAGTGTAAGTAGATGATGCTATAGAGGAATGAGTGAGAAGTCAATGGGTTCAAGACTGGTCAGGGAAGGCTTCCTGGAGGCGTGAGAGTTGGAGTTTTGTGTAGTAGCTCAGCAAAGAAGAGGGTGTGAGCTGCTAACAGGGCCAACACAGCAGGCGGGTAAGGTTTGTTTTCAGGGACCTCTGATCATCCCACTGGTGTCTGTTTTGTCTCATTGCTCTCAGTTTGCCGCCCACTCTTTCTGGCTCAGATGTAAACTGATCTTTTAAAAAAGATTCTTTTCAATGCAAATCTGAGTCACTGCTTGGAAAAGTCCTCCAATCCTTCCCTCTCCCTCTACAATTTTCAAGTCCCTCAGCATGGCACGCAAGGCCCTGTCCTCACAGCCTCCCCCTGCCTCCCCCTTGATGCTCTCCACTCCAGCAAGGCTACCGGCTCTTGACTTCCCTTGAACACTAATCTCTCTCCAGCTCTTTGCCTTTGTTCTTTGTCTTTCTACCTACACGCCTCTTCTTTTTGGCTACCTCCTACCCATCCTATGGCCACCAGGCCACTCTCCCAATACCTGCCTCCTCCCACCCCCAAACGGGTTTGGTGCCCATCTGCTAGGCATGCACCGTTTACCCCCATCGCTTTAAAATTGTTTATCCGTCCATCTTCCTCAGAGTGTAAAGAAAACAGATTCTTACTAACCTACATATTCTTAGCACCTAGCACCTTAACAAAATACCACAGAGTGGATGATTTAAACCGCAAACATTTATTTTCTCACAGTTCTTGAGGCTAGAAGTCCAAGATGAAGGTGTTTGAAAATTTGGTTTCTTGTGAGGCCTCTGGCCACCTTTTCATGATGGCCTCCTGTGGTCTTTCTCTGAATGCCCCTCTGTGTTTTAATGTGGCTATAAAGGACGCCAGTCATCCTGGATTAGGTCCCACCCCTGTGACTTCACTTAACCTTAATCACCCCTTTAAGGGCCTGTCTCCAACTACAGTCACATTCTGAGGTGCTGGGTAGGTAACTCTTCCGCTTCCACATAGGAGTTTCGGAGGACACACGTCAGCCCGTGACAAAAGGCATTTAACAAATGCTTGCCGAATGAATGCCCATGTCAGGGGCTGCTGATCTTTGCTAGATGGCCTCGTCTTTGGAACTGCATTCTTCTCTTTTTTTTTTAATGTTTATTTTTGAGAGAGAGAGAGACAGGGTGTAAGAGGAGGAGGGGCAGAGAGAGAGGGAGACAAGAATGTGAAGCAGGCTCCAGGCTCTGAGCCGTCAGCACAGAGCCCAACATAGAGCTCAAACCCATGAACTGGGAGATCATGACCTGAGCCAAAGTCAGATGCTTTACCGACTGAGCCACCCAGGCGCCCCTGCAACCCCATTCTTAGGAAGGCTTATTTGTTACAGCCCTTCAGCAGGCTGTGAGGCTTCTGGGTGAGATGCAGGGAAGTTCAGCTGAGAGGAAAGATGTTCTCCGCTCTTTAGGAGGCCTGGCGCTGACTCTTTCCTCAGGGCGTACTTCCCTGAACCAGTGATTCTCAAACTTATTTTGCAGACCCTTGAGGAGTATTGTGAAAATCTCAGATTATCCAAGAACATTATGATTAGTTGTAATTTAAAAAGGGAAGCAGTTTTCATAGTCCTTTCCACTATTTAATGAACTCATGGAATTGGTGATACAGTTGAGCCTTGAACAACACTGGTTTGAACTGCACAATTCACAGGTCCACTTACACTGCATTTTTTTTTTTTTTTTTTTTTTTGAGTTGACAGCAAAAGCCACATGGCATTTATTTACAAATGCCCACCCCGGTCTTCAAGGGACCCATTAGAAGGCAACTGATGGAGAGACTGAGCCTGCTGCCCTTCCTGGGGAGGCCTCCGGGGAGCCCCAGCGCTGGGCAGGGTAGTGGGTGGTCCTGTGTGCCTACAAGGTGGTCAGGTTGGGTCGGGGGTGCTAGCAGGCACCTGTGTGCCTACAAGGTGGTCAGGTTGGGTCGGGGGTGCTAGCTAGCAGGGTGCTGGGCAGAGGTGGAGGCTCAAAGGGCAAGGACAGCCCTGCATAGGGAGCCCTGGCCCCAGAGTCCTCTGTGCACTGGGCTCGTGGAGGCCGCAGCTGCTGATGCCACGGGCCCGGCATACACCTCAAGGTGGCTGGGACAGCTGTACTGTGCATTCAGGCCCTTATCACCGCCCACAGGCCCACCAGGTGGCTGTCCCTGCTAAACCAAGGCCACCAGGCTGCAGAACATCACGATACCAGGGCCAGGCCTGCAACCACCCTGTCCCCTCCCAGCCCAGCCAGCCTCTACCCAGGGTTTTTCAGTGAATATAGGTACAGTACTGTGTTATTTTCCCTTCCTAGTGATTTACTTCTTTTTTTCTCTCTTATGACTTTCTTAGCATCTCCTTTTCTCTAGCTTATTTTAAGAATTCAGTATATAGGGGCGCCTGGGTGGCTTAGTCAGTTAAGCGTCTGACTTTCGCTTAGGTCATGATCTCGAGGTTCGTGGGTTCGAGCCCCGCGTCGGGCTCTGTGCTGACTGCCAGCTCAGAGCCTGGAGTCTGTTTCAGTCTGTGACTCCCTCTCTCTCTGACCCTCCCCTGCTCACGCTGTATCTCTCTCTCTCTCCTAGAAATAAATAAAACATTAAAAAAAAAAAAAGAATTCAGTATATAATACATAATAACATAAAAATATGTGTTAATCGACTGTTTATCAGCAAAGCTTCCTGTCAACAGCAGGCTATTTGTAGTTAAGTTTTGGGGGAGTAAAAACTTATACACAGAGTTTTCACTGCAGGGTGGGGCTGGGGTGTTGGCACCTCTAACCCTGACATTGTTCAAAGATCCCTGTATATTCATTTACAATAATCACAATTTAACACATATTAAGGGTACACAATTAAAAAGCCTCCTTCCTACTCCGGCCCCAGCTACCCAGTTCTCCAAAACCAACATGATCAGTTGGTATTCTTCCAGAGAGATCTTAGGTATATGTAAATATATGCAAATACATTTTTATACAGTATCATGTATTAAGTTCATGATCTTCAGCACCTTGCTTCCTTATTATATTTTATATTTTTTTCCTATGGATAGTTTTAAATTATGAATTACAAATTCATGGCAAATCCTGTTCATCTATGCCCATACCCACTATCCACTCCTTATTGTGGGCCCCAGGGCTGAGACTAAGATGAGGCAAGTAAGGTAGGTGTCTGGGCACAATTTAAGGAGGTACTCGCTGCCAAGGTTATACTTGCATATGTGAGTGTGAACTCTTCATTTTTTTCTCCTTTGGGGCACCTGGCTCGCTCAGCTGGTAAATCATGTGATTCTTGATCTTGTGGTTGTGAGTTTGAACCCTACATTGAAGGTAGCGTTTACCCAAAAAAAAATAATCGCTTACTTTTTCTCCTTAGGCCTACCCCATCTGAGATCCAGCTCTGCTCCCTCCATGGAATTACTATTTTTCTTTAATGTTTATTTATTTATTTTTGAGAGGGAGTGTGAGAGAGTGAGTGCAGGAGGGGCAGAGCAAGAGGGAGAGAGAGAATCCTAAGCAGGCTCTGCACTATCAGTGCAGAGCCCAGATGTGGGGCTCAAACCCACAAACCGCAAGATCATGACCTGAGTCAGACACCTAACCAACTGAGCCACCCAGGAGCCCCCATGGGATTATTTTGAAATAAATCTCAGACATACTATAGGCTGACTTTTCTCTTTACTGTATATGGGTATCTTTCCATATCAGGACAGGAGCTTCTTCAATCCTAATTGCAGCTGCATAGTATCATACTATATGAACATGCAGTGAGTGAGCTACTTCCTATTGACAGAGACGATGCTGCTGTGATTACATTATATCACATATGTGAGTTATCTATAGCATTAAATACCTAATAGTGCAGTTTAATAATTGCCATTACCACCATTCTTTCCTTTTTGTCTATGCTTCTCAGTGGAATTTAGTGCACATATCTCATAATGAGTGAGGTTGGCCATCTTTTTATGTGGGAAGACATAGTATTTCCTTTACTATAAACTGATTGTTCACCTCTCCTGCCAATTCTTAGTTTGGATCTTTGGGTCAGATTGTGGCTGCAAATTCTTTAGCCTTTAACAGAAGTGGGTTCTATTTTTCCAGCCCTTGAACTTGACTGTGGGTGTGAATCACATAACTAGTTCCAGGCCTGGCCTTTAAAAGATACTGTTGGCTTCGGCCTTGGTTTTTTGGAGGCCTGAACCCCCATGTAAGAAAGCATCCTACCCTGCTAGGGGTGCCTGGGTGGCTTAGTTGGTTAGGCATCTGACTCTTGATTTTGGCTCACTTCATGATCTCACAGTTTGTGAGACTGAGCCCCTTGTAGGGCCCTGCACTGAGCACGAAGCCCGCTTGGGGTCTCTCTCTCTCCCTCTGTCCTCCCCCCATGCATGCTTTCTCTCTCTCTCTCAAAATCCATAAATAAACTTTATAAAGAAAAAAAGGAAGGAGGGAAGGAAGGGGGGGAGGTGGAGGGAGAGAAGGAAGGAAGGAAGGAAAGCAAGCAAGGAAGCAAGCATCTACTCTGCTAGGGGCACCACGTATGAGGTCCCAAGGCTACACAGACATGGAGGGGGACCCACGTTAGGCCAGCTTTCCAAATACACACACCAAGTCCTTAAATATGTCTCTGGAGCAAAAATATTGCCCTACTGAGCAAGACCCAAATTATTAACTCACAAAATCATGAATTATAACAAAATAGTTGTTGTTGTGTTAAAGTACTATTTGAAATATTTCTTTCACAGCAATAGAGAACTGGAAGAACATTTTTAGAAAGTTCTTCATCTACTAATAAAAGTAGCCATTTGTTTGAGGTGGTGCAAACATACTTTTCCCAGATCTTTTGACTTTGCTTATTATGGTGGTTTTTTAATCACCCAAAACTTGATGTAATTTTTATGTAATTGAGTCTACCACTCTTCTAAAACCCAGCTACAGCATACAAGTGAGGAAAAGGCAATTGTTAAGTACAAGAAGGAGGAAAAATCTATGTTTGAACCAGATAAACTAGCAAGAAGGAACTAAAAAGTAAACTGAAAAATTCTCAAAAACGCAAAGGAAAATTTAAGCAAACATCGGGGACTCGGTTTTAAAAAACTGATTCTAAGTTGTTCTCAAGTTTATTGTAATCACAGTAAAAATACCAAAAGGATTCTTTTCATAAGGTAAGCTAATTCTAAAGTTTATAAGAAACAAACAAGACTAGCTACCAAAGTTCTATCACTTTCTAGTCCTACCAAATAAGGAAACATCATACCATACTTGCTACAGTGACACTGGCCCATAAATAGACACAAAGATCAAGTGAGCAAAATATAAACTATACACACACACACTTGGTATATTATAAATGTGGCATTTTATTTATTTTTAGTGTTTATTTATTTATTTTGACAGGGAGACAGGGTGGAGTTGGGGAGAGGGGCAGAGGGAGAGAAAGAATCCCAAGTGCAGAGACTGACATGGGCCTTGATCACAGGACCCTGCTGGGATCATAACCTAAGCCGAAATCAAGAGTCTGACGCTCAACCAACTGAACCACCCAGGTGCCCCTAAATGTGGCATTTTAAATTAAATGGGGGAAAAAATGGGTTATTTTTTTGTAATAGTAATGGAAACCTGGGTAGCCATCTCGATATTATAAAGTTGTATCAGTTCCAAGATATATATACTGGGACACATTCTAGACTAGTGATCAAAAACATAAATGTAAAAAAGCAAAATCATTTTTATTTTTAAAAAATGCTTATTTTGAGAGAGAGAGAGAGAGAGAATGAGCAAGTGCATGAGCTGGGGAGGGAGATAGGGGGACAGAGGATCCAAAGCCAGCTCACCACTGACAGCAGTGGGCCTGATGCTGGGCTTGAACTTGAGCTGCAGATCATGACCTGAGCTGAAGTGGGACACTCAGCTAACTGAGCTACCCAGGCACCTAAGCAAAATCATTAAAAAAAAAAAAAAAAAAAAAAAAAAAACTC